>NC_137457.1:28702254-29020507 GCF_964235325.1 Thermobia domestica | reverse complement strand
CGCGGGGTAAAGGTATTGTAAGGATTCACTCAGGATGCAAGCAGGAGACAGCAGTGAAGTTACACGTAACGTTTTGACAACTAAGCTAACATACAGGGTTGCCAATACTGAAGGTTTCCCGTCGACTGAGAATAAACTGAAATGAAATCTTTTGAGTTTAACGTCCCACGATTATGTCCTTTAGGCTAAGGGAGACGATGATCAAAGCAAGTAGATGATGATGGAAGAATTGGTAGAATGAGAAAATGGAAAGAAATGGGAGTACCCCGAGAAAACTCACGAGCACGATGTTGTCAACCGCAAACTTACTTGGCTGGAAATGGAATCAGGGACCCCATGTACCATAGGTCTCTCATGGAAACAGTATCATAGCGGAAAAAGAATAAAATGACATCTGTAGAAACCACCAAACACTCATAACGGTAAAAACAGGAAACGATACCTGCAGAAAACATTGGAACAGAATCAAAGCTGAGTGGTGGGGAAAGTCCAGTTCTGGTAAGAGTGAAAATAAAAGAAGAAACTGGTTTGGACATCATTTGAAAAGAATGTGTCATAGTAGAGGTGCGATAGAACGTGAATTAGAAGGTATAACTTTTGAAGAAGAAAGAAACAGCGC
This sequence comes from Thermobia domestica, assembly GCF_964235325.1. Taxonomy (NCBI): domain Eukaryota; kingdom Metazoa; phylum Arthropoda; class Insecta; order Zygentoma; family Lepismatidae; genus Thermobia; species Thermobia domestica. The sequence goes on along the minus strand of NC_137457.1, from coordinate 29,019,888 downwards.
TGGAGATAGTTAAAATGAGGAAAAAGAAACTGGTTGGGACATTATTTGATAGGAAATTGTGTTATTAAAGATGTGATAGAAGGTATGGCAGAAAGTCAGAGTAATTGCTGCGGGAGAGAAAAATAATACTGGAGATAGCTAAAAAGATAAAAAGAATCTAAGTAGTTAGGACGATATTTAAGAAGAAAATTCTCTCATTAGTGAAGTAATAGAATGTGAATTAGAAGGTAAAAATATCTGTTGAAGGAAAGAAAATAATTACTGGACATACTTAAAAAGAGGAAAAGAAATGGTTATACATTACTTGACAAGAAACTATCTGATAAGGCAACTGTCAAAGGAGAAAGAAACAGTACTGGAGATAGCTAAAAAAAAAAAAGGGGGGGGATGGAAAGAAATGAAATGAAATGAAATCTTTAAGTTTTACGTCCCACGGTTATGCCGGTTAGGCTAAAGGAGACGATGATAACGAGAGAAGTCAAATGGTGGAATGAAGAAAGTGGGAGGAAACGGGAGAACCCCGAGAAAACTCACGAGCACGGTGTTTGTCCACCACAAAGTCCACACGGCGCGAGCTGGGATCAAACCAGGGACCCCAAGCACCGGAGGTGAACGCTCTACCACTGAGCCACCGCGCCCCCAAGGGAGGGAAAGAAACTGGTTGTGACACTATCTGGGAAGAAATTGTCTCATTAGAGATATGATAGAAAAAAATGAAATCTTTGAGTTTTACGTCCCACGGTTATGCCGGTTAGGCTAAAGGAGACGGTGATGATGAGTAATGAATGAAATGGTGGAATGAAGAAAGTGGGAGGAAACGGGAGAACCCCGAGAAAACCCACGCACACGGTGTTTCTCCACCACAGAGATATGATAGAAGATGAATTAGGAGGTAAGAGTAACTGGTGAACGAGAAAGAAACAGTACTTAAAGAAATAGTTCAACAGATTAAAGAAACTGGTTGGGACATTATTTGAGAAGAAATTCTCTCATTAGAAATATGGCAGAAGGTATAGTAGAAGGCAGAATAACTGCTGGGGAAGAGAAAAACAATACTGGAGATACACGTAGCTAAAAAGAGGGGGGGGGGACTAGTTAGGACATTTGAGAAGAACATTGTTTCATAGGGATGCAACATAATGTGAATTAGAAGGTAAAAGTAATTGTTGCTTGAAAAAGAATCAGTACAGGAAATATCCAAAAAGTGGGAAAGAAATTGGCTGGGACATTATTTGAGAAGAAATATACTTGTTAGGGATATATTTGTGGATATAGCAGAAAGTAAGACAATTATTTGATAAGAAATTGTGTTACTACGGATGTGACAGAATGCATGATAGAAAGTAAGGAAAGTGTTGGAGAGAAAAAGAAACTGGGTACGACATTACTTTATAGAAAATTGTATTACTAGGGATATGATAATATGTATGGTAGTTGGTAACTTTTGAAGGAAAGAGGAACAAACTGGAGATTGTTAAAAAGAGAAATAGAAACTAGTTAAGACATTACTTCAAAAGAACTTGTCACATTAGGAATGTGATGTACGTGAATTAGAAGATAAGAGTAACTGTTGAAAAGAACAGTACAAAATATAGTCAAAAAGAAGAAAAGAAACTAGTTGGGACATTATCTGAGAAGAAATATGCTTATTAGGAATATGATAAAGGATACAATAGAAGGTAAAAGGACAAAGGAATGAAGACGACAACAATTAATGAAGATATTTAAAAGGACAGTTTTTATCTGAACATTAAGAGGTTGGAGGACCATGCTGTACTGAAGTTTCGATTTGTAACATATGATCTATCATTAACTGTAGAATACCTGTTGTCAGTGGTGGTATATATCAGGGATGGGCAAAACCGTTTTTTAAATAAAAACCGGAAACCGGTTTCTAGAAAAACCAAAAACCGAAAAACCGACATTTCGGTTTTCTCCAAAACCGGTTTTGGTTTTCTTCAAAACCCGTTCAGTTTTCACCGAAACTGGTTTCAGTGAAAACTTTTGGAAAACACATAAAACTATTTCTGTGGAAACGGAATCGGTTTCCGGAGAACGAAGCACTATTCTGGTCAGAAATACAACAAATTTTGGAAAAACTGAACCGGTTTTGAGGAAAACTGGATCCGGTGAAAAACCGAACCGATTTTGGATAGAACCGATAACCGGTTTCGGTTAAAACCGAACCGGTTTTGTAGAAAACTGAAACCGTTTTTTTTTAAATTTTTCAAAACCGGTTTTTGTGCCCACCATTAATATATATATATATATATATATATATATATATATATATATATATATATATAGAGAGAGAGAGAGAGAGAGAGAGAGAGAGAGTAGATGGATAGATATAACTCTCTTAGGAAACAAGCTATACAAGATAAACGAAAGCAAATTGTTTACTGGATGTGAGAAGTAGCGACCTATACTCCATAGTAAAAGATAGTGTGACGAAATTAGGTAGCACTACAATGTTGGAAACGAATAATCAAAGATAGATAGATGTCAAAAATTATTGTGAAGACGTTAATCCGACAACGGATCGATAATTGTTAATAATCGTATGATATATATGGGTTTGAAATATAAATAAGCCTCACGTCACTACTAATTATGTGACTCCAGTTCTCATTCTTGATATCTACCCTGTTCTGAGAGATCACATATTTAACCCTGTAGCTGTAAGAATTTCTAAAAACTAAGATAGTTACACTAAAATTTACTGCTCTTGCACATAAGTGGGTAAAAATTTACTGGTATATCTGGGTTCTGCGAACTCGAAATATTTCCGCAACCGGTCTTTTAGCGAACCGGCTGAATAGCACCACTGCTTGTGGTGATGACGACAATACTTTGGTTTTTGCCGACTTAAGCGTTAGCAACCCTGGGCTAATATGAAAGCAGCAAACGGTGCGGGGAAGAATATATAACGTATGACGTCGTCAAAGGTGTGGCAGTATCAGGGAAGGGATGCGCTAGGTCAGGTGGTGCTTACAACCAGGAAAACATCTCAACCTTTCCCTTCCATCAATAAAGAGTAAAAAAAAAAAAAAAAAAAAAGAAAGAAAGAAAGAAAAAGAAAAAAGAAAAAATCAGCACTTTTTTTGGGGGGGGAGGTCCTTTTCATCTTTCAACCCTTACCATCAAAACTTCATAGATAGCCAGTAAACCTTTGCGAGATGCTGTATGTCACGTATCGAGGTAAGAAGATACTGTATTATAGCACTCGTTATAAAAAGAACGAGAAAAACTCAAGTATTAAAAAAATATGACAGTACAGCTACTGTATACTAAAACAGACTATAAACTTTTTTTTTTTTTCTGAGAGTATGAAGCTTACTTAAGAGGAAGATTAAGATGCCAGAAACTCATATAGTGTATTAGATATAATATAGAAGAAGACGAAAAAAAAAAAGCACATTAAGGCGGAACTATCTCTCCACAAGAACCCAAATTACGGAGATTTTTATGAAGCGACTGTTACAAAAATTCTCACTTATATTTTAAAGTATGGGATTACGTGCAACTAAAACTGTCAAAATGTTATATCGAAGATAAAGACAGATACAGATGAGATATTTGGAGACTGTTGGTGCAGGATTAGAGTATTTTAGAGAATTGTAGTACAGATGATGCTGGCGTAATGTAATACTATTTTCTGGCTAAGAAATGACCAGAAGGGATGTCACTTAGATACAGTCCGCAGCAAAAAACCTCCAACATGAGCATGTAAGTTTATTGTGAAACTACGCCTAACAGCGCAAGGAATCAACATAATGCTAAGTGGCACGAATCACGCCAGGAGAAACCTCGGATAAACACTTATTTTGGAGCAAAAGACTTGGTCGTTTCACAATCAACTTACATGCTCATATTGCAGGTTTTTTGCTGTGGACTGTACAAATTAAAGTTTTAGCGCTTGAAACTACTGGAAAAACTTACCTAATGCACTAATTGATCTGTGATTTATGGAACTTGGAGGTTCAATGCCACACTCACAAAAGCTCTCCACTGACTTCTATCCTTAGCTAACTGCATCCAGTTTCTACTTTGTATTCTTATCTCTGCGAGATCTATCTTAATATTATCCTCCCATCTGTCCCTAGGTCTTCCTAATGGACGTTTCCCGATTGGATTTCCAGTCAAAACTTTGAAAGCGCTCCAACTTTCCTCCATTCTAGTTACGTGTGACCTGCTCACTTGAAGTCTCCTACACTTGATGACCCTAAAATGGTTGGTAAACGATATAAATTATGCAGTTCCTCGTTACGCCATTCCCCATTTCCGTTCTCCTTGAATCCGGATATTCCCCTCAAGACCATAACAATTAATACATCATCTTACTTTTCTTCCCTTAGTTGCAACTGATAAACCTTTAATTTTTTACCTATGTGACTTCTCTCTCGAAGTGCCTTTGGGAATGAACAATTTATTTATTAGGCAAAACTTAATTTTTTTTCGAAATGGAACGAGAATTTCTAATTTTACATCGCATGTTTATGCAATATAGGCAAACGAAAACACTGTAATGATATTGACTTATTACAAAAGAATTAGTGGGATGAGAATGTAGGAGAAAACGAGAGATCCTCGCCAAAACCCACGAATATGATGTTGTCAACGACAAACATCACTTGGGATCGAACCATGAACCCTTCGCACCAGAGGTCAGCGATTTACCACTGAGCCACCATATCCCACTTAATCGCAGGAATATTTTTTGAAAAGCATTTCTTTTTTTAAATCCCAATAATAGAACTTGAGAACTATTGGAAGGTTGGGTTATGAATATCGTTTGGAAATCTTGTACAAGCTATGTCCGTTCTTACGTCACATATACGACAAAAATGTTAAGAGGTAACAAGAAATCGTTTTTTGAAGTGATACAGACCAATCAGAGCAGGAGTACCACAGGGATCATGTATATCTCCCTTACTGTACAACATTCATACAGCACATGTCCCAAGACCAGCACAACGGTGACTGCCACCTTTGCTGACGACATAATTATCATTGCGAGCAACCACAATCACAGGTATACGGAAGTTGTGGACTGGCGCTCCAAAGTCATATCAATCACATAGATATTCTGCCATTATTGGCAGATCACTTGCCACAACTGAAGCTTCCATGCTGCACGGTCTTCCGCTAACCTCTTCGTCTTCACGTAAGACTCTTCTGTTTTGATATCATCCATTAACTGTAGTCTCATTCGCCTCCTACCTCTCTTCCCTGCCAGCATACCCTCTAGAACGTCCCTCATGATACAGTTCCTTCTTAGCCAATGTCTCAACCAGTTTCTTTTCCTCTTCTCAATAATATTTGAAGCTGTTATTTTCTCTCTCACCATTTCTAATACTCTCTCATTTGTTTTCCGCTCGATCCAGCTCATTTTCTCCATTCTTCTTCACACCCACTTTTCGAAAGTTACCACCGTTTTTCATTTTTGCGTAATGTCCATGTTTCTGACTCATACAGTACAATACTCCACACGAAACACTTTATGAGTCTTTTTCCTCAATTTCTTACTCAAAGTCCCACAAAATAGTATTTTCTTCCTTCTAAAACCTTCTTTCACCATTCCTATTCTTGCTTTCATTTCATGTTCTCATTTCATATCATCACTAATAATACTACACAGGTATCGAAATCTATTTTCTCCCCTCCTACTTCTAAATTTGACACCGACCGCTTCGTTCCAATCACCATGGCTTTTGTCTTTCTAACATTTATTTTCATCACATATTCTTCACAGACGTTCCTTAAGTTTTCTAACATTTTATTGATTTTCTTTTCCGTCTCCACAACAAGCGCCATATCATCTCCAAACCGTATACACCTAATCATTCTACCTCCTACTGAAATGCCGTCTTCATTGTGTGGACTCCTTTTCACTATCTCTTCTAGGTACATATTAAATATTGCTTTCGAGAAACAGTATCCCTGTCGAATTCCCTTTCCAATTGCACTCTCCTCCTTCATTTCCTCCCTATTCTAACACTTACTTGTTGGTTTATATAAACGTTTCTTATGATTCTTCGATCTTTCATTCCAACCCAACTTTCTTTAGAACTTGCAACAACAATTCCCAATTCACACGGTCAAAAGCCTTTACTAGATCAATAAATACCACACACACACACACACACACACACACACACCTCTTTCCCTTTTTTATAAACCCTTGAACAAAGCTAGTAGTAAATTTCTACCTCTTCCAATTTAACTCTTTGAAGCACGGTGGTGTCTACAAGGTGGTTGTTAGGTTTAAGAATATTAGTTGGGGTCGAGAAGTGTTTTAAATTTGTAATATACTTACTAAAAAGAAAAAGAAGTGTGTTTCTATACTATAGATTGGGTTATAGGACATAAATTAAGGAAAATGTCAAGTGAGTTATGTGTAAATAAATAATAAAAGTTGATGTTATTTAACGTATTGGAAGGGTAATAGTATACATGAGAACCCCCTGATCTGCGTTTCTTCTGTTCTATTACTGCTTCTACATGAAATACCATAAATTTTCTACGTAGTGCAATAGTTAGAAGTATCCATGTGCACAAGACATGCGGTATGTGTTAAATTCCCCCCCCCCTCGCACACACACATAGTCATAGATAAAGTACAAGGGCACTACACATGCAGATATAAAGTACAGGTACGTTCTTTTTTATTTTCGTATCAGTCGATAAGTAAATAAAAGTCGCTTTGTTACCCCCTTTGTAAGTTCGTACATACTCAATGAATAATCCCTAAAAGTATGAGCGTCCTACTCCTTCGGGAACTGATGCAGCTTCATGTATACTATATCCTTGGAATATTATGACATTGTGATTAAAGTGTGTTACGAGTTGTAAGTGAATAAAGGTATTTGAAAACAGGTTTGAGGTATATGGAAGCTAGTGAATTTCAAGATATCTACTGTGCTGCTTTTAAATGAAATAATGGGTTAAGTTCCAAAGTTGGGCGTCCGTTTCCAGCAAAATTTTTAAAATTTACAGGAAAGATATGGATAATTTGATCGTTTGTGTGCTTGATAATATATAAAAGTATCGAAAAATCTGTTTATTTGTTATATATAACCGGTTATAAACATAGGACTATACGGCGAGCGGAGGGAACTACTTGGCGCAAGATAACCGAACAGTTGCATTGTAGGAAAGAAACGAGCATTTATGTTATCAACATGGCGAATGTACAAGGGCAATGAACTAACAGTTTTAACATTTGTGAAGCAATACGTTGATAACGAGCAAAATCTTTTAAAAGTTTGTGAAGAGCACGGATTAATGAATCTAATAACAAATTGCAGAAAGTTTGCAATGGAGATAACAGCCAAAAAAAACGTGGCGAAAGAGGACGCCCAACTTCGGAATAATTGCCGAAATAATTTAGTAGAAATTACTTATAATAAATGTAGTAAAAAGTTTAACAGTGGCATAATATTAGTACCACTGTGCTAAGTGTCAAAGAGTTAGGTAGTTAGAGATATCTTTACTTCAGATGGTGAATCGACTCCAAGAAACAGCTTGTCGCTATCTATTACCGTATTTGTTCTTATAGCTATCAACGCTGAAATCGTAAATGTTTAATTTGTGCCATTTGTGTTTATAATAGAGAATTAACAATTGAGATGGATCTTTGGAACGCTGAATAGATTCCAATACAACCGCTTCTTGATATCTCTTATGATTTTTGCTCTCATAATTGTAGCCAAACAGACAGAAGGACATAGCCATCCTATGAGATCTCCGATACTTATGCATGGTATAGTTTGTAAGTCTAAAAAAAAAAAAACCATTTAAGAGGACAGTGGAGTGATGAGCACTTTGTATAGTATCAGTTACGGTAATACATGTCGTCTCATGTAAATCCTGGTTGTCAAGAAGGACTCAAGTCAATCAGCTGGTACCGTGCAACTATTATACCCATATTCATAAACTAACCATTTACTGAGATGGACAAATTTACGAAAGTTTAAGTGAACCAAATTACTTTGGAAGTGTACAGAATGTAATTTTGAAATATGCTCTATTTGGTAGTAGCTTTAGAGGGGTTTAATGTACGGAGGATATTTCGCCTTGATTTTGAGATGCTTTAGGTTTCGCAGTGGAGAGAATATGCCGGGAAAATAAATGGTCCGTGGTTTGTTTCTAACGTGCTTTTGACGGGGATGTGATGACAGCAGAAGCCATTTTGTGCAGCTCTAAGTGGCGCTTACTGCTGCCTCGTTTGTGCTAATCTTGTGGTTTTGTGCTTATATTCATACGAAGAGGAATACTATCCGCTAGAGATTAGGTTATGCGCACATCTAGCTCCAGTCAGTGGAAATTATCCATGTAGCTACAATCACGGTGAAACCACTTCTCTCATAAGAGTGTTGCAAACATATGTTCAAACATGTATTAGAGTTCTGTTTGGTAGCTATTACTAGGTGTAGCGAGACAGATGAACATAACTACAGTACAATATGTATTAATACAATTAAAAAGAGAATTGTGTTTTTAAAAAGATATTTGACAATTGTCATGGTTGAAGCCGTCTATTGCATTGAATTGGACACAACGTAAGAATAGTCTGTCGCGGGTTTGAACCTTGCTTAGGGTATGGCTATTATACAGTGAGATTTCAGCATTTATTTCACTATCACTGTTTATTTCTTATCCGCTCTATCAGCTTAAACGGCAAACCTACGTGCAAACACAAAAATAAATAAACTCTGGTACAGACAGTAAAGGGGATCACGCAATATTTTCATTTATGAATGAATCTATGCTAGTAATTGAAGTGGCCAATCTTATATAAACTCTCGTACCCCAAGCATGTGAGGTACTAACTACACCAATACATATGAGAGGGTATATATTACATGTTACCAAAAATTTTATACACGTATTTAAGGTTAAACTGGAGACGTTATATGCCCTCTTATACTCCAAGTACAGTATATGAGGTATATACTCTTTCATACCCCATGTATATGTCAAGTATATACCCTCTCATACACCAATTACAGTATGCGTAGTAAATACTTGTACTCTCTCATACTCCACGTACAGTATATGAGATATATATACCCTCTCATACCCTAAGAACAGTACGCGAGGTATATGCTCTCTTAAATTCCAAGTATAGTAGGTGAAGTATATACTCTCTCATACCCCAAGTACAGTATGTAAGGTATATACTCTCTCATACCCCAAGTATATTATGTGAGGTACATACCCTCTTATTATCCAAGTACAGTATGCGTAGGGATGCGCACGAGACAATATTTGAGAATGTCTCGTCTCGAAAATGTACTGTAAAAGTGATGTCTCGACTCGAAAAATTATATATTTTTCTATTGGAAGAGCTGTGTCTCGACTCGAATTTTGTCCGGAAAGTTCTGTCTCGACTCGACTCGAGCGCATCCCTAAGTATGCGAAGCATATAAACTCTCATACCCCATGTGTAGTATGTAAGGAATATACCCTCTCATAACTCTCATCAATATTTTTTAGATTAAACCAAAGTATATTCTCAATACCGCTTTTAACCTCAAAATATTTTACGTTGTATTCGCACTTCTCAAAATTCTAATTTCAGAATACATATTTCCACGTGTGGAGTATGAAAAGCCAACATTAAAGACACCATTAGCTGTGAAGGTGTTACCGGGCTGACTCCATTAACGAACTCTGCCGAGGTAGTTCTCTAGCTACCTGTTACAGAAAACTGAAATCAAAAATTCGCTTTCGCCCAAGAGTTAATGTGTGGAGTAATGGACGTACGTACGAACATTACAATTTTATAGAACCTATTTGCGTGAGCCTAACCACATTACAATCTTAGAAGGCCCACTATCGTGATCCTAACAACATTACAATTTTATAAGGCCCACTATCCTGATCTTAATAACATTACAATCTTATAAGGGTAACTAGCATGATCTTAATAACATTACAATTTTATAGCGTGATCCTGATAGCATTACAATCTTATAAGGCTCACTAGCGTGATCCTAATAACATTACAATTTTATAGCGTGATCCTAATAGCATTACAATCGTATAAGGCTCACTAGCGTGATCCTAATAACATTACAATCTTTAAAGCACATTAGCGTGATTCTAATAACATTACAATCTTAGAAGGCCCACTATCCTGATCCTAATAACATTACAATCTTATAAGGCCCACTTTCCTGATCCTAATAACATTACAATCTTATAAGGGCAACTAGCATGATCCTAATAACATTACAATTTTATAGCGTGATCCTAATAGCATTACAATCGTATAAGGCTCACTAGCGTGATCCTAATAACACTACAATCTTTAAAGCACATTAGCGTGATTCTAATAACATTACAATCTTAGAAAGCCCACTATCGTAATCCTAATAACATTACAATCTTATAAGGGCCACTAGCATGATCCTAATAACATTACAATTTTATAGCGTGATCCTAATAGCATTACAATCTTATAAGGCTCACTAGCGTGATTCTAATAACATTACAATTTTATAGCGTGATCCTAATAGCATTACAATCTTATAAAGCTCACTAGCGTGATCCTAATAACACTACAATCTTTAAAGTACATTAGCGTGATTTTAATAACATTCCAATCTTATAAGGTCCACTGGCGTGATCCCAATAAATAAATCTATATTTATTACGTTTATCTTTGGTGCATGGCCATAAGCGGCATAAGTCAAAAATATACCGTATATATAACACAAAAGATTGTTTTTCCTGTGTCAATGATGAATCATAAATTTTTCTTCTATTTCTTGGGTCTAACGAAAAAAAAGAAGTTTTTCGCTGTAGTCAGAAAATAAAAAACGGGCGATTTCCGTTGTTTAGTGATGTTTAAAGGGGGAATTAAAAGGGTCCCAAGTGGTATCCGGTTAAAACAGATATTCTAGTAACCCTACCTAGGGACGTTCGCACGAGATGTGTCCTGGAAGTTCCGGACTCCCGAAATCCCAACTTTTTTGTCAGTTTAGTCTAATTTCAAAGGTAAATTTTAAAATAATTTATCCACATGTTGAATTTGGACCCTTGAAAAGCTTTGGATCCCAGAAATAAATTCTCCTTTCTTTCCCTATTATGCATATGTAGTTTGAAAGTCTACCCTAGTTTACACCGTCAAACGTAATTCACTAGATTTGGATATGTTTTTTAAGAATTTTAAGCCAAGAAATATTTCTCGTACTACGACTGTATTACACTAAGCAGTATGCAGAAGTATTAGATTTAACGGTATACTTCACAGCAATTTAAGAAGCAACTACAGCAGAACGTTATAAATAATGCTCAAGAATGAGACAAGGAGTGGTGATGGGTGGACAGGGTAACATGTCATTCTCTGTGTGTTTGTGCTGGTAGTGAAATTTTTCCTTAATACGTAATAAATAACACAGATGCATTTTTATATACTTTTCTTCCGAAAAGTTCTCTGGCACCTGGAGGCTGAAGCGTCGTTGGCAACATCTCAGTTGAGAAATGGTAAATTTCATCATATAAGCTGCAGCGAGAATTACCGTGGAAAAACTGACGGTTCTGAATGTGTTGCACTACAGTGTTGCCAGATTTTGTACTTAAAACATTCATACGAAAAATTAATGAATTTTCTCATTTTAGAATTGCAAACTATGACAGATAGAAGTTGTAGTGCTATACCAATCTGTCCGTTTGTTTGTCGACAGGTATTAGCAAACACAGGGGCGCCCAAAGAAAATTTTTTAGAGGGGGCCCATTCCATGGTTCCTATATTACGTATGGTGTTTAATATACTGGTTTGCTATATTACGTGTACAGATTCGTGAGCCACGGGGGCCTCGGGCCCCGCCTTGTCCTCTCCTTCGGGCGCCCATGAGCAAACATGGTAAAAATATCGAGAAATTGCTTCAGGCCCAGGCCCGAAACCAGCCACAGTGGTTTGGGGGCATATGTTAGGTAAGCCAAGTCATTAAAAATTCTCTTATAAATATCTAAATTGTTTTTTGCATTAATAATAGCATTTTGTATTGAGGTCACAAGGGGCCACGAAGAGTTTAGGGGGAGCAGGTCCCCTCTAGTTGGGGCCTAGGCTTCAAAGAATAGGTATGTCCAATCCTACCCCTCTATTCCAGTAATTCTTAACCGGTGTGTCGTGAGATAAGAAGAGTATGCCATGGAAATGTCGAGGCAATGTGACAATGAAGGTAGGAAAGTAATAAAATTAATCAGTGGCGGCTTCAGAATTCTACAAGAGGAAAGTCATATCGGCAATGGCGGTGAAACACGATTTTCACTACTCCACCGCAAAGTTAACTCTCGGCTTTAGGATTTTCAGAGATTTTTCACTTTGAAGGCATTCTGTAAATTGTAATGTGAGCAATGGCATACCAAGGAGAATTAGGGGTTTAAACCCACCTTGAGCAAGATAAATTACGAAAAAATAAGCGCATTTATTATATAAACATTATATATATTAGATAGAAGTGGTCTACTGCCACATTTCGACCGAGTGCGGCCGTTTAGCCTAGTTGTGGAGCGATTCCGCTTTAGGTACACTCGGCCCGTAGTTCCACATAATTAGACAACTTATCCTTGTCCACTATGTCCTTGTGTGTCCCTCAACCTTGATTCGCATGTGCAATGTAACCCTTATTCTGTAAGGGTGTGGGATACGCTCACTGCGTGGCCAGACCGCAATCCTAAATGCCTATCAGTTACCTACAGGTGTACAAGACAGCCTTGCTAGCGAATCAAGGCCTCCCATGCTCTGCAGCCATGATATCCGTGCATTAAGGGAAGCTCACCTCCTGCCCATTCTCATCGTTGCCCAGATTCCTGGGATGAGCTCTCACAGGCTACCGAATCCCATGGTTTGGCCACCGCCCGGCAGGGTACAACCCAATCTCGGAAGCCCCAGGCATGCCCAATGGAGCTTGTTCACTCCCGGCCCTCCCTACCTCTATTGTTCAATAGCCATCGCTTTCCACGCAGAGGTACCGCGTGGCCCGTGTGCACGTCGAGATACTCTCATATTCACCTCGGATCCAATGGTACGTGTTAAGTCACCACTTGAGTTTGATACCAGCCCCTTATCCTGTAGAGCTTCTTCCCTTTTCTTGGGATCGGAAGCCTTTCCCAGTCACCGTTCAATCTCCGTGCAGGCAATAAGCTGATATTCCCTTCCATAGAATCATCCAACCAATACGGGACTTCATCTAATTACGGTAGAAGTACATTGTATATTACCAGAGCCAATAACTGATGTAGACAGTCTATCTTTCAAAAACTGACCATTTATGATTGATAGTTCCCCTGGTAGGCTCATCCAAGCAATACAGGATTTCCTCTCTTTTACATGTTGAGGTACCACGAACACGTTGAGATACTTTGTTTCTGCTTCCGGACCCAATGGTAAGGGTAAATCATTTGGGCGATGGATCATGGGCATTGTTCTCCTCCGGTTGGGCAATATATATATATATATATATATATATATATATATATATATATATATATATACATATACTATTAACAATTTTAAATTAGTTTATGACACACTATAATCAAAATTTTCCTGTTTAATTAAGTTAGAACGTAGTGCATATTTGAACCGCAAGAGTTGCAGCGTTGCATTTGTTAAAAGTTTGGATTCTGTACTTACTACTACAAGCCGCTAAAGGCGGCGATAAATTTAGTAGGGACTGTTGGGTGCCGGTAACTTCGAGGTCCAGCGATGTAAATACCGATAACTTCTAGGTTGGGCATTGTAATGTATCGATAAGTTCGATAGGGTGTTGTAAGGTGCCGATAATTTCCAGAAGAGCGTAATACAGGAGCTGAAAGGTATTTCCTCAGAAACGTGCAGTACTGCTACGGAGAATAGTAGAAACAATGCCTCCATCGCTGTATAACTGCCCAAGGAGACTATTTTGAAGAAGATAATCTTGCTTTGTAAAAATAATAAAATGTATCGTTAAAAAGTCTCATTACTTTTCTAACACACCTCGTATTCTTCCCGTGCAAAGAACGCGCATTGTCGCTATTCTTATATGAAAAAATTTGCTCTGTGGAGCCGTTATTTATAACCCTGCATGTCCATCCACATTTCCAGTGCTAAAATTGGAACCATTGATAACGACTTTGTTAACACCCGAAATATTTTCATTACCCTTGATAATAATAGAAAGGCAAAAGCGAAGTATACTACCAAGTAAGAAACACACACACACACACACAAATTTTTCATTAGAAAACAAAACCGAAACAAGAAATCACTGTTCGACTACGGTGTTAGTTAAAACTTTTGAGGCTACTGTGAGAAGAGGCAACATTTCCCTCAATTTCAAAGTGAGCGTGAACGCTGAAAGTGAAATCACAGACAGACGAAAGAGGCATATACATTTTAACATTGTTGGAAAATCTAATTAGGGCGCTCTGGTCCATGAGGGAGCAATTTAACTCTGGGATAATCAAATTGGAAGCCAAAACAAAAGAGAGAGAGAGAGAAAAGGCGAAAGTGTGTGAAAGAGAAGAGAAACAGAGATGGAGAGATAGACAGGCTACGAGAAAGTCAAAAGAAATTTCAGAAACAGAAGACCAAAGTGGGGAATCAATATTGGCTAAAGGATGAAGATAAACACACAGAAAGGAAGTTTCATACTGCTTTACCAAAAAACAAAATGGGCTTCTTAATAACGAAGGAAAAAATAAGGTGTCAGTTGCAGATCTCAAGCCTCAAGATGAAGAAATTAGTTTACTCGTGGATACATGGTTAGCATAAATCTTCATGGCTAGAGACCCCGATTCAATCCCCGGTAGGATCTCACTAGTTTGACTGAATATTTTGCTTTACGTCTACGTCGGTGCTGAAAAGGGACGTTAAAGTCTAATAACCAATCAAAATGAAGACAAAAGTTGAATTTTTACGGTCAGAGATGAACTGATCCGTCAGGCAACCATTATGGCCTTCCACCTAAAAAGAGTTGAGTTGAGTTGAATTTCGATTAGCGTCCCGTTCAGCAGCGAGGCTATATGAGACGTGGACCTACTGATTAACGTGGAATCCGAACCACATGAGCTCCCGCCGGGAATCGAACCCGGGACTCCACCTAAAAAGAATCTAATAACGAAAATGAATAAATTTCCCCGAAATTTTTACAGTTCAAGCATCAAACTACATATAAAACAGAACTTTTTGTTTGAAGTATCTTTATTTCAAACTTTTGTTATGTTAAAATGGTATGTGGTTATGGATATAATATGAAATGTGTATAATAACTGGCATCTATAAATGGTATATCCCCCCTTCTTCGACTAAGTTGTAGGATGCCCTCCCAATATCTGTCTCACTGCTCTATACATGGAGAAAATCCTCGTCTGATTATGGTGAATGATCGTACTTCATTGTATTGATACTCATATTCCAAAGAACGGTGCTAGATCAATGGTTCCAAATGTGGAAGCGTAAGAAAATCGTGAAGTCCGCATCTAAAATAAAACAAAATTGAACTGAGTCGAGTTAACTTCAGCCATCGTTTCCAACTCATGAATGTATAATAACATGTAATACCACAAAGCAGTATATAATGCACTATTATGGCTCGTATTGTTCATATCAGACGATGCAACACGCAAAATTGCCATGTTGAAATCGTTGCATAAATTGCAGGCGAGTCGGTGTTGAACTGGACCGTTATCGCCGTCGTTGCTTCTGTAACAATTGAAAAGTTTCTTACAATTGACCAATGACGTCAGAGTATTTTTCAAGTTCGAAGCAACAAAACAGAGAAAGGTACAGCCATGGAGAGAGGAAAGTGTAGAGCAAGTTCTTAACGTTGAGAGGTTATGGATCCCCGAAATCCTGTATCTGCCAAACCATGGACTCCGCAATCATGTTCTCGTTTGCAAAATGAAATGAAATGAAATCTTCCAGTTTTACGTCCCACGCTTATGCCGGTTAGGCTAAAGGAGACGGTGATGGTGAGAGATGAATGAAATGGTGGAATGAAAAAAGTGGGAGAACCCCGGGAAAACCCACGAGCACGGTGTTTGTCCACCACAAAATCCACACGACGCGAGCTGGGATCGAACCAGGGACCCCAAGCACCGGAGGTAAACGCTCTACCACTGAGCCACCGCGGTCCCAATAGTTCTCGTTTGCCTCGAATTCTGGGCACGTCAAAACAAGTGGGTTTCGTTTCACACTGTAAAAATTATGGTTGACTTCCAAATTATGGGAATTGCATACCCATGCACTTAAACCGGAAGTGGTAAATCATTTACGGTTTCAACATGGGAATACGGTCAGAGATGGGACTTATATCCTGGAACACTGAATCCACATGAGAAATGGTTATATCACTATATGTCACACGTCTCTCCTTCGATAGTAACCAATACTGAAACCAGAAGACATAGCAAGTATCAACCATTTCCAGTTTCAACAGAAAAATAAGATCTCAAATTGAATTTATCTTTGGGATCTTAAAACCATACCAAAATAGCGTTTCTCGCTCAGGGCCGGTCTTAAGAAATTAGCCGCTTCGTGCAATGACATCATTTGGCCCCCTTTCTGCAGAAAGAAAAAAATCTTAAAAGCCACGATTTTAAGTATGTTACCCCATCATGAACAACGAGGGGAAGGGAAAGTGCACTCACACTCAGAAACGTCTAAACACTACAAATACAATCTCATTGTGTCTGTATTTTTCTTTAAATATTAATCTATTATGTTAGCGAAAGATAAAGCAAACATGCTTGCACAGGAAAAATGGTAATCCTTTCCATAGAATCTAATATCGAGTTTCAATCTCAGTATACCAGTTTGCAATTCCAGTACAACTAGTTCCTGTATCTTTATTTCCTGATTTCCCTTTTACTCTGTTTTTTTTTAAAACTTGTTTCCAACTTCAATGATAAGGAACTTGTTTATGACAAAGACAAGATTAATTTTCATATCAAAACTGTGATAACTAACTAAATGGAACAGGTGTTCACTACTGTTCGAGAATTGAGTTCTTATATTTGATAACAATCAAACATTTCATGCTGGGATTTGTTTTCCATTTCCTTTAGTATTGTCCATGTGACCTAAAACTAATGCGACCTAAACATGATCTATGAATGTAGTATTCAAATAGGCCAGCTAAGTAAATTTAACTACCATCATCATGAAGTATGTTTCCAACAAACAAAAAATATTTATTTAAATAACATAGTTACGACAGATTTTGCCGCCCTTGAAACCGGCAGCCCCGTGCAAATGTACGTGCTGCACAAAGAGAATGGTAGAGCCGGCCCTGTTCTCGCTATATCTTTCCTTTTTTTGCTGGGGGCGCGGTGGCTCACTGGTAGAGCGTTCACCTCTGGTACTTGGGGTCCCGGGTTCGATCCCAGCCCCTGCCAAGTGAACTTTGTGGTGGACAAACACCGTGCTCGTGGGTTTTCTCGGGGTTCTCCCGTTTCCTCCCACTTTCTTCATTCCACCATTTCACTCATCTCTCACCATCACCGTCTCCTTTAGCCTAACCGGCATAACCGTGGGACGTAAAACTCAGAGATTTCATTTTTTCCTTTTTTTGCTCTGACATCACTCGACAGACGGACGAACGGACAAAGCCGTTCAATAAGGCTTCTTTCACTATTATGCATAGCATACTTTGGAAGTCTAAACTCTAGCCAAACACATCAACAATACGTGTTTTGCAAAATCAGTCATTTGATTACCCATTTTAGGTAATTCGCTCATTACATAACAACAGAAGTAGGGATGAGATGAAGTAGAGTGCAGCTTGCAATTCCGGTGGCATACAATGAACGTGTGTAATGAATAAAGTGAAAACGCGAGTGGGTTTGGTTGATCATGCAACATATCCATCCAACGTTCCATAGGAGGAGGCTGCGCGGAACAACAGATCGAGCGTGCATGACAGAAATAAAGAGAGTAAAGAAGAAACAAAAAAAAAAAAGATGGTTATCTTCTCATCTGGCAAGCCCCCACGCCGATTCCACCTTCTCGTGATGCAGGCAATTAACGCCTTCAAAGCACTATCACGTTCCGTTCCGTTCCGTTCCCTACGCGTCACAGCGATCATCATAGCATGCCTTGTTTTCGCTTTGTTCTGCAGTGTCCGCTGTAACTAGATAAGTGGGTGGGGATCCTCAAAAAATTATATAGAGCAAGTTTAACCACATTAAATGTGATGTCTGACACACACACACACACACACTCACACACTCTGCATGATGTAATATATATATATATATATATATATATATATATATATATATATATATAGCTGAAGAAGCTTCATGCATCTTATCGACTGACAATCTAATCCAGTCAGCTCTGATTGAATGAATGACTAGAGCTGAACGCCCAGCGGCGTACGCAAAGGGGAGAAATAATTTTTAGTTTTATGTCTCACGGTTTAACTGCCCGAAGAATTGAACCCGGGACCACGTGCATCAAAAGTACTCACGCTCACCACTAGACAAGTGGTTCTCAACCTATATGTCGCGACACGCTGGTATGTCACGCAATTTCCTATTTTAGAATACAAAAATCATGAAGAATTTAATAATAATTAGTTAAGATAGAGACACTGTACCAGTCAACACCTCCAGCGGAAGCAATAATGCTGAATGCTATATAGAGTATTATAAAAAGTAATTGGTTTCTCTATTAAAATAGATTATTAT
Source organism: Thermobia domestica (assembly GCF_964235325.1). Classification (NCBI taxonomy): domain Eukaryota; kingdom Metazoa; phylum Arthropoda; class Insecta; order Zygentoma; family Lepismatidae; genus Thermobia; species Thermobia domestica. The sequence continues at coordinate 29,001,198 of NC_137457.1, read as the reverse complement.
TATTATTATTATTATTATTATTATTATTATTATTATTATTATTATTATTATTATTATTATTATTATTATTATTACTATTATTATGCTGTCCCGTTTCTTTCTACTGTCTTCATTCCAGAATTTTATTCAATTCTCAGCGTCACCATCTCTTTCAGCGCACACGGTAACTGTGGGACGTAAAACTGAAATATATAATGTATACTGTTTAGTAGTGTCAAAATGAAAAGCTGAATCAGAGTATACTTCAGTAATAGGTTCATCTTCATAGATAGCGTGGTTTATAGTACAGGATCAGTTTTCAGGTTTATAGAAAATGCAATTTAATCGAAAACCACTTTTCTATTCTTTTCTTTAGTAGAATGAGGTCTATAGATTGATGCATACACACGTGTAAGTCTTATCTATGAAGAAACTTTTTCTGCTTTGAATAATCATCATCATTATCATAGGAATTGTCATTATTGATAGGTCACTTGCTGCAAATAAGAAGCTTCCATGCTGCACGGTCTTCCGCTAATTTCGTCCTTACATACGATTTTTCTATTTTGATATCGTCCATTAATTTTAGTCTCCTTCGCCCCCTCCCTCTCTTTCCTGACACCATACCTTCTAGCATGTCCCTCATAATACACTTCCTTCTTACCGAATATCCCAACCAGCTTCTCTCTCTCTCTCTTGTTAAGAATATCTCCCCCATCATTTCTAAAAGCCTCTCATTCGTTTTCCGCTTGATCCAGCTAGCTCTTTCCACTCTCCTCCACACCCACATTTGGAAACCTTCCAGTCGTTTTTCATCTTTTTTTTTTTCGTATTGTCCATGTTTCTGATCCATACAGTACAATACTAAACACAAGAAACATTTTATGAGTATCTTTCTCAACTTTCTATTCAAGGTCTCACAAAATACTATTTTTCTTCCTCCTACAGACTTGTTTCGCTATTCATATTCTTGCTTTTATTTCACCTTCACACTTCATATAATCACTAATAATAATACCCAGGTATCGGAAACTAGTCACCTTTTCTATTTTCTCCCATTTTCCTTCCGTATTTGAAACCGATCCTTTCGTTCCAATCACCTTGGCTTTTGTCTTTCTAACATTTTTTTTTTCATCCCATATTCTTCACAGCCCTTCCTCACGTTTTTTTTAACATTTTGTTGATTTTCTCTTCAGATTCTGCAACAAGCGCCATATTATCTGCAAACCGTATACACCTAATCATACTACCTTCTACTGAAATGTTGTCTTCATTTTGTAGGCTGTTTTTCACTACGGTAAAATTAACTGAATTAACTAGAGTCAGTCACTAATATTAGGAATTTCCTCACTGTTCATTTGTCCTATTTTTAAAAGATAATCCTATGAAGTCTAATCAATAATCATGTCACGTGGTAGACGAAGAATCGAAACAAATAACGTTAAATCTATCAGGCATGGTTAAGTGTTGCAGCAGCTGTGTCATTGGCAGTGACGTCACTGGCTCCCAATCACACAGTCATTGTGAGAACAAGCAAAGGGGGAAAGAGAAAGTGACAAGTGACAGACAGATCATTGTGAGAAAGCGTCTGTCATTTCAATCGAAATATTACAGAGAAACAGGAGCAGAAACTATTCAGCTAACAAACACACAAACTGATTACTGTTATACACAGAATATTTGAATACCATGATATAAGCTAAAGAAAAATACAGCAAAATTTGTATGTAACGAATCGTGTTCTAATTTTATTAAATTACTAGCTGAAATATCCATTCTTCGCATGGGTCAGATACAATATCTATGTAAACAAACTGAAGAAAGAAAGAAAAAATGTAATTTTCTGCTACTTTTACATATCCCGGTAAACGCCCCTGAGATCCCCTGGTTCCAATTTTAAAAAAACGCCTCTGGCCCTCAGCCGATGGGAGCTGTACTTGGAAGTCAACACATGCTGGAGTATCACCATTCATCTCAGCGATCGCGAAAATTATGGATTTGACACTAATATCGGTAATTTTTGGATTTTTTTTTTTTTTTTTTTTTTTTTTTTTTTTACGTTTCGGCATTTCCCCTGGTGACCCCAAGCCCGTAGCCGAATGGGGTAAATTAGGAAGTTAATCCAATTGGAGTTTCACCATTGATCTCAGCGACCGCGAAAACTATGAATTCGACGCTAATATCGGTCATTTTCTAGTACTTTTACATGTCACGGTAAATGCCTCCCCTGAGACCCCCGGTTCAAATTTTGAAAACAAAGAGGGGCGCTTCGTCTTGGTCTGGGGCCTAGACCAAGGTACCCGTGATCAAAATTTGGTAACTCTCGGTCCACTTGTCTGGTCTCCAGGCCGCACACAGACAGACAGATAGACAAACACACTCTTTATTTCATTCATATTAGATATTTTATTGAAATGATTAACATTATTTTTTAATACAACAAAACAAAAGTCTGTAAGAAATCGAGTATAATAAATACAAGTAAGTATTAAATGTTCTAGCCGAAAGCAGTTTCTAGCCCATTTACCCTAACGTAGGCACCACAATGCCAGCAGAGCTGCGGAAGGGTGTTCAGTTCTTCTTCTACACATATAATACTTATGGGCTATAATATTATTATCCGTCACTCTTGCAAGCAAAACACACATTGTATTTGACTTCATACATACATTTGAAGAGATCGAAAATTTCAAGTATCTAGCAAAAATTTTGACGAAAGACGCTTACTGCACTAAATAGATCAGGTTAAGAATTGCCATAGCCAAAGAAGCATTCAAAAAAAAAAAAAAGATTACTCTTAACTAGCAGGCTCAATATTGGACTAAAGAAGAAGTTGGTCAAGTGCTATATATGGAGCATTGAACTGTATGGTTCAGACTTGGAAATTACGGCAGTTAGAGAAGAAATATTTAGACAGCTTCGAAATGTGGTGTTGGAGGAAGATGGAAAACATAAAATGGACAGAGAGAGCAACAAACGAAGATGTTTTAAAACGGATAGGAGAGAAGATGACACTTCTAGCCACCATCCTTCGTAGAAAGGCCAATTGGATTGGAAATATCTTGAGAAGAAATTGTCTTCTTCATACCGCCATAGAAGGAAAGATGGAAGGGAAGTGAGTAATAGGAAGAAGAAGAACACAGCTGATCGATGATTTGAAAGATAGGAGAAAATACTGGGAGTTAAAAGAGGAAGCTGAAGATCGACAAAAGTGGAAGAAACATTTCCAGGCCCAAATCTAAAATTAAAAACAATTAGCCTCAGGACCTGCCGAAAGGCAGAATACTTAATAATATAATAATAATAGCATCAAAACTAGAATAATTTTGGTGAAAATTGTAGAGAAAAATTGTTGATATTATTTACATAAAGAAACGTTTTGAAATTTGAGGAAATTTACTCCCGTGTATCCGCTTATCCATGACCGCTTTCGACATCGTCCAAGCTGTTTTTAATAGTGTAAGTTGGGATTATATAACTAAAAAAGAAAAATAAATAATTTGTCCAGCTGTAAGTAGTTCATGCAACTCTAATTAATCTTAAACTATTTTTTTTTTTTTTTGGCTATATCAAAATGTTTCATTATACAGGTTGTGAATATGATAATTTTAATCGGAAAACGACCATTAGGAAGACCTAGGCGCAGATGGGAGAGCAATATTAAGATGGATCTCACAGAGATAGGAATACAAAGTAGAAACTGGATCCAACTGGCTAAGGAGAGAAGTCAGTGGAGAGCTTTTGTGAACGCGGCATCGAACCCACGGGTTCCATAGGCCATAGAGTTAGTTAGGGTAGTTAAAATATGATACTTTTACTTGCTTTTAATTAGTGCTTGCATGAAGGGTAGCTCCTCAAATGGTTATGACTTAATTGTAGAATTTGTGACTGATTTGTATGCAATATTTCAACACCAGCAACGAAAGAACAACGAATAAGTATGATTTCGCTTTATGATTACACAATTCTCGTAAAATGCTAATAGTTAATAATTTGGTTCAGAAATTCCCTATAGTACGGAAATTCCCTAGTCACCTTTTTAACCGAGATGGGATTAGGCAAGATGGGAATTTCCATCTCGTCTAAAATAGCGGAAATATTTACGTTGGAAAGAACAGTAGCTCATTCATAAGCCGTTAGGTGAGACGGAAGGACACACTATTATTAAGTATTCTGCCTTTTAGCAAGTTCTAGGACTTTTTTTTTTTTTTTTTTTTAAGATTTGAGCCTCGAAATGGTTTTCGGTCTTCTTCCTCTTTCTAATTTCCAATATTTTATTCTATTTTTCAAATCGTCAATCACTTGCGTTCTTCTTTTTCCTGTTCCTCGCTTTCCTTCCATCTTTCCTTCTATAGCGCTATGAAGAAGATAATTTTGTTCGCAAGATGTGTCTAATCCAATTGGCCTTCCAACAAAGGATGGTGGTTTAAAGCGTCCTCTTCTCTGCTATTCGTTTCAAAACATCTTTGTTTGTTACTCTCTCTCTGTCCAATTCATCTCCATTTTTCTCCAACACCATACGTCGAAGCTCTCTAATTATTTCTTCTGTAACTTCCGTAGTATCGAAGTCTCTGAACCATACAGTCGATGATTTATTATTTTCGTTTATAGCGAGGATATATGAGACGTGGACCTACTGATTAACGTGGAATCCGAACCACATGAGCTCCCGCCGGGAATCGAACCCGGGTCTCCCACGCCAAAGGCGCGTACGCTAACCGCTTAGCCACGAGGGAGCTCAACCATACAGTCGAATAGTCCATACATACAATATGGTGTACATTTTCTTTGGCCTTAACCTGTAACCCCAACTGTTTCGTTTCAAAAAGATAAATGAATGGATGAAAGTCTGAATTACTACCTCTCCTCGCCATTTAACAATATCTTGCACGATAATCCTCGAAAATATATATGATTCTGAAGCAATATGGTGCAGAATTTCTTTGACATTCCTGAATGATTGTCAATGTTTGAAGTTACAATCAGTAGAGAATAAAAGGGTGGATTGACCCTCCTCCCAATTAAAAAATATGTTCCTCGATAACTTCCATAAATAAAATAATTGATTTTTTTTTTAAATATGGGGTATATTTTTCTAAGGCTTCTCAATTATCACCACCGTTTGGGTTTAAAATCAGTTGACAGTGACAGAGTTATTTAACCCTTCCCCCCTTCCTCCTGATGCAAATGTTTGGACGGATAAGAATACCGGCTTTTTTATCTGTATGATTATTCTTGAAAGTACAAGATACTATTCATCATTACCTTCTTGTTTAAAGTGTAATTATATTTTTAGAAGAAATAACCGCCAAAGTAAAATTGTATTTTGCTGGATTTTTGCTTTGAAAAAATCTATAATAAATACTAGCAGAAGTGTCCTCCCTTAGCACTCTTAGAATAAACTGTATTCCAAAAATTTGAGCATATAAAACCAGGGATTTGAATATTGTAAAAATTGCCCCCTTTTTACCTCAACAAGAGGAAGGGGCCGCGGTGGCTCAGTGGTAGAGCGTTCACCTCTGGTGCTTGGGATCCCGGGTCCCCGCCAAGTGAACTTTGTGGTGGACAAACACCGTGTGCGTGGGTTTTCTCGGGGTTCTCCCGTTTCCTCCCACTTTCTTCATTTCATTCCTTACTCATCATCACCATCTCCTTTAGCCTAACCAGCATAACTGTGGGACGTAAAACTCAAAGATTTCATTTCATTTTTCAACAAGAGGAAATTTCGAATTCAATGCAACATGTGTTAACTTACTTTTAACAAAGAGTTTAAATACTAATTTTCAACACTTCCAACTTAAGAGAATGATCGCATTGCCCCAATAGATATTTGAAAATGTAAATGATTGAGGCGATGAAACAAAGCACCTCGTTTTGGTTAACCACAGGCTTGCTTATGGTGAGTATCTTAATAGTTTATGCCCCATCGTAACCCATTCGATAATAAAGAGTTGATAATCAGGAAATGCCTGGGGATGAATAGGAGATTTACGCCCTTCTACCACTCATTTTTACTAATTGGAACGATACACAGGGAGTTTTCTACCAAACCAATGGTGCAACAGGTCATAAATCACTGGGTCTGGGTCCCGCTTCTCAGATCCGATCTACGCTTCGTACAGAGCCGGTGACTAGACAGACATGGCGACCTGGAATAAGCCAAAATATCATCTTTGTAGCGCCACTGGAGAGTTTTATATTGGATTAATGGTGCCCACTATTCCAGCTGAAATATTCATTTATTTGGGTCCCGGTATGACATTTCTTAAGCAAAGTACCATGTCCTTCATATTTCAAATATAAATTATTGTTTATTCATTTTCATATTAAAGAAAATAATATAGCGGGTTTTGAACCCATTAAAAACATTGTCTGGGAAAAATGAAATTAAATTTTAAAAAAAAAAAGTTTAACGTACCATGATTATGCCCTTGAGACTAAGGGATACGGATTATTAAGGCAAGTGAATTGGTGCTGATGGAAGAATTGGTGAAATGAAAATGTAAGAGAAAACAGAGAGTACCTTGAGAAAACCCACGGACACGATACTATTCGGGCTCAGCGGTATCTTAAATATTCTAAACAATAAATTTTACAAGCCCGCTTTGATTAAATTTTGACGATGTGTCATACGAAAACATAGTTTCTGTGATTCTGATACGTTTATGCGTACTCTGTTAACTCCAGTAGTTATATTTCAGTGCAATGTTTTGACTCAAAAAGATGCACATAACAAGCTAGAAAGTAAACTATAGATTTATTGAGAAGGGGACAGGCAGAGTTGGGAGAGAATCCCGTTTCTTAGAATTGGATTAGGAGCACATACTTCCAATATATACGACGAAGTTTCGCAGTCTTGGGTCATGGCTCTGCCCTGTTCATGGCTCTGTATGCATGACACCGGGATCTTCCTGGGTTATCGGGCTTCTCCTAGCGATAGGCAAAACCAGTTTCTAGAAAAACCGAAACCCGAAAAACCAACATTTCGGTTTTCTCCCAAACCGGTTCGTTTTTCACCAAAACCGGTTTCGGTTTTCTTCGAAACCGGTTTCGATGAAAACTTTTGGAAAGCACAAAACTATTTCTGTGGAAACGGAATCGGTTTCCGGAAAACAACGAAATACTATTCTGGTCTAAAATAGAGTAAATTTAAAAAAAACTAGAACCGGTTTTGAAGAAAACCGAAACCGGTGAAAAACCGAACCGGGTTTGGAGAAAACCGATAACCGCTTTCGGTGAAAACCGAACCGGTTTTTAAGAAAACCGAAACCGGTTTTTGGAGAAAACCGAAAAAACTGTTTTTGTGCCCACTACTAGTTTGCCCAGGTCATGGTCTGATGAGTATCGGTCATATGTCTAAGTGCTTCAAAGTCTTCTGCGTCACGGGTCACTGTCTTTGTGACCGGTTCGCGGTTCTATCACTGTTATCTATTTCTGACTACGGCCAAAGTATAGGGTCGCCAACCGTCCGGTATTTTCCGGACAGTTCGGTTTTTTTTACCTCCTTGTCCATTGTCCGGTACGACCTCAAAACCGGACGTTAATTATCCGGCAATATTTCTTCCTACTAGTCCTATTCTCTGTTCTATTCGGATTATTTTGGAACGACGAAAGGAATAGTTTGTCGATGAACATGGTTAAGGCAGAGCTTATAATTTGCTTTGATATCGACCTGTCGTGCGAAGAATTTGCTGAAGAGTTGAAGACTGGAAAATTTACTGAACTTATCAAAACTGCTAAAAGTCAAAAAAATACATTTTCAAGAACATAGCTAGCACTGCTTCATCCTCACCTACATCTTCCAATTAAATAATGTATCCAGATCCATTAAAAGTATGTAGGCATTATGAGACATTATCAGCCCCAGCGAAGCTGGTAAGACTTATTTTCCAAGTATATTTTGTGCATGCCATAATTATATCGACAATTATATTTGCTTTTCCGTTTTAAATATGATGGTACACTACAAAAATTACATGTGTCGACAACCGAAACGGAAATAAGTAAGATTAATAAATTATTCAAAAGGAGCTAAAATTAATCAATTCGAACTCCGAATCGCTCAATTTTAAGTGAAGTAACCTCTTTCAAGTTGTTCACATTTTTAATTAGTGATGATGTCACAATCTTACGAGGCTTAATCCCGGCGAAATTAAAATGCCGCTAATTTTACAATAATTATGTGATATCTTCAAATAGATAAAAGATAATCGAAATGTGGAACAAGACCGTCCTAGACAATATCATTTTACATGAGATACCGTTATCACGACTCACTTATCTGCTTTCGATTTCGAGCCATTTTGAAAATCGGCATTTATTTTCGCGTTTCTAAACGGCTGAAAACGAAAAACCACTAGGTGACTTGTGATAACGGTGCCTCATGCAAAATAATATTGTCTAGGGCGCTCTTGTTCCGCATTTCAACTATCTTTTATCTATTTGAAGATGTCACATAATTACTGTAAAATTAGTGGTATTTTAATTTCGCCGGGATGAGGCCTCTTAAGAGTATACATACTCCAGGAGAGTGTCCGGTATTTCCAATTTCAAAAGTTGGTAACCCTACTGAGGTGGCACGTGCGTTGTTAGACATAATAGTTCCGGCTGCCCATTTGGCAGTGGGACGAACCGAACCATTCCTTCTTCGGCAGGGTAATTTCAAAATAGAAATGTATCCAACTTACAGAGTACAAATAATGCAAATATTACAGGAAAATAAAGGTTTCACAAAAATGAAGCCAGGTTAGATTCGACGTCAACTTGTACGTACTAGTGGTGGGCCCAAAAACCGGTTTTTCGGTTTTTAGAAAAATCGAAACCGGTTTTGAAAATTTTCAGAAAACCGGTTCGGTTTTTCGCCGAAACCGGTTATCGGTTTTCTCCAAAACCGGTTTGGTTTTTACCAGGTCCGGTTTCGGTTTTCTTCAAAACCGATTCCGGTTTTTTTTCCAAAATTTGTTCTATTTCTGACCAGAATGGTGTTTCGTTGTTCTCCGGAAACCGAATCCATTTCCACAGAAATAGTTTTGTGTTTTCGAAAAGTTTTCAGCGAAACCGGTTTCGGAGAAAACCGAAACCGGTTTCGGTGAAAAACCGAACCGGTTTTGGAGAAAACCGAAATGTCGGTTTTTTGGGTTTCGGTTTTTATAGAAACCGGTTTTGCCCATCCCTAGTACGTACTCACGACTCGTCTAATGGCGAGTTCGCGTGCCTTTGCTCCACCGAGACCTGGTTTCAAATTTCTAATGGGAGAGTACTGAAATTTGAACTTATTACGATCGTTAAACTGCAAGTTCATGTCTCATATGGCCTCGGTGTTGAAAAGGTGACGATAAACTTTAACAATAAACAACAACGTGACCAAGATATCATGTTTTACTGTTATCTTGCTTTTTCACAACTAGTGTACAAATCTGTGAAACTGTGTGTGTTACACTTGTGTCATTTTTGTTTGAAGCACTGCTTTCAGCGTAAAATATGTTATAATAACCAACCCTGATTCGATTAAAGATGTGAGGGAAGAAGAGCGAGATGAAAGTTCACACATTTCAGATGCCTCTTCCTTTTCCCTATTTTGATTGGGAGACCAGTAGCGTCATCATCATCATCATCATCATTTGATTGTTCGCCTGCAACTGACAGCTATTTCCCCACTTCAACGTTCTTTTCTGTCAAGCTTTTCAATGAACTTTTCCTCCGCTGGCTTCGTCTAACGAAAATGGCTAACAAAAGCATTGAAACGCACAACACACACACAAACCCTGGGAAAAGGGAAAAAACGCACTGACATGATAGCGCCTTTCTCTTCATTTTCTTCTATTTTCAGTTTCCGAACTCTACAACCTAATTTGTGCAGTAAAAGGCGATTCTATAAACATACAGGTGAATTTAAAGGAGCGCTAATCACAAACAGATTAAAGCGTGTTTATTCTATTTTTCCAATATAGTTTGTAAAGATCACAACAATTTAATCAAATTCAAGAGGTAAATATTAGAACTTTGTCCAATCAAAGATGAACTTTCAAACTTAATATCAAAGATGAATTATTTAAGAAATGAATATTCAAACTTTGTCCGATCAAATTTAAGAAATAAATATACAAATCCTGTCCAAATTCCAGAGATGAATATTTAAACTTTCTCCAATCCAATTCAAGAGATGAATATTTAAACTTTGTACAATAAAATCCAAGAGGTGAATATTCGATCTTTGTCCAGTCAAATTCAAGAGATGAATATTCGAATTTTGTTCAATCAAATTCAAAAGATGAATGTTCAAATTTTGTCCAATCAAATTCAAGAAATGAATATTCAAAATTTGTCCAATCAACTTCAAGAGATGAATGTTCAAACTTTGTCCAATCAACTTCAAGAGATGAATGTTCAAACTTTGTCCAATCAAATTCAAGAGATGAATATTCAAACTTTGTCCAATCAAATTCAAGAGATGAATATTTAAACTTTGTACAATAAAATCCAAGAGGTGAATATCGAACTTTGTACAATCAAATTCAAGAGATGAATATTCACACTTTGACCAATCAAATTCAAGAGATGAATATTAACTTTGTCCAAAGGCACGTTGAATCAATAATTATAGAATACTCCATGCAGTTTTGTGAAGTTTTGATTCTTTGATTGTTGGAAGAGTTTTATTCTTGTGAACAACGAACTAGAAAAATAACAAAGTGCGCAGATTATTGATTCACGTTATATTTGGATAAAGTTTGAACATACATATATCTTGAATCTGATTGAATTATTGTAAATATTGAAGTTACCCACGTTCAAAATCACAACAAGTAAACTACCTTTCTTATCTCTCTTTCTTGGAATAGATGAAACACTGCCATTGTGGGAGAGATGGACTACATAAGAAATATGAGAATGCTTGTGATTTACGTGGCAAAGTTTTCAAATATACAAAACAAGATACAATGTATGGTACAATGTAATTACTAGCACTTTTTTTTTTTTTTTTTTTTTTTTTTTTTTTTTTTTTGAAACATGGAACGTATTCCTGCCATTTGCAAATGTTTCTTTTCCAGATTCCATGTTAAAAAGAAACTTCATTATTAGATTTTCTATATATCCTGTGGCGTATTTAGGGGGTGGCTTCCGGGCTTAAGCCCTCCCCCGAAATCTTACTTAGTATAGTAAAGTAAATGAAATTTCTTGCAGAATTTTCACATTTCCAGGCAAAGCCCCCCGCCCCCCGAAAGTTAGCAAAGCCCCTCCCGAAAGAAAATCGTAAATACGCCACTGTATATATCTCTCTTAGTTTAATTAATATTAAATTATATGAGATCAATATTAGATTTCAGTAAAAACTTGGTAGCTCTACTTTACTAATATAATGCATTTAAAGACAAAACAGTTCCAAATTATTTATTTATTTATTGTTTAGGTTCTGCATATAGTCCATCACTCCCACAGTGAATGGTCTATCTAACTCATAGCAATATGGAATAGATGGACCAGTCAACTATTTTTACAAGCTTAAATTTCGGGTAGAAATATGTCTTTTTTGATCCTGAAAACCTTTAGTTATGGTTACAGAAAGTACTTTTTTGGGATTTCGTGCAGAAAAACATACTCTATATACACAATTATTCAAGTTATTGAAGGCAGAAAAAAGTGGTCGATCTCTACCAGACTTACTATAAACGTAGGTCGTAAACTTGAAAATTTCATTCTGCAAAAGCTTTTATAATATTTTCGGCCATTGTAGGAACTAAAGTATAACCATTTATTCATTACGATGTAAAATATATATATATATATATATATATATATATATATATATATATATATATATATATATATATATATATATATATATATATATATATAAATTATAATGAAGCTAACGAAAGAAATATACTTTAAAATATAAATTAATACATTGCCTGTTCTGGCTCGTATTAGAGACAAAAGTAACGAAATAACGAAAAGGAAAATAATTCGTTAACAAATTGCCCTCATCGAAGCGTACACACATGTATATATTTTGAGTAGAACAAAAGAAAGTTCATTATTTTGTGAAGTGAACTAAATAATTGTCTGTGTGTTTACCGTTATTACAAGTAGATAATACAAAAGCACAGTCAAGTAATAACAATATATCATCATTATATATGTATATATATATATATACATATACAGCATGCTTGTTTATTTATATATGCGATCGTGTACGTTGGAGACACTACCGTATATACGAGTTTAAATGATGATGCTATAAGCATTGTGATGCACGAAATAATCACAAATGTGATACATGGAGTTCATTTTCCTCCTGTCTCGGGTGTCCACTAATTTTGCATTTTAGTTTAACATGACCTAATCTCCTGCAATGAGTTCGGATACACCAGTCCCCCCTTCCCTCTCTGAAACCTAAATCACTCCCCCCTCTCCCTTCCCAAGCTTCCCCCCCCTCCTGCAGAGCATCTCATCTCCCTCTCGAATGTGTGGAAAACGTGCTTCCTCAAAATGATGATAATATTGGTGATGGTACACTTTGAACACACCTGACCTTTGACCTCCGAAACCCATGGACTCTGCACCACTATTGGTTTTGCGTTGAGTAATCGCCCACCGAGATCTAAAAGCTACAAGGTAATGTAGGCGTATGTATACACTTAATACACACATTTATAGAACGGGATGCATATATATATAAACACGATGTTATTTTCAGGGAAGGGTCAGGTGTTTAATGCACAGTGCACATACAAGTCTAGTATATTTGCGTGTATATCATCACTACTGGATGACCCGACAATGCACGCATATAATCCCCAGATGGTTTAACATGGATACCCCTTTAGCGTTAATATTTGAATGCACTATTAAAACTCTATGTCACACTGCGAAAACAAGTCTTTAGTTTTCTTGTCACAGTTGTTATTTTCGGGTTATCTTTCCCCCATTTTTTAAACGACAAAAAAAAAAAAAAAAAAAAAGGAAAGAAATCCACTTAACAATTGTCTGCCAAAATCTCATTTTACAGGATCAAATACGAAAATTACATTTGCAGTTGCATAAGTTAGCCATATAATTATTCCGTTAAAAAAGAGGGGCCGTTGCGCGTAATTGATTTATTCACATTGTATGTAAAACAGTTGGGTGCTACTATGTTTGTAAACGATAATACCTCCTAATTTGTGGTTTTGTGGTTTTTCCCTCTCCTTTCGTTCAGATTTTGTGTGTAACATAATATCACATACACAACAGTCTTGTTTTAAAGATCTTTTTTAAAACACAAGTTAAGTTGAGCCGTTATTTAACTTTTGAGGTTAAATTTTGTTTGATTCAAGCAAACTAGTATTTGGTTAATATACCAGAAAGGAGTAACGGGTGTATTCTGTTATAGGACAACATGGTAGTATTTTTTCCGGATTTCTCCACTATACGTAATATAACATGGTGTTAGAATTTTTGGATCTTTTTCTGTTAAGGACAGCATCCTGGTAAAGTTTCTGGACCTTTTCCGTTACAAGACAACATCGTAATAAAGTTTCTGGATATATTCCGTTATAGAACAATATGGTGGTAAAATTTATTGATTCTTTTCCGTAATGAAACAACGTGGTGATAAAATTTGTCGATCTTTTTCCGTTATAGGACAACTGGTGATTTCTTTTTCCAAGCAGAAAACTTGTATTTACGTTAAAAATAACCAAATCCAACTATACTATGCCATACTTGAATTGATTTTTGATTAGAACCAATGAGAACGCCAGCCACATGATATTGCCAAACCTTCGCTGAAAAGCATCACTTTGGTAAAAACGTACACCATGTTAGCCGAATTAGATATCCACATCACAGCACTGGTAACGTTGCTGTAAGCAGACTGGTGAATATGAAGAAACGCTCAAACGTCAATTCGACTTCTGCACACAATAATTACAATCTTCTGTGTATATTTATTAAATACAGGGTGTTTCAGAACAACGCCGACAACGTTTGGGAACTTATTCTTGACACCAAAATAAAAACAAAAAGTATGGACCATCTTGGGGGCACAAATGCTTCCCTTCAGAGTTATAAGCTGCCGGAAACATGAAATTTAAGGATTCATAGCTCTGAAACTATGGTACCTACCGCAGTCGGGTCAAGCCTTCACTTAGAAACTAATATGTGCATTATCCAAAAATACATGTTTCAGAATCCTAAGATATTCAAGTAAGAACTTTTATAGAGTTTGGCTACGGGCATATAATTGGAAATACTCACCAACTGCCTGTAAGAAAATTGTTGCGAAAGTACCGCAGGATTCTCATAGTTTTGGAGCTATGGACCTTTAAAGTTCATTTTTTCATGTTTTCGGCAGTCTATAGCTCAGTAAGGAAGCATTTGTGCACCCAAGATGGTGTATACTTTTTGTCTTATCTTGGTGTCAGGAATCACCTCTCAAACGTTGTCGGTGTTGTTTTGAAACACCCTGTATATTTCTAGGGGGTTAAAGTAGGTTAGATTAGGACTCCGAACTACAGTAACAGGACGTTTTTCTGATAACAGAAACTGAAGAAACCTCACTATCAAGTCTGTTTTTGTCCTTGATTGATTTTAAAGAAGGTCGGTTTAGCAAAACTCTTACTATAGTTCTAGCCAAAATAGATGTTCTTGAAATTATCTCCTGGACATACGGAGATTGAACAGAGTAAAAATATGTTATATCTTTATTCTGTCCAATGTCCGTATGTCCAGGAGATAACAATTTCAAGAATATGGATCATCAATTTTGGTTAGAATGTAGGAGGCAAAAGTTAAGGATCAAGTTTGCCGATGGCAGTACTATTCAAACAGAAGTGGTAGAAATCAACCATTTCCGGTTTTAACGTTCATCATTAAAGAGCAAAAACGATAATAGATAGCGAGAAGTAGTTTCTTGCATCAATGAAGCATCCGAGGAACAGAAATTTATCTCCATCCTTAATTTTCTACTAAAACCACAGGTGATAAAAATCCAATAGAACTTCTGTTTTTAATACTGATCTAAATTATATACAGCAAAAACGATAAATAGTAAAATATTTCCCTATTAAAAAAAAAACTAACGTGTTTTCTACTTGGGAATTATATATTTACCTAGATAATATAACACTTGTACTTTTTTAAAAAATTAAAGTTTAACGTCCCTTTTCAGCTTCGAGGCTATGTAAGACATGGACGTACAGTTTAAAACAGAATCCAAATCATCATAAATGCATTCAATGCTCTTCCATCAGGAATCGAACTCGGGGCGTCGTGCACCAAACGCACGAGGTAATTTACTCCCTAGTCATGAATGATAGTAGGAGTTGAGGTACTGAGAGTTCTATGCACACCATTTAGTGCAAATCAATTAAAGCTATAGCTCAATGCAATATGGATATTGGATTAGGAATTAGATTTCTGGGCTGTCAACATCTATGACTATGTTAGACCGTCACTAGGATTAGGAATTAGATTTTTGGGTTTTCGGCATCTATGGCCATGTTAGACCGTCACTAGGATTAGGATTAGGAATTAGATTTTTGGGTTTTCGGCATCTATGTTTATGTTAGACCGTCACTAGGATTAGAATTAGGAATTAGATTTCTGGGCTTTCGGCATCTATGGCTATGTTAGACCGTCACTAGGATTAGGATTAGGAATTAGATTTCTGGGCTTTCGGCATCTATGGCCATGTTAGACCTCACTAGGATTAGGATTAGTAATTAGATTTCTGGGCTTTCGGCATCTATGGCCATGTTAGACCGTCACTAGGATTAGGATTACGAATTAGATTTCTGGGCTTTCGGCATCTATGGCCATGTTAGACCGTCACTAGGATTAGGATTACGAATTAGATTTCTGGGCTTTCGGCATCTATAGCCATGTTAGACCGTCACTAGGATTAGGATTACGAATTAGATTTCTGGGCTTTCTGCATCTATGACCATGTTAGACCGTCACTAGGATTAGGATTAGGAATTAGATTTCTGGGCTTTCTGCATCTATGGCCATGTTAGACCGTCACTAGGATTAGGATTACGAATTAGATTTCTGGGCTTTCTGCATCTATGGCCATGTTAGACCGTCACTAGGATTAGGATTACGAATTAGATTTCTGGGCTTTCTGCATCTATGACCATGTTAGACCGTCACTAAGATTAGGATTAGGAATTAGATTTCTGGGCTTTCGGTATCTATACCTATGTTAGCCCGTCACGTATAAGGGATGACATCCCTTGGCGATCACACTATCTGAGGAAAGGAAACGAAGAAAGGATTGAGAAAGAAATGGCCTGAGCCTCTATGTTAAGTACCAAACCGGCATTTGCCTAATGGGAATGAGAAAATATTAGGAGAACCTCACTCAGAATGGCTGGCCAGAAAAAAAACTTTAACACTTTTTCGACAGTGTCCCCACCAGAAATCGAACCAGGGACCGCTCGCACCAAAAACGGGAGCGTTAGCAGCAAATCTACGTGGGGTTACAATATGGATATTGGAGTATGACTGTACTTAGCAGTGATCACTAGTAACGACGCCACCTTTAATTTCTGGGGCGCAGGGAAGGGGAAAGTGGACAGGTAGAGAAACTTTTGGAGGGCATGTTATATGTATAGCGAAAATAATAATTTTATATTACTTGGACTGTTTAAAATGTAACATGTCTGGAGGGAAGACGATGCCAGCGGGAAAGCGCCCGCCCCCTTCACCTCCTCTAGCATTATTACTTGTAATTACTGGCTTTTTCATTTTAGATAACTAGAATGGATTTGAAACATTATATGAATGGAAAAGTAATTACTAATTTTTTGAATCAGTTCTTGATAGATTTTAAATATCTACCTGTAACACGTTATAAATTATGACGTTATTACGTAACGTTAAATTCTTTTAATTTCGATCACTGCTACAGTTTTTAGTCTCGTATTTACTGTAGAAGAGTTCTTAGTATTTCTAGAGCTGTAGAAATTTGATCTGGAACACCGAAACGAATTACACGTGAAATCTTTACTTTACTTTAGTTTACATATATATACCTCCGGTGCATGGGGTCCTCGCTACGATCCCAGCTCGCGCCAAGTGAGCTTTTTGCTGGACAAAGACCGTGGGTATAGGTTTTCTCGGGTTCTCCCGTTTCCTCCCACTTTCTTCATTCCATTATTTTATTCATTTATCATCATCAACGTCTCCTTTAGCCTAGCTGGCATAACCAAGGGACGTAAAACTTGAAGATTTCAATACAACATATAAGAAAAAAAATATTATTTACTGGTGAGCATAAAGTCAATTTGGAAAAGTCGTACAAGTTACTCCAGTGGTAGTAAATTCTAAATTTTCACTTGTATTGTATTTACTCCTACATACATATAGGCTGAACACCTTCTTATTCTTCGGCTAACTCGATACTTCGCCTCCAGACCCCTGCATTTGCTCATCCTCAAACCGTCCACTTCTCATATTCCTAATACATTTATAATCTTAAGGGATTCTGAGATATGGGTATCTTATTTTAAGAATTATAACCCCACGCTTTTTTTCTTCCGACCTTTATACTTCCCTTCTAAGTGTAACATCTAAAAAAAAATAACTGAAATAGTCTTTAATTATTTTGAATTAAAAGCTTATTGTTAGTAAGGACCTCGAAAATTAAGGAATTTAGAAATAATTATGGCCATGTTATTTTAACGATTGCAACCTGGACTTTGTTTTGCTTTTCCCCCCGCCTTCTTTCTTTCTTTGTAGGAAAAATACCAAAACCGCTGAAACACGTCATTAATTATTTTGATTGTTTTATTGAGTGATTAAGGTTTAATTGGGACGTCAGCATCGGGGCTATTTGCCTCCGTCCCGATTTTTAATTATTTTAAATGAAAATTCTAAATATCTAATTTCATGTCATGTCGTGTCGTGTCGTTTCGTTTCGTCCCAAGTAGCGTTTCGTCCCAGTATTGTGTCGTCCCAATCCCACCACGTGTCGTATCGTTTCGTCCCAAGCAGCATTTTGTCCCAATTCCACGAACACGAAACTTAGGTTTCGACTATCGTTTCGTCCAGTAGTTACACTCACAAACACACAACACACACACACATTTATTAAGTTTACAGTGCGATAAGCTTCACTGTTGTCACCAGCCTGCACTGCGTGCCCTCTTTTATTGGCACCTCTCTGACAGAACGTATTTTAATGACCTCTCTGTATAAGCTTGGCGTGACCTCTCTGTATAAGCTTGGCACTCAACATATACGAAAGGGGTAGTAAGTACCCTACGAATTTCATGGATCCGTGCGGTTGATCGACGTGTGAGTCATCACCTGTGTGGGTTACTGGACGAAGTTCTACTCATTAGTCTGTTCACTAATGAATAAACATAACGGTAGCTCGAGACGAACTTCCATGGATTTGTATTGGGACGAAACGCTACTACAACGGGACGAAATGCTACGTTTTTTGTCTTCGGACGAAATACTACGGAACCTTTTGAAGTCTCTAACCTTATTGAATGTCAAGATATGGCCATTTTATTTTCACAAATGCAACCCCCACATTCGTTTTCACCTGTATTTTTTTTTTTAATTCCCTTTCAGGGAAAATATCAAAAAACGTTGAAAAGCATCTTTGATTATTTTAAATGAAAAACCGAAATTCAAAATTTCATGTCTCTAATCTTAACGAATTTTAAGATACCGAGCGAAGTAGCTCAAATGTTAGAGCGTTGGGTTCGCATTCGAGAGGTCACGGGTTCATTCCCGCTGCCGACCATCCTGACTGGGGTTTTCCAGATTTTTCCCACAGTTCTACCAGGCAAATGCCGGGATAGTACCTACTAAACAGGTCCTGGCCGATACCTTCCCACATCCTTTCCATTGTTATTATTGTTGTTAGATATCCAGTATAAAATGGCCTCTGAGCTGTATCTGGTGATTGTTAAATAAAATAAATAAAATAGATATGACCATCCAATTATAACACCTGTAACTTCACTCTTCTCCCCGCCTTTTTTCCCCTTCCCTTCTAGGGTAAATATTTTTTTTAAAAAAAACGCTGAAACATGTGTCTAATAATTTTAAATGGGAAGTCCAAATACCGAATTTCATGTCTCTGACCGTAAGAGATTCTGAGATATGTATATTTTATTATAATGATTGTAATTCCCACCCCTTTTTCCTTTTCACGCCTTTTTCTTCCCTTCTAGGTCAAAAATTTAAAAAAAAACATTAAAATACCTTTCTAATTATTTTAAGTCCATATACTAAATTTCATGTCTGTAACAGAGATTCCCAGATATGGACATTTTAAGATAATAATTGCCACCTTTTTGTCTTCCTTCCCCGTCAAATGTCCAAAAATAAGGATGGCCAAAATTTTCCGCAATCCGGGAAATTTATTTTCAGGAATCGGAAATTCCGGATTTTTTCCGAATTCCGGATATTTTTCGATTTTACTTTCCGAATTCCAGAAAGTAAAAATTCCGGAATCGGCCATCCCTATCCAAAAATCCTTCCTTAATGGAACCTTACATAACGAATCCTATGCCCTGTCCAAATTTCAAGTTTCTAGCTTAAATAATTTGACTTTGACCTGGGCGTTATCAATCAGGCAGTCAGGACTTCTTTTACACACACAGAGATACGAGTACATAATTTTCTCTCCTAATTAGCTTTCTATGTACGTGTGCAGCAACCTTCAGAACTTTCATCTCTAACACCTTGATGCATGTGCAAGGTCAAAAGTCTTGTTTCCAAGTCATTGCAACACTATTTTAGTTATAAGGGTTTACAACACATCGTTCATTCTTTAATGTATATTCGTGTCGTATTGCGTGATACAAAACGCCCTCATTATCACAAACGTGTAATTAATGCGATGTTCGCCTTTGTTCTTCGTACTTGCTCCCAAAAGAACTTCGAACACAAGTGATGATTAAATGCATTCCAATACACAAAGCGAACTGTGACTCATTACGCTTATGCTCTTGCCCTCCCGCCATTCACAGACAGACTGTGCCATTTTTCTCCGTAACTTCACTCAATCTGAATTAGTGTTGTGCTGTTGAAATTAGAATAATTTCTTAATCGAATAATCGAGCAATAGAACATTTAACTAATGACAAAATATTTGCGGTGGCGCCGCGTGGCGTAGTCGCTAATTTTCTCGCCTTCGGTGCGAACGGTTCCAGGTTCGATTCCCGATGGGACCACTCAGTCGAAAAAGTGTGAAAAGCTTTTTTCAGGCCAACCAACCTGAATGAGGTTTTCCTAGGTTTTCCTCACCCACACCAGGCAAATGCTGGAGTGGTACCTATAATTTAAAGGTCCCAGGCTATTTCCTTCCTTCCTTCCCCAGATAGTGTGCTCGCCGAAGGACGTCATCCCATCATACGTGACGGGCTAAATGGCCATACAGTAGATACCGAGTGCTCAGATATCTAAATCCAAAAAGATCTGCACAATTATAGGAATCTTTTAACAGCGCTAATCTGCGTCACGACAGATACTCAGCAGAACATTACTTACCCTCAACCTGGGTTGGCACGATAATTTACCCGTAACGTATTTTTTAACGTAAATTACGTGTAATTTACGTCACGTATAAAACCACTTTTTATGCAAATGTAAAATTATATTGTTCTTTTAAAAAGAACTCAAAGCATTGAAACGTAGGACACAGTCAGAAGTACTCGTAGAACACAACATATAATTTCTGCAAAGTTGCTAGCAAAACTGAAATAAAGTATGAACTTTCAGAGTAAGAGGGGGCACGGTGGTTCAATGGTACATCGCTTATCTCTGGTGCACGGGGTCCTTGGTTCGACCCCCGGTCAAGCAAACTTGTAGTGGACAACATCATGTTTCTGGGTTTTCTCATGGTACTACCGTTTCCTCTCACTTTTCATTCCACCAATTTTTCCATCATCATTCATTTACTGTAATGATCGTCTCCCTTAGCCTAACGAGCAATAATGTGTGGGATGTTAAACTCGAAGATTTAATTTTACTTCATTTTTTCTGAGTAAGATTGGTCGGGCTAAAATCTCACCTGGCCAGTATCTTGCGTAACAACATGTCCAACCCTGCGTAGGACTTATATGTATTAAGATTTTCAATGCATATGCGTAGAATAGTTTGAAAATCTAAAAATGGCCATTAACTTGATTTGATGATACATTTTAAAAGAAAACAGGTGTATACTAGCTTGAATTTATACCCGGAAAGATAATCCATTGAGAGAAAAAAAATCCATGATCAGTTCAAACTCGTGACCTCATCTAAAACCACTCCAGTTTTCTTTCGCCTCATTTCTTGGAAAAAATTACCCCGATATTAAAGGTCTCCTTATAGCCAATAAGCGTCTATTTCTAGAAAAGAAGAGAGAGGAGAGACGGCAAAGGACGCCAGCAATGGCCGACGACTCCACTCCATTTCCTTTGTCCTCTGATGGCCTCCTCACGCTCTACAAACCAAAAATTTCATTTTGAAAATGAAAAATGGTAAAGAGCGATTACCCGAACAGAACAAAGGGTTTTTTTCAGCTTCATGAACTAAGCCTTCTTCATGCAGTGGAAAAATAAGGATGGTTCCATTACATTAAACGGAAGGTAAAATAACTGATTTAGTTCTTTGTGATATGAAATGCTTTCCTTCGACATTATTCAATCCCCAAGAGATGTAATGTGGTCTCTCAGAAGAAATACCAAACTGGTCCTATTATAAAAACTTCTATTCACTTATGTAGCCTTAGCCTCTTCCATATAATATTAACCTTATGATACATTTAAGTTCAAGAGATACCATTTTGTCTTTCAGAAGCTAAAAACAAACAGTACTTTCAAATCGTAATGTCAAACGTATACAATAAATCCAGTTAACTTAACCTCCGCCTAACTTTAGGTTTGTTGAGTATGTATTTTCCCAGAAGACATGCATTGTATATCATTCTGTAAGTTGGCCACCTGGCTATCTTGGAATTTGGCCGTATTGAAACAATGTTATTGCTATGCTGTTAATACGAGGGCTACTTGTTTCCAACCTTCGTCAAATCACTAGAGGAAAAACACATAAGATGACGAAAGAGAAAACAAGGTACAAGGGAAAACAGTCGCCAACCCTGAACATCAATTGAAGGCTCTACCTTTCAATCGATTGCACTCCACTCTACCTTTCAATCGATTACACTCCACTCTACTTTTCAATCGATTGCACTCCACTCTACCTTTCAATCGATTGCACTCCACTCTACCTTTCAATCGATTGCACTCCACCCTACCTTTCAATCGATTGCACTCCACTCTACCTTTCAATCGATTTTTAAAGCTCGCCACTCCACAACGCTGAGTTCCCTGAAATTTCAAGATGAACGTTTGGATCGCCGAATTACACTTGAATGTCTGGATAGCCGATTAGCGCAATCAAAGCTACAGCCGAGTGTAATTCGGCGATCCAGACGTTCAACTTGAAATTTCAGGGCACTCAGTGTTGTGGGGTGGCGAGCTTTAAAACATATGGAGTGCAATCGAAGACCCCGCTAAGGGAAATAACCTGATTGGGAGATATTTTACAGGAATCTGCTGCAAAACCTTTCTGATGTCCTGAAAGTAAAGCACTGTGGTGCGGCTCAGCAAAATATAGGTGCCTGTTAGTTAATAATCCTCCCACTCACGAACCTCAGAAAATAATGAATATTGTGCAAAACCTCGGCTACGAATTATTTTCTCATCCTCTATACTCCCCTAATTCTGGGCCATAAGACTTTTCTTCCAAAAATCAAGCAGTTGTTAAAAAAGGTGTGTTTTCCTTCGGATGCTGAGGTTATTTCCACTGCAGAGCAATGGCTTTCTAGCCAGTGAGACAGTTCATATAAAGAAAGAATGTGTAAGTTGAAAGACCCTTTGAATAAGTGTAATACTATGCACGGAAATGATAAATATGTGCCAATTTCAAATTTCTGGCTCAAATCTCCAAGAGAGGGCACAAACTTATTGACCGTCCCTTGTATATATAAATTTCCTTTTTAGTCAACCACTGAATACTACAGCTGCACGATTAACAATTTTGATAGAAAAAATATGCTTCCATTTTTTTTTCTGTGCGTCCCCTCTCCAGACCAAAGGCATCATATTCCCGCTTCAAACCTCAATTAAATCAACAACCCAAGTCAAAAATCGTGACGATCGACAAAATGTTGACTGCAACACAAAAGAATGAAGTACGCCATATGCTAGGAATTGTAGCACCAACGAAATTAAAAAGTCAATCTGCTAGCTGGGAGAAAAATAGGACGAGAGCCAAAGAGAAACCAACCAAGCAAACGAATAAACCAACTAATCATATCACAACGATTGACTGTTTGTAAAGAGAGAGACACAAACAAGGATGCCACTTTCAAACAAATTGGAAATTTTATTTAATCTAAGCGTAGCTAAACATCCTTTCTTGACTCTCCTTCCCCCCTCAGCAGCACGCGTACAGAAGTACATAAAAGCTCCGCTCACCCTCAGGGAAACGGAAACACAGTCGAGATACAAACATGCAGAAAAAAAGAGCGATAAAAAAGAAACACATTGGGGAAAACAAAAAGACTGAACTTTCTAAAAAAAAATCTCATCCCCCTTACAACTCGTACCTTCACCCAAGTCCAATCTGCACGCTTAGAAGGATGGGCAATGTGGGATGGCAAACATGGTTTTTCAATCAAACAGATATTTTTTCCCCAGGAAGCAACGGGTTAAAAAAAAAGAGAGATGACAAAATGCCTACAACCCATGACCACTCACTCAACTGTCCCGCCTCTGGCCTGGCTACTCTGATACCATTCTCCTCCCCGTGAACCGTAACAAATCTGAAAGTACCTCAAGCGCAAAATATTCACTATTGTCTACATTAGTAACATGTCTTTTTTCCCCCTTTTTTTAAAAAAAGAAAAATTACTCAAATTTATTACACCGCACAAGCCATTGACTAAAGGCAAATAATAACATGAAAGAATGCATCCCAATGTACAGTTTTAGATTTTGTTATATAAAAAAGGACCAGAGCAAAAACTTACTTTTCGTTTACTTTCTATTATAATGGGATATTCTGACAACTGTCCCCCCATATATATATATATATATATATATATATATATATATATATATATATATATATATATATATATATATATATATATAGTGGCGGATCCAGGATATGATCAAGGGAGGGGCTAATCCATAGTTTGTCGTTTTTATCCAGTGTAAAGCAGGCTTGAGTCCCATTTTATCCAGTGTATACCTGAGCGTCAAGGGGGGCTATAGCCCCTACAACCCCCCTTGGATCCGCCACTGTGTATTATATACCTTTCCTATAGAGTGGACAATTTATTTTGAAAAGCTACTAAAATTTGTAGAATGACAACATCAAAAGGAGAAACATTGACTGAAATACGAGGAGTGATCGAAAAGTAATGTTACAAAGCCTGCAGTAAAACGTGTATATGGTATTTCATACAACCAATACAGCCAACATTAGGTTATCTTTCGACATAGTCTCTATTTCGGTTAAGGCACTTATGGCATCGTGGGATGAGTTCAAAGATCCCCTCCTGGTAAAAATCCTGTCCTTGCGTAGATTGTGTGGAACCCACCGGAAACAAACTTTCCAATACTGCAGAATATCATACGCAATGTGACGAACGTTTCAGAACGACATTCCCAATTCTGCCAATAGATGCCGCAACATGTTCCTGCTGTTGTTTTGAATCAGCGCCTCCACGCGAGCTGTGGTCAAATCTGTTGATTTCATGCTGTCTTGGTCACTGCGCATCTCGTCGCTGACGTTTTCTCTACCAACCCAGTGTAGACCGATCAGTTGGAAAAGCAGAAGATTCGAACATAAAACACAGGAGAAAACAGTAGACACAAAGTTGCGGCATTTTAGTGCAAATACAGGGGGAACAAAATTGGCATTATTAAGGGGACAACGGTCAAAACAAGAGGTTCACAATTCATTATTACTTTAATTTCAAAATAAAACAATACATACAAAACATAAATTGGAATTTTAATTACTTCAAAATAAGAGCTGACGATCGTGAAGAAGTGATCTAAGCTACTCTTCCAACCAGGGGTGAAAGTGGTTCTGAAATAGTAGGGTGACGCCATAAATATTTTTGGATGTGGGGTAACAACGTCCCCCCAGCATACCCCTCACTTCTATCGTGCTTCCAACCCAAGTCCCAATCTAAACAACACTTACCCGTAAATATTACAGTAAGTCATAAAGATCGCCAACCATCATGTATATAGAAGATAACGTACAGTTGTATCCTTGTATTCATATTATATACATCAAAACTCTATAACTATTTGCACTACAGAGCTTTATGTATGGATACAGAGAAATTTCCTCTTTTTATCTAAGAATAAATGAAAATTCAATATTAATAATATATTTATGTAACTTCTCGAAGGAAAAAGCAGGAGATTGTTCACTTTTCATTTTCTTTCACAGTAGATCAGTAGAACGTAGAAAAAGCAGGAGATCTCCTGCAAAATCAGTAGCTCTGGCAACACCGTACCAACCAGGATCGGATTATTCCATCTGGAGGCCCAGAGCTAGAAAAAATAAAAGGCTCTTCCTGACTTCGTCTAAAACATTTCTGTGAAAGTTCAGCATGAAAATTATGGGAATATGTTTCATATTTTTGGTCATGTGTTGTTATCTTATGGTGATAATTGTATCTTGTGTGATTCTTTTTAGACAGTTGAGATTTTGATCAAAATGAAGGCTCCCGTTCACCTGAAGGCCCGGGGCTACAGCCCCTCCCTTAATCCGGCCCTGCTACCAACCACAAACTTTTAACACTATTCTGTGACATACTTTCGAGACATTACAGTCTCTCCATAAAACTCTACTAGCGGCCGGTGAATTTCAGTCTCGGTTTCGTCCACAAAAATCGAATAACTGGGCGAGCAGACTTCTTCTCGAAACCAGTTTTCCAAAGAAGTCCTCATTTGTGTTTACATTAGTGGTGGGCACAAAAGCCGGTTTTTTGGATTTCGGTTTTTAGAAAAACTAGTTTCGGTTTTCTTCAAAACCGGTTTGGTTTTCACCGAAACCGGTTATTGGTTTTCCCCAAAACCGGTTCCGTTTTTTACTGGATCAGCTTTCGGTTTTCTTCAAAACCGGTTCCGGTTATTTCCAAAATTTGTTCTATTTCTGACCAGAATAGTGTTTCGTTGTTCTCCGGAAACCGAATCCGTTTCCACAGAAATAGTTTTGTGTGTTTTCCAAACGTTTTCACCGAAACCAGTTTCGGTAAAAACCGAACCGGTTTTGAAGAAAATCGAAATCGGTTTCGGTGGAAAATCAAACCGGTTTTTGGAGAAAACCAAAACTGATTTTAGTGAAAAATTGAACCGGTTTCGGTGAAAACCGAACCGGTTTTGGAGAAAACCGAACCGGTTTTGGAGAAAACCGAAATGTCGGTTTTCGAGTTCCTGTTTTTCTAGATACCGGTTTCCGGTTTTTATAAAAACCTGTTTTGAACATCCTTAGTTTACATACTACCAGCGCCGAAGGTGGCGGGTGGCTGACACTCTGCACAGTTGCCAACTCCATGTATAAAAATTACCGCATACTCCTCATTCCTCTATAACAGACGAAATTTCAGAAATATTGGCCTGGTATCTTAATTTCTTATCTTCATTCGTATTCTGTAATACCACCAGATTAACGATCAAAATCAAATTTTATTCTTTTCAAATGCTACTACGTCAGATTGTTACATATTTCAAACCAACTTTAACATATATTAAAATATGCATGTACCGGCATCAATGAATATAGTTCTTGCTTCTTAATCGGAAGATTCCGAGCTGGAATTCTGAAGCCGATAAATCTCGTAATGATAATTAATTTTTTAAATCAGTTTTTTTTTTCTTTCTTGAGTCAACACTGTCACAGAGCCTTCAATAGTTACCGTAATATTCGATAATTCTTCTGTATAATGGTCCCCGCAGCCAGGGGCGGATCCAGGACGGACTTCTGGTGGGGAGCGGTGAGTTGTAATACTGCTACTTAGAGCTACTTTTAAGAGCTCCAAACTCTGGGATGGGTTTTATTTATATATAAAATTAAAAAAAAAAGTTTCTTCTTTTGGGGGGGGGCGATTACCCCGATCTCTTCCTGGATCCACCACTGCCCGCAGCCGAGGGCAAGGCAGATATGTTGCTGTAACTGCTTGGTGGATTCGTAGAGCAATGCTAATGGTACGAAGTTAGTCTACGCACGGCGTTGCCACATAGTGAAATTTTCATTCCCCATAGCAGCTGAAGGGGATACTATTACATAGTATTTTCGCTTTTATTTTGACCTGAAGAATAGCATTCTATTGGTCATGAACGTCGTTTTTTGTTTTTAGAAGACTCGATATTATATATATATATATATATATATATATATATATATATATATATATATATATATATATATATATATATACAGTGGCGGATCCAAGGGGGGCTATAGAGACTATAGCCCCTCCTTGACGCTCAGGTTTACACTGGATAAAATGGGCTTCAATCCTGCTTTACACTGGATAAAACGGCAAACTATGGTTTAGCCCCTTCCTTGATCATATTCTGGATCCGCCACTGTATTATATATGGTGCGGGAAAAGTCCCGGAACGGTCCAATATCTCGCGAAGTATACAGATCAGCAAAAAAACAAAACACATGGTAAATAATTTTGAGAAAGCTATCTAATGACACCCAACGCAACCTCCTATCCCCACCCACTATGGGGGTACAGAAATTACTCTACAATTTTAAATGGGAACCCCAATTTCTTATTGCACAGAACAAAGATCTGGCCCAGAATTTAAAACAGTGCCTTCACGGATAGCGCTTGAATCAACATACACGAAAAAGGATACCAAAACCTTATGAAAATGCGAATTGTCAGTATCGTACTGTGTGGCCATGCGGTTAGTGAACTGGTTTGCGGACTCAGAGCTTCTGAGTTCGATTTCCGCTCAAGGCAACCTTATTCTCTTTTGTTATTTCTCCAAATAATAATGCCATACATTTTAATTTCAATTAGAACTTTATTCAAATTACATACAATACAAATTCCGATACTGGTTTTGCAAACTAGCTTTATGAAGTGGTTCTTAGCAATAGAGTTATTACGGTTGAGTTCATAGAGTTATTAGCAAAAAAATGTCGTAATTTGTATTTCATTGAAGTTAAAATGTATTATTTGAGTACATAAAGTAAACATAAAAATGTTACTCTATGAAAGAATCGAACTCAGGACCTCTGGCTCGGCAGTCCAGTACGCTAACCGTATGGCCGCAAAGTACGGGACCGACAACTCGCATTTTCAAAACCTTTTGGTACCTTCCTTTTCTATCGATGCAAGCACCATCCTTCAAGGCACCGTTTTAAATTCTGGGTCAAATCATTGTCACATTTTCTGAAGAATTCAAATGTGCAATAAGAAAATTGGGGTCTCATTTAAAATGTTAGAGTTACCCCCCACCCTCGTACTCCCGAAGGTGATTGCGTTTGGTATAGCTTTCTCAAAACTATTTAATACGTCTTTTTCTGATCTGTATATTTAACGTAATATTGGACCGTTCTAGGACTCTTTTCCGCACCCTGTATATATATACACAAAGAGATCACAGTCCGTGGAATACTTATGTCTGTGATAGTTTATACATAGTTGAAATAAAATCTACAATATGCATGAATTTTACCCTCTAAGCACAATACTTACAAATATTCAAAACAACTGAAAAATGGAATATTGAATTAACTGAAATCGCTGTTTCTTATGCTGATAAAAGTCAATGGAATTCCGTTACGACTGACGTCAAAGAAAAGAAAAAAAAATAAGTTAGTATCAATTTCCGCCCACTCAACAGATGTCAGCACTACTTTTTGCTCACACACGACTTTCACCTTATTTATTTCCTTTTCTGACGTCATAATAATATTCCTTGCAAATATCCTGTTATAAAAATTCTTAAAATACTTCCACACATCATATTCAGAATTCATAACAGCAAGAATAGAAATGCAATGTCAAGGTCATTCCTGTTAAACTTTTTTTATTTTCGCAAAAAAGATTGATCAGTACTTTAACTGCCTTCTAAATGAAGAAAACCATTGTGTGATATAACATCTATAAACGCAGTGTTACGTTACGTTCACATGATGGGATGACCGTTAACATCGCTTACAAATAATAATGAGCCAACAGAACAAAGCAGCTTATATCAGATCGTGTCGCATCATTTCCCCCTAACAAACTAACTACCTGCTACAATTATGACACGGCGAAATTAAAATATCGCTAATTTTACAGTAATTATGTGATATCTTCAAATAGATAAAAAGATAATCGAAATGTGGAACAAGAGCGCCCTAGACAATATTATTTTACATGAGAAACCGTTATCACGACTCACTTATCTGCTTTCGATTTCGAGCCATTTTGATAAATCGGCATTTATTTTCGCGTTTTTAAACAGCTGAAAACAGAAAGCCAGAAAGTAAGACTCAGTAGCATATGCACACAACGATATTCTGAGTCTGAGAAAACTTCGGCATGCAACCCAAAACAAAAGGATGAGCTCCCTCGTGGCTAAGCGGTTATCGTACGCGCCTTTGGCGTGAGAGACCCGGGTTCGATTCCCGGCGGGAGGTCATGTGGCTCGGATACCACGTTAATCAGTAGGTCCACGTCTCATATAGCCTCGCTGCTAAAAGGGACGCTAAACTAAAAATCAACTCAACTCAACCAAAAGAAAAGGAGAGAAATGCTCAGTAAAGAAGTTGTTTTGGTCCATGACAATGCTCATCCTCATACTGTTGGTACCACCCAAACGTTAATCTGACCCTTCGGATAGGAGCAATTTGACTACCCGCCATATAGCTCCGACTTGGAGCGATCTGACTGTCACTTATTCCCGTACCTGAAGCGCAAGCTCAGCGGTAAGCGCTTTGACAGTAACGAAAACGCTAAAAAAAAAAAAAGTCGAAAAAAATAGTGCTTTTTCATGTAAAAATGAATTTGACTTGAACAAACCTGTTTTAATTATTTTTTTCAAAACAGTATTTACTATTCGGACATACCTCGTATGTAAAGTTGCAAAAACAAAAGAAAGAAAAGAAAAATTAAAACGTATTTGGGAAGGAAAAGTGTGTAAAATTACATCTATACACAGTGAAAACAATGGGTGATATCAATAAAACGGAGAAGTTACTCATTACGTCCAATTTTGAAGTAGTTACTCGCATTGGTATCAATAAAAAGAGAACTGAGCACTAGTCGTCTCGGCTGACCTCGGAGAAGCCCCGCCCTTTTGAAGTAACCACACCTCTGTTCTCGAGCCGAGTAACTACTACGCGTTTGATATCAATAAAAATCAAAGACTCCTCTGTGATGCTAGTAACTTCTCCAAATTTGTGGAGCAAGCTAAATAGGTGACTCCGTGCGAAATATGGCAGAGTATATGATTGTTTTACTACGTAGAAAATCTTATAAACTGCATAGAAATGTTGGGAATGGAGATTACAAAAAGCATTATAAGTTTATGAAAGAAAATGTAGTAAATAGAACAACATTTTTTAAGGAGAATCAACGGAAATTCGGGGTGGTGGACTACGTAATGATGAAAAGATGCGGGTTTTCTTCAAGGGCGCCGATCCTGTGGGGGCCAGGGGCCCCGGGCCCCCCAAAGCTCATGTGGGCCCCTATTGTATTTATGAATATACAATATTTGGCATAATTAGAGTGCAATTTGTCTTAAAATCCTGACATATATATACCTTCTGCATCTGAATGCCCTCCCCCCTCCAATTTACAGAGAAATCGGTGCCCTTGGTTTTCTTGCGTTACTTGAGTGATCCGGGATTCTGGTCGGAATGTCAGGGGATTCTGGTGTGGCTATGACTACCTGAAAATGGATTGTTTCCGGAAGTGTGCGTAATATACAAACAGCAAAGGCAGAGTGGCAAGAACAATATACATTTCCGGGTGCTATCGGAGCACTTGACTATACACAAGTGGCATTAAAGAAACCTAGTATTTTGGAGAGTAATACGTTAATAGGAAGAGCTATTTCGTGGCTAAGCGGTTAGCGTACATGCCTTTGGCATAGGAGACCCGCGTTCGATTCCCGGCAGGAGCTCATGTGGTTTGGATTCCACGTTAATCAGTGGGTTCTGTCTCATATAGGCACGCTACTGAAAAGGACGTTAAACTAATAATCAACTCAACTCAACGTTGATAGAAAGGGTGTATACATGAGAATGTATTTTGTTTATGTCAAGGCGAAAGGGGATACGTATGGTGCGGAAAACGCAATCAGATGGACGTGATTTATGACGTGGGTGGCTGGACTTTATTAAAAAGAAAACAAAGGAGCCAAGTGTCTGTTTTCGTTCTTAAAGCCAAACAATCTACAAAGACCTTGGACAACACGTGATATGCGCTTGTCGTGTTAATCTTGATATTGCTGGATTCCAATCAACATCCGTCAGCTCAAATAGGTTCATTCCCATGGTTTCAATATTACTTTCTTCTTTCCCGTTTTTTTTATGTTTTTCCTTTTTTTATTTTTGTTTTATTCTCGCTTGAATATTAAAGATTCTCTTTTGAATTTGTGTCTCAGTCGTAGATGTATTTGATATTTCGTTCATTTCACTGTAATTACCTTCAAAGTTTCGGCTTTCCTTCATTTACTTTCTGGTAGCTGTGACTTTGAAAGTACCACTGGAAACTCTTTTAGAATATCCACAAATGCACTTTGATTGAAGCTATCGTTGCTACTTGCCCGTTTCATGGCTTTTAAGATACACGCCATAGGTTAAAAACAACGAAATGACTGCACGATGAATGGGAGAAATTAGTAATCACTTCTTTTATTGATACGACTCAGTGCTACGTGCAGAGGAAGCGCGAGTAAACGTTCATAAATCTGGAGCAGACTAGACCTGAGTAGTGGCTTGTTTTATTGATACGAAATTGAGGGAGGAGATTACTCCAGGTGTAGTTACTACGATTCTCGAGCAGGACTTCTCAGGAGTAGTTACTTATTTTTATTGATATCACCCAATGGGTGATATCAATAAAACGGAGAAGTTACTCATTACGCCCAATTTTGAAGTAGTTACTCGCATTAGTATCAATAAAAAGAGAACTGAGCACTAGTCGTCTCGGCTGACCTCGGAGAAGCCCCGCCCTTTTGAAGTAACCACACCTCTGTTCTCGAGCCGAGTAACTACTACGCGTTTGATATCAATAAAAATCAAAGACTCCTCTGTGATGCTAGTAACTTCTACATATTTGTGGAGCAAGCTAAATAGGTGACTCCGTGCGAAATATGGCAGAGTATATGATTGTTTTGCTACGTAGAAAAACTTATAAACTGCATAGAAATGTTGGAAATGGAGATTACAAAAAGCATTATAAGTTTATGAAAGAAAATGTAGTGATTAGCACAACATTTTATAAGGAGAATCAACCGAAATTCAGGGTGGTGGACTACGTAATGATGAAAAGATGCGGGTTTTCTTCAAGGGCGCCGATCCTGTGGGGGCCAGGAGACCCGGGCCCCCCAAAGCTCATGTGGGCCCCCTATTGTATTTATGAATATACAATATTTGGCATAATTAGAGTGCAATTTGTCTTAAAATCCTGATATATATACCTTCTACATCTGAATGCCCTCCCCCCCCCCGCAATTTACAGAGAAATCGGTGCCCTTGGTTTTCTTGCGTTACGTGAGTGATCCGGGATTCAAGGTCGGAATGTCAGGGGATTCTGGTGTGGCTCAAAGTACTGTCTATGACTACCTGAAAATGGATTGTTTCCGGAAGTGTGCGTAATATACAAACAGCAAAGGCAGAGTGGCAAGAACAATATACATTTCCGGGTGCTATCGGAGCACTTGACTATACACAAGTGGCATTAAAGAAACCTAGTATTTTGGAGAGTAATACGTTAATAGGAAGAGCTATTTCGTGGCTAAGCGGTTGGCGTACATGCCTTTGGCATAGGAGATTCCCGGCAGGAGCTTATGTGGTTTGGATTCCACGTTAATCAGTGGGTTCTGTCTCATATAGGCACGCTACTGAAAAGGACAAACTAATAATCAACTCAACTCAACGTTGATAGAAAGGGTGTATACATGAGAATGGGACACGTATGGTGTGGAAAACGCAATCAGATGGACGTGATTTATGACGTGGGTGGCTGGACTTTATTAAAAAGAAAACAAAGGAGCCAAGTGTCTGATTTCGTTCTTAAAGCCAAACAATCTACAAAGACCTTGGACAACACGTGATATGCGCTTGTCGTGTTAATCTTAATATTGCTGGATTCCAATCAACATCCGTCAGCTCAAATAGGTTCATTCGCATGGTTTCAATATTACTTTCTTCTTTCCCGTTTTTTTTTCTTCTTTTTTATTTTTGTTTTATTCTCGCTCGAATATTAAAGATTCTCTTTTGAATTTGTGTCTCAGTCGTAGATGTATTTGATATTTCGTTGCATTTCAGTGTAATTACCTTCAAACTTTCGGCTTTCCTTCGTTTACTTTCTGGTAGCTGTGACTTTGAAAGTACCACTGGAAACTCTTTTAGAATATCCACAAATGCACTTTAATTGAAGCTATCGTTGCTACTTGCCCGTTTCATGGCTTTTAAGATACACGCCATAGGTTAAAAACAACGAAATGACTGCGCGATGAATGGGAGAAATTAGTAATCACTTCTTTTATTGATACGACTCAGTGCTACGTGCAGAGGAAGCGCGAGTAAACGTTCATAAATCTGGAGCAGACTAGACCTGAGTAGTGCCTTGTTTTATTGATACGAAATTGAGGGAGGAGATTACTCCAGGTGTAGTTACTCCGATTCTCGAGCAGGACTTCTCAGGAGTAGTTACTTATTTTTATTGATATCACCCAATGTATCTAGGTAATTACATAATAATCCGGGCTTTACTGATAAATGTGAGTTAATTCTTATTTGGGAACCTCAACAACAACAAAAAATGAAGTCTTGTGCACTTAACCTCCTACTTTGAGAATCATATATATTTTTAAAAAATGAATTTAAAATAATACAACTTATTTTTTTTTTATATTTATTTTAGATTTGCATTTAACCGTAATGCTAAATACATAAATGAACATGATAGTGTGATTTTCGTGTTGAATAAATCCAACTAGGGCAAATAAAACGAAGTAGCAGGGTAACAATACATCATGCACACACATTTCGGTTTCACGTCATGTCAATCTCATGACACGACACACGTAGTCACTCAGTCAAGTCGTTTATTCATTCAGAAATTAAGATTGCTGCTAATGATTCATTCACATGCGAATCACATTTCTCCGTCGCGTATGTGATCTCATACCTAGTTAGTTCACTCGCTCTGTCAGTTGATTGGAGAACAAGTTTTTAAAACATAATCTTCAAAGGTACAGCATTTATACTCATTCTTTGACATTCATATACAGTGAAACTCCCTTAACGGACACCTCCATGATATGGACTTTTTTTTTTTTTTTGTCCCTCCAAAAACATATTCTTAAGGGGAAAAATCCTCCTTTTCACGGAAACTCAAAGATATAGAAATGATCAGGCCCGTTTTTAGGTAAGTGCTATTCTGTGCTTGAGCACAGGGCGGCAAAATTTTGGAGTTTTATTTTTTTAGATTCACAATAAAGTAATATTTAAAACTAGCAACCTGCAAAGTCCCGCGCAAGCGCCAGAAATTATATTCATGTGTTTATTCGCTCTAATTACAGTAGTTACTAATTAGCTAGCTTATCTGATTATTTTTAAAAAGTCATCTTCTCCCACCTTCACCCCAAGGAGTGAGGATGAACTTGAACATAATGAAAACTGATACTGTTAAACTCAGCGACCTCGAAAACTATGAATTCAACACTAATATCTGTCGTGTTTCAATTGCTTTTAAAATCTCGCCCTCTCCCTGGGAAGTGGAGTATGACCTTGAAGTTGAATTGGATTAAAAAATTAAATGAAATCTTTAAGTTTTACGTCCCACTCTTATGCCGGTTAGGCTAAAGGAGACGGTGATAATGAGAGATGAGTGAAATGGTGGAATGAAGAAAGTGGGAGGAAACAAGAGAACCCCGAGAAAACCCACGCACACTGTTTGCCCACCACAAAGTTTACTTGGCAGGAGCAGGGTTTGAACCCGGGACCCCATGCACCAGAGGTGAACGCTCTACCACTGAGCCACCGCGGCCCCCATTAAATTGGATTAAAATTGTCACTATTCATCTCAGCGACCCCAAAACCTGTAAATTTAACTCTAATATTGATTGTTTTCGGGGGGCGGCAAATTATTTAGAGCAGAGGGGCGCACAATATAAAAATTCGGCCCTGGAAATGCCAGTCTTCTTTTCATCCCAAACGTTTTAGTAACTCTTCATAAAGGACAGAAAAGAGAGTACGGTGGCTCACTGGTAGAGCGCTTATCTCTGGTACGTGAGGTCCCTGGTTCGATCTCAGATCAAGTTAGTTTGTGGTGGATAACATCATGTCCGTGAGTTTTATCGGCATATTCCCGTTTCCTCCCACATTTTCATTCCACCAATTCTTCTATCACCATTCGCTTGCCTTAATAATCTGTCTCCCTTAGCCTAAAGGGCATAAACGTGGGACGTTAAACTGAAAGATTTTATTTTATGAAGGACAGGAATTATTCTCAGCTTATGTGTATTTAGCAATGAAAATATTTTATGCAATTAAATATTATATATCGACTCGGACTCGGTATAGTAGACAGAAGGATCTAATTTCATTAATGAAGTTAGTCATCGAATAGCAATCAAAACTGGTGACCCCCGAACTACTGCATTCCTTTTCCAACGTATCAGCATCGCCATCCAGCGCGGGAATGTGTCATCGATCTTAGGTATATTACCTCCTGGTAAAGAACTGGACGAGATTTTTCTTCTATAACACACAATAAGACGGAAGAAGACATATCCGAGGAGGCTGACAACCACTTTGACTATGTTCATGAAGAATGTTTTGAATCCAGTTTGGATAAATATACATTCTTGGAAGTCATGACTAATACCGGTAAATTTGGGAGTGGTAGCAACATTATCTACAGATTTTACTTTGTTGCTCAAAATCGTTAAAGACCTGAAACATATTATTGTCAAGCTGTCCGATTTTTATTTTGGAACAAATATGATGGCTACAGATAATCTATATATTCTTAGATGTGCTTATAAGGAAGAAATAATGTCCGTATTTTTATTGTAACACATACTTAAGTGTAAAACATTTAAAGACAGAAATTCCCTTTTCCAAAATGTCTTTGTCATAAGTCAATAACTTAAAGAACCACGCATATGTGGATCCAAGGGAAGCGGCACAGGCACAATCACAGCTCCTCGAACTCATGAGCTCGGCACTCACGAAGTAAGTGTGGGGTTGAGTGAACGTGGTGCTCAAATGATGTATGTAACAGATTTTATTTTTTTAAAAAATACTTTTTTCATTTTGTATAACTAAACGTTTTATATTTTCTGGATGACCCTCATACATGTATCATGCGGTATTTAGGATAACAACAAGTTATTTAACCCTTTCGTGAGCAATTTTTTTTCTAGAAATGGTAGGACGATGTCTCTTTTAATTGACGTTTATGAGTCGTGTAGAGTATTGGATTTAAGCATCAATCTTGGGGGCCAAAGGGACCCGCTCCGTGAAGTTCACTTGCCTCTCCTCTGGATAATTTTTTCTTGGATATCTAACAATAAAACACACATACCCGAATCTTTCCTCTGAAATCAGTGACTTCCTGCTAGGGCAAGGAATAGTGCATCTCGAGCTATTTTTAAGAGTCCTTATCACAACGAAATTAAAATACCGCTAATTCTACAGTAAGTATGTGATATCTTCAAATAGATAAAAGATAATCAAAATGTGAAACAAGAGCGCCCTAGACAATATTATTTTGCATGAGGTACCGTTATCACGAGTCATATAGTAGCTTGCCGTTTACAGCCATTTTGAAACGCGAAAATAAATGTTGATTTTCAAAATGGCTGGGAATCGAAAGAAGATAGGTGAGTCGTAATAACGGTATCTCATGTAAAATAATAGTGTCTAGGGCCCTCTTGTTCCACATTTCGATTATCTTTTATCTATTTGAAGATATCACATGATTATGGTAAAATTAGCGGTATATTAATTTCACTGTGATAAGGCTTCTTAAACAAATGGAACAGCTCGACGGTTATGTTCAGTGTACATAAACAAGTATGGGTTTGTTGTGCACCTATTTAGCAACAGAAATCGCTAGTCGTATACCATCGTTATCAAGTCACATAAATGTTATTCCATAATGCATTATAAAAAATGGATTTAGAAAAATAAGATACAGTCACTAAAAGCCGAAGTTGTGATGCTGATTGCTGTTTCTACATATTCTATGTTGCATCATATTCATTGCCAATATAAAGTATTTGAGAGCAGAATTAAAGGATAAAAAAAAATCAAATTAGAAAACAGAACAAAAGTTGGAGATCCGTAATCAAATCAATCACTATTTACATACTTACATAGAAGATGCAGGCTCAGCTTAAAACGAAATGAAATCATTGTTCATGTGCAAATGCAATTATTCTAATGTAGGGCTTCTCAACCTTGTGGTTGCGAGAGGGTTTCACGGGGTAACAAACATAAGCGGAAGAGATAAATATAATTAGAATCTAACACAGGAAAATATTTTTAAATATTATTTTGAATTTTGTTCTGATAAGCATATCTTTATTTTTTTATATACATACTGTTAACAGCAACAAAAAATAGGTCCTCTAAACATTTTCAACAGGTGCAGAGATGTTTAGAAATCAGTTTAAATGAAAGAGGTACGATATAAAACTAATGAGGACTGCACCTTGAAATACGAGATACAACAAAACCTGCATATTGAAATACAATTAAAATTGAAAGCTAATGAGATACCTGAGCACGGTGTGATTTTACAACTGCAGCAATGTCCGGTTCTATCTTCGAGATGCACATTATCAAGTCATTTAAAATACTCAATAACTTTTCTTTAAACAATTGTCCAAGTGTTTTTTTTTTTTTTACCAAAATTAGAAATCATTTTATTTTTTTTATCAAATGACCCAAAATTAAGGGAGTTATGAAATTTTAAAATTTGCAATGTGAATGAACTGACCAAATTTGGTTTTAATCCATTCGGTTTTAGGGAAGTTACTGTATCCATTACATACATTCCACTATTATAGAAAGAGATGGATATCGTGAGATCTCAGCAATAGATATATTAGAAATCCAATACAAGCTTATTAGAAACCAGAAATTAAGGGGGTCGCTGGCAAGAGGATGTGATGAAATTGGGGTCTTGACAGGAATTAGGTTGAGAACCACTCCCTTAATGAAAAACACTCATGGCTGTACTAGGAGGAACGCCTCCCAGCGGAGCAACTAAGAGCATATTTAGTCTCTTATGGTGAGAAGATTCCTTCCCACTGCCCCAAAAGGGTTAAATGAAAATCGACATGTTTTCATTTAAAAATAATGAATATTAAAAGTATTACGAATCATAGTATATAAGTACAAGACAAAACCGACAATGTTTGAGAGATGATTCCTGACACCACGATAAGACAAAAAGTATAGACCAGCGTTTCCCAACCGGTGTGCCGCGGCCCAGTGGTGTGCCGCGAATGGGTCGCTGGTGTGCCGCGAGGAAATCGAAACAAAACTATTAATTCTATAGCAATAAATTGCAAGACATAGAGAAAAAGGTGTATTTATATTTCACATTACTACTATGAATCTAAAATTTAAAGTTTCATACTGTGTTACTTTTCTATAGAACATTTTTAATTTTCAGTAGAACATTTTTCTGTACATTTCTAATTTTTAAAAAAGTATTTAGTATCATTGTTATGACCATTATTGCTTCTTTATTGTTGCAGACTATTTCGTAACTTTAAATTTTAAAATATTATTCAATCCTTCCGGCAAAGTAAACGCTTACGAATTACCTACATTTGTGTTTTAAAAGTAAAAGAGATTCGTTTGTTCTTTCGTTATTTAGTGATCCTCCTCCTTAATGAAAGGTTGGATACAGTTTTCGAAAAAGGTGTATTTTTAACAACTTGAACCCTATATTTGATTGCAATTGTTTTCTATTTTTAAATTAAAATGAAAAATAAGCTTAATGATTTACCACGGGGAAAAACCAGTGAACGAGCTTTCTTCTCTGTGAGAAGGATGTCAGTAATAAAAAAAAATACTACAGTATTTTATATTTTCAAATAATAATAATAATAATAATAATAATAAGATTAATAATAATAATAATAATATGTGTGCCGCGAGAATTCAAGTTACCCTGAAGTGTGCCGCAAGTTGAAAAACGTTGGGAAACGCTGGTATAGACCAACCTGGGTGCACAAATGCATCCTTTCGGAGTTATAGGCTGCCAAAAAGATGAAAAAATGAACTTTAAAGGTCCATAGCTCCAAAACTATGGCACCTACCATAGTCGGGTGAAGACTTCACTTAGGAACTAATATGTGTCTTATCCAAAAATCCGTTTCAGAATCCTGCGGTACTTCCTCAACAATTTTTAGAGAAAGTTGGTGAATACTTGAAATTATATGCACGTTGCCAAATTCCCTCTATAAAAATTGTTGCGTGAGTAGTTTTAGAGCTATGGGCCTTTAAAGTTCATTTTTTAATGTTTTCCGCAGCCTATAGCTCCGAAAGGAAGCATTTGTTCACCCAGGTTGGTCTATACTTTTTGTCTTATTTTGGTGTCAGGAATCACCTCCCAAACGTTGTTGTTATTGGTGTTGTTTTGAAACACCCTGTGTATAATATATGTGTGTCGCTAATCTAATGTCATCATTGAATGTACTTACTTATTGTCATGCAATTCTCTGACTGCACACAGCTCCCACGATATTAATATCTCTTACATCTTTTCTCGTAAAGAAAATCCCACAGATGACATGACCAGCTTACCTATAAAAAAAAGAAAAAATAAGTAAATATTTCTCATTATCGTCTGCAAATCAAAAGTGATTAAATAGGGTAACATTATAATCAAGTTTTCTTTCTTTTTTCTTTTTTTTTAATAAAAAAAAAGTTTTGTTTACTTTCTAAAGTCTGAAAATTAGAACATATCGGATTACCCTAATTTCTGTTAAACAAAATCAATACTTGATACGTTATCGAGTAAGACAAAAAATCTTAAGTTGGAAATGAAAAGTAAAATTACTAACTTCCAAAACTTATTAAGAACTTTGGTTTACCAAAACTTTAGTTATATATTTACCCTGTCTGCCCATGTGTCCGTTCAAAGTTCTTTATATATTTACCCTGTCTGTTCATGAAATTTAATTTTTTACCGATGTAACTTCACTCAGGAGCCGTATTTTTTTTTCTTTTGCGTTGTTTTATGTTAATATGAAGATGACAAAGCTTGATTCTTTCAAGCACTTTCCGCAGTGTACACTGAATACGGTGACTGTAGCACATGCTAACATTTATTTAGTTTTGGAAACATCAAAACGTTTCGGAGCTGTTCTGGATATGTGATAGTATCCGACCAGAAAGATAAAACATAGAATAAATGTTTGCAGCATAAGGAAAAGAATGTCCCTTCATGCATCGCTATATTTTATCATCACTAGATAGGAAGCAGCACAGCTAGCGACAACTATTAGCCTGACTGTGAATTTTAAAGAATTAGTGAGACAGGCTAAGGCATTTTGCTTCAATAATAAGGTGTATCTGAATATTTTTATCCTTGATGTTATGCAGCCCGTGACTCTTAACTGTTCTAAAATTTGCATATTAGCGTGGCTGATAGACAGGCGTCTTGTTTTTATAACAAGTATATGCAAGGTGTATCAAAAATCCGGGCCATAGCCCAACTCTGTTACATATAAGGATATAGAAAGGGAGAAAAGTAGTTGGAAAGGGAAAAAATGAATTGAAATGAAATCTTTGAGTTTTACGTCCCACGTTTATGCCGGTTAGGCTAAAGGAGACGGTGATGATGAGTAATGAATGAAATGGTGGAATGTATAAAGTGGGAGGAAACGGGAGAACCCCGAGAAAACCCACGCACACGGTGTTTGTTCGCCACAAAGTTCACTTGGCGGGGGCTGGGATCGAACCCGGGATCCCAAGCACCAGAGGTGAACGCTCTACCACTGAGCCACCGCGGCCCCTAGTTGGAAAGGGAGAAAAGTACAAAGGAGTTATTAGAAATAGCAGGTTTTCAGTCTAGAACTATGGATTTTTTTTCAGTTGCACCAACCGTTTGGGGTCTACACTGCAAAGGCGTCCCACGTTAAATTAAATAAGCAACGTTACCAGTTCACCAAGTTGTTCTCTTGGGTCCTCATCATACCAACAATACATTCTTCGAAACGGATTCGAGGTATTCTAGGTTCCTTCACATCAGGGGCGGATCCAGGGGGCGATCGCCCGATCGCCCCCCAGAAGAGGCAACTTTTTTATTTTATATATAAATAAAATATATAGTTTATTTTTTGAGGCTCTTAAAAGTAGCTCTAAGTAGCAGTATTACAACCCACCGCCCCCCCCCCCCCAGAAGTCCGTCCTGGATCCGCTCCTGCTTCACATAACAATGTGCACGTTTCTTAAAAAGGCCCTATCACAGCGAAATAAAAATATCGCTAACTTCACAGTAGTTACGTGGTATCTTCAAATAGATAAAAGATAATAATAATAATAAAAAAATAATAAGTGGAACAAGAGCTCGCTAGACAATATTATTTTACATGAGATACCTTTATCACGACTCACTTATCTGCTTTTGATTTCCAGGCATTTAGAAAATTGGCATTTGTTTTCGCGTTTCTAAATGGCTGCAAACGGATAGCTACTAGGTGACTCGTGATAACGGTACTTCATGCAAAATAATATTGTCTAGAGCACTCTTGCTCCACATTTCGATTATCGTTTATCTATTTGAAAATGTAAAATTAGCGGTAGTTTAATTTCGCAGTAATTAGGCGTTTTAAGTCATTTTTTGCTTGTCCGCATGCTCCGATCGATCAGTTTGCTGGACTGGAAACGCAATTTCATTTAGTACAGGGTGCCTTACCAGGATCGAGCACAAATGGCTGATGCGATTGGAAAAATTATATCATTTTAGACTGAAAAGCACCTATTCCCCCCCCCCAAAATAACTTTCGTCTCTTTCCATTTTCTAGTATTTGTCATATGGCCTCGGACTTTGGATACACCCGGTATAAGAATAGAAGCATAAACACTGAGGTTAAACAAGTAAACTGTCAAATTATGCGAACACGAGATAATATATACGTATGTTGTTACATGCTCACTTTTCACAAAGCTCTCACACGTTACACGCAATGTTTGAGGATTTAAGATTTTATATTTCTGGGCTTTCGGCATCTATGGTCATTAAACCCGTCACGTTTTGAGGGATTACGTCCCTCGGCAAGCATACTATCCGGGAAAAGGGAAGGAAGAAAGTGGCGTGGGACCTGTACGTGAGGTATCATCCCGGCATTTGCCTGATGTAAATGAGGAAAACTTCATTCAAGGTGGCTGGACTGAAAAAGCATTTTACATTTTTTCTACCGAGTGCCCCCACCGGGAATCGAACCCAAGACCGCTCGCATCAAAAGCGAGAGCGTTAGGGACTACGCTACGCGGGGCCACAATTAATGTTTGAATTCGTGATTCTAACATCAGATTTGTTTCCTACGTGTGAACTACCGTAACGACTCATCAACAGTAATCAAAGAATACGATATTCAATTTATTAACATGAGGGGCACGGTGGTTCTGTGGTAGAGTGCTTATTTCTGGTGTGTGGTGTGTCTGGTTCGATCCCCGGCGAATTTAAGTTCGTGGTGGACAACATCGTGTCCGTGGGTTTTCTCGAAGTAGTCCCGTTTCCTCCTACTTTCTCATTCCACCATTTTTCCATCACCATTCATTTGCCTTAAGAGGCCTCATCACTGCGAAATTAAAATACCGCTAATTTCACAGTAATTATGTGATATCTTCAAATAGATAAAATATAATCGAAAAGTGGAACAAGATCTCCCTAGACAATATTATTTTGCGTGAGATACCGTTATTATGACTCATTTATCTGCCTTTCGATTTCCAGTCATTTAGAAAATCGGCATTTATTTTCGCGTTTCTAAATAACTGCAAATGGAAAGCTACTAGGTGACTCGTGATAACGGTACCTCATGCAAAATAACATCGTCTAGGGAGGTTTTGATCCACTTTTCGATTATCTTTTTATCTATTTGTAGATATCACATAAGTACTGTAAAATTAGCGGTATTTTAATTTCGCAGTGATAGGGACTCTTAATCATCCGTCTCTCTTAGCCTAAAGGGCATAACCGTAGGGCATTAAGCTAAAATATTTCATTTCATTTTTTCAATTTGTCAAGTATCTGCTGGGATGGATCCTGCTACAAAAATTTGGTTACTGAATACCTATACTCTGATTCAATTTTAGAAGATCCTAAAACAAAATTACGTAAAATACGTCACAGCAGTGTAGCCAGGAACCAAATGATGCTCTTTTCTGTCAAAAAAAAGACGAGCTTTACCACAGTTACACATGTGCAAATCATATAATACAGTGTTTCTTTAAATGTGACCGTTGGCTCTTTTCGTAAAACAAGTGCAAGATAAATGGCACAAGTTACTTTTTGTAATTATTTACTGTATAAAGGTATTTGTAACTGTATAATCTGAATAGTTCAATATAATTCTTGCATCTCCAATTGCAGCCCACAACAAAAAGAAGAAGAAATAAAAGCGTATGGGAAAAGAAATATTTTAATAAGGTAATATTTTTCGCAGTAGGTAAATTTTTAATGTAAGAATGATTATAATAATAACAATAAGAAAATGACAAACTCACTCTTTGTTGGTGAAATTTCTTGCGATATGATTGTTTATCAACATTAACCCTTTTAATCCCACTGTGCCCAAATGGGAAACAATTTATTTTTTATCAATTTTTGTCTGTGGATTATTTGTTGTGGATTTTTTTTTTTTTTTTTTTTTACAATAAGGACCTGCTACCAGTCCATATGCTACTACTAACATCCTCTTGAGCTCCTTTGTGGCTAAACGGTTAGCGTACGGGCGTTTGGCGTGGGAGACACGGGTTCCATTCCTGGCGGAAGCTCATGTGGTTCGGATTCCACGTTAATCGGTAGGACCACATCTCATATAGCCTCGCTACTGAAAGGGACGATAAACTAAAATCAACAAAATCAGCAATACTAAATCCTCAAAATATATTAAATGAGGTCAGAATCAATAAGTTTAGAAGGGATTAAGAAATTCTTAAACAAAACTGATTTGGGATTAAATGGGTTAACTCAAAGCAGTTGTTTCTGGCGGGTAATACTGTTGGGATTCATCGATCTCTGACCTGCGTGACAATTTAAGTGAGTTTTGTGGTGCGCGCTTGTTGATTAACACCAAGAACGAATGAAAGAAGTATTTTAAGTAAGATAACGTAATGTAACGCTCAAAGCGAATCAATTACGTTGAGATTATTATTATTATTGACTCATCAATGATTCTTTTCTTTTATCTTTCTTTCTTTGGGCCGCGGAGGCTCAGTGGTAGTGTGTTCACCTCCGGTCCTTGATTGGATCCCAGCTCACGCCAAGTGACCTTTGTGGCGGACAAACACCATGTACATGTGTTTTCTCGGGGTTTTCCCGTTTCCACCATTTTCACTCATTCTCA
Organism: Thermobia domestica; assembly: GCF_964235325.1. Classification (NCBI taxonomy): domain Eukaryota; kingdom Metazoa; phylum Arthropoda; class Insecta; order Zygentoma; family Lepismatidae; genus Thermobia; species Thermobia domestica. Next base: position 28,956,403 of record NC_137457.1, on the reverse strand, counting down.
TCATCACTGTCATCATCACTAGCCGGCATAATCGCGGGACGTAAAACTTGAAACATTTCAGTTTCACTTCTTTCTTTCTTTCTCGAGAAATATTATTTCTAGAGCCGGGTTTCTCAACCCGAGGGTCGCGAAGATAAGTGCAAGAGATAAATATAATCTAATACCGGAAAATACTTTTAAATATTATTTTGAATGTTGTTCTAATACAAAAAAAAAAATATTTTTATACATACTGTTAAGAACAACAAAAAATAGATGTACTAAACATTTTCAACAGGTGCAGAGCTGTTTAAAAACTAATTTAAATGAAAGAGGTACGATATAAGAACTATATATTGAGGGGATGCGGCACAGGATCGACACGGCACAGGATCGACACGGCATACGACCGACAATTCAGCTCAGAAACCTGTTTCGGTCCTGTGCCGTGTCGATCCTGTGCCGTTTCGGTCCTGTGCCGTGTCGATCCTATGCCGTGTCGATCCTGTGCCGTTTTGCTCTCACGCCGCTGCTCTGAAATAATTTAACTTTTAATCATGTGCCTAAAAAAATAATATTTTTATTATCTGTTTAATCTTTGCTCTTACAAATTATAAACTCCTGTCGATTCTATGCCTGTGCAAGTTATATGCATAGAATACGTACGATCGAAACGGCATAGAGCCGACACGGCATAGGATCGACACGGCACAGGATCGACACGGCATAGGACCGAAACGGCACAGGATCGACACGGCATAGGAACGAAACGGCACAGGATCGACACGGCACAGGATCGACACGGCGCAGGACCGAAACGGCATAGGACCGAAACAACGCACGATCATCCCCACTGCGTAGTATCTATAAAACCAAATATTTATTTCTCATAAAAGCAATCAGAGACCTGTCAATTGATTTTAAAATATAAGAATTATAAGATATTTACTATATGAATATTAATAATTGTGAGTGACAAAAGAATGATAGTGCTAAATGGACAAAATATAATTTCTTGTGTGCTTGGTCAAAAGCATTTCTATATGTATGGAATACTTATATTTATTATTATTATTATTATTATTATTATTATTATTATTATTATTATTATTATTATTATTATTATTACGTTTTAACTCGTTTTGAAATCATGGCCTGATTCCACTAGAAAGCGAAAGCCATGAGAAATGTAAGCTAAGTAGTAATATGGAATACTTTTAATGTTGCTCACTAGAGGAAACATGCTCGCATGTCTTCTCGTCTCGATATCGAGACCACAAGAGACTTTTTTAATAAGAAGCTCAGTTGGGAAGTAATAACTGAGCCGATGGCTCGAGCCGGCTCGCTCGGGGTGAACCATCGGCTCGAGCTGGCTTGGTTGGATGAACCATCTGCTCGGTTCGGCTCATCTGGGCCGAAGGCTCTTGCTGACACGGTTCGGTGAGCTGTTGGCTCGGCTCACTTCTCGGTTCGGGTCCATAGTGAGTGAGCTGTGAGCCCAGCTGCTCAAGTTGTTTACAATTGTAAACCCGGGTCGAACAGTTTTGAAGATATTTGGCCAGTGCCCTATAACTTTTAACAATGTTTGGCTCGAGCCCGAATACTCAACCTAAACCCTCAACCCAAATTCACAAGCTCGTGAACAATATCCTTGACTCCTAGAATTCACGACTACCGAGGTTAGCAATCAACTAGTTTTTTAGTATTCAAACACAGACCGCGTTTCTTTCATGTTTAAACACAGTGTTGTTATAATTATAATTATAATTATTATTTATTATTATTAATAATAATAATAAAAGTTGTACTAGTAGTAGTACTAGTATCATTGATAACCTATATTGTCTATGCAAGATACTTGAAGAGAATACTCGAAACTACAAACCAGATTTGGTTCGACTCGACCCGAATTCGAGTCGAGTTGGAGGAAATTTTTCGAATCGCGTTCAAAGATGTCTGTTTTTAGTCGAATCGAGTTTCAAAGAATACTCGCTCGTACTCACTCGTGCCCATCGTAGGATGACCACATTCTAACAATCGAAAAGTAGGACACAAGTATAATAGTACTGTATATGATATCTTACTGCGTCGGCAATACGCATATCATTATTTCAATTAATGTTATCCTTAAGTTAATGAACATTTTTGTTAAGAAGAAGCACTGAACAAAATTATTAAAGGAATTAAACACAACTCCAAATGCTTTGATGAATAACAAATTGGTTTATTTTATGAACGTACAGTCAAAGTTCGTGTTGGGCTAAATAATAATAATAATAATAATAATAATAATAATAATAATAATAATAATAATAATAATAATAATAATAATAATAATAATAATAATAATAATAATAATAATAAATTTCGAAGCGTGGTATTATTTTAAGAAATGAAAGAAAATTTAGACCGGCACAAAGGAACTTCTATTTAACTTGGTTAGCATCACTGTCATAAGTTCAATAAGAAACCTTTCCTACTTTACCGATATCTCAACAAGGCCTTCTCAGTAAAAGCGATGTATTGTAAAAAATGGTTTGTTGATTGTTCTCCATCCCTAGTCTTCTGAGGAGTGTTAAAAAACACAGCGGTTCATCATTCAGGAAAAGAGTGTGTTTGATTCAAAATATTGTGAATAAAGAATGAAACATTAAGATATTGCAAATAAATTAACTCTGGACATTTCGCAGGACATTTTAAAGAAGAAGGATATTTCTCGATTTCCTAGACATCTTCGCAACACGCAGGACAGCTCTTTGAAAAACAGTACTGTACTGCGAAAATCAGTATGTCTGGTTACCCTAGCCCATCCCTACGAGTAACGCAGTATGGAATTTTAGCCAATGTTACCTTATATGAAAATATTCATAACTTATAGCTGTCAAGTAAAAATGTGTCCTTGCATTTACATAAAGCAATTCAGAAAGGGCAATAATAATAATAATAATAATAATAATAATAATAATAATAATAATAATAAAAGCGAAAGTAATAGTAGTACGGAAAATTTAAGTGATAACATTTGTTCACATATTCTAAGTTTCAGACCTAAAAGTAACGCGTTACTTTCGAAGTAAAGTAACAGTTACTTTTTGGGGGCAAGTAACGCGTTACATTTTAGGAAAAAGTAAAGTAACTTGTAACGCGTTACATTTTTACATGTAACTTACCCAAAACTGTCCATGGGAAAATTGTTCACTGCTCGGGCCAAGATTGTTTCTGACTGTCGACAGATGGATGCCGTTTATGGCAGACCTTTGCCTGAAGTACTGCCCAAAGTTTGTAGTCCAACGGGTTAAGATCCGGGCTGCTAGAAGGCCAATCAGTGGTAGAAATGAAGTGAGGGACGTTCCGCGCCAGCCAGTCCTAAGTTGGTTTCGCTGTGTGGCCTGGAGCGGAATCCTGTTGGAAGGTCCACCTTTCTCCAGGGAACATGGTAGCAGATAGTGGTTACACTATAGGTGTTAGCACTGTGTCCTGGTATACCTTGGCAGATGTTTTAACACCTTGTTCGCAAAAATACAGCTGGGTTGTGCTTGAGTAGCTCACTCCCCACCAAACCATCACTGAGGCAGCATGATGTGTCGGGTGTCATCCAGAAGTCCTAAACGGCAGAACTCCTAAAAATATAGGCACTAGACCTGAATTTTAGTACTTCTGCAGTTTAGAACTTGTGGCACGGTATGATTTTTAGGATTTCTGTCGTTTAGGACTTGTGCCGCGATATGATTTTTAGGACTTCTGGCGTTTAGGACTTCTGCCTTTTAGGACTTGTGCCGTTTAGGTCTTGTGCCTTTTTCATTCACTTGCTTTAGTTCTGAAATTCGCCACCACCCCACGAAATTGCGAAGATGCAGCAACTAGTAGGCAATAATGTCACGAACGTAGCTAATTCCAACAATAACAGCTATATTTGTACTACTAAGATTATTATTATCACTATCTGTTCTGCACTTATACGCGAATTACATAATACAACTTATTTCATTCTAAGAATTAATTACATAATTAGTTAAGAAATTCGTTTCTTTCGAATGGAGATACGAGAATCCCAAGACACATTCCTAAAACAAAAATAAATAAATAAAAAATTGAAAAAATGTTTAAAAAGCATATTTTACCAGACTTCTGAAAGCAAGAAAACATTCAGAATTTCAATATATACTGTGTGGAGCGAATTTTATTAAGAGTAAGACAAAAATCCACCAAAGTTTACTTAATTAAGACAAAAGCTCACTAGACATTTCACGAGTGAACATTAAATACCAACGGTATACATAAAGAACGCAGTAGATTTAAAACTGAACAAAGAACATTTATTATGCAATACATTGGGTGACATTCATAAGTTCTAAACGGCACAAGTCCTAAAAATATAGGCACTAGACCTAAATTTTAGGTCCTGTGCCATTTTTGCAGAAATTACTACACAGTCATTTAGGCGTGTAGCCTGCAATTTTTTCTAGGGGAGCTTGATTTTTATATATTAAAAGTAAATCAAAAGTTTATTTTCAGATTACGAAAGCTTCAATAAGACAATAAATTTATACATATTACACATGTACATAAATACATAATATTATTGTATTTCCAGTTACTTCCTTTTTGAAACCTGGACCTTGACAGAGCGTAAATTTAAAACCACAGCTTGTGGGAAATGTACGAATAAGTTAGTTATAAGAAATCGGAAACTGTTCATGGAAGTCCATTTGTTTGACTGTATTTATCTTCTGTACTCTTATATAAAAGAGTAAAGATGAGTGATTTTTGGGCAAACTACTACAAGTAGAGTCGATAAATTTTAGTTATAAAATATAATTTTCTTATAAAAGCAGTACATAAGAAAGAATTTTTGGAAATAAGTATCGTAAAAAGGGTGGGGTAAGATTTTTTTAAAGGGTAGTGTATCTCGCAAGTTTCTAAAGCTAGTAAAATAAAACTTGGCATATAAGCTTTCCTATTAAAAAAAAAAACTGAAAATTGAAAATTAAAAATTGAACACATAAAAGGGAAAGAGCAAAGGGAGCACATTTTTTTATGTTCGATTTCCCCATTACTTACTCAGAAAATATGTAAATAAATTAAGGAAGGATTTGTTTAAGCTAGATACGTGAAACTCGGCATTTGAACTTTTAACTAAAAGTAATAAAATACTATATGTTTCAGCGTCTTGAAAATTACACTTCTAAGCGAAAGGAGGGTCAGTTTCTATAATATTAAAATATCCCACTGCTTATGAGATTTGGGCAGAAAACTCTTTTTCCTTTAGGCCTCGGTTCATCCAGTTAAGCAAACGAGAGTACAAAGTGGCTGATTAATTAGGTTCTTTTAATTATTTTAACATGTTGACGTAGTTTAATTCTTTTAAAACTGTATTCTTTCACATTCTATTATAAACATATTTCATTTGCTGTAATTATTAAACACGTTTAATAAACATAAAACAGACTAACCTCCGGTCCCGGCCAGAATATGTTTTTGGTGTTAAGCCATCATTTGCCGTCCGTAACATAACCTTTGATTTAAACTTCACGTACTATCAAGACTCAAGTCTCAGAAATGTAGCATATATGAAATATACTACTTCTACTACTACTACTATACTACTACTACTACTACCACTACTACTAAATATTAATAACAATAATAATAATAATAATAATAATAATATGTACTTCTGAAATACATATGTATCTATGTGTTATTAATTCTTTCATAATCTTGAAAGAAACTTTTGATTTGTTTTTAGTTTGTAAAAATGAAGGCCCTCTAGAAAAACTTGCTGGCTATACCCTGAATGACTATGTATTGGTTTCTGTACACGTATTGTGTTATCACTTACTAGTCTAGTGTTATTTTTAGAACAAGACAATGGTTCTTGTCTTGGAATATTACTAGTTTGGTTTGGTAGTACAGTGATAGAGTGTGACCTATGATTTTATTTCCCTGTAGGGTATGCTATCTGCAATGCAATAAACTGTATATGCTTCTTCTTCCTAACAAGGCTGGGCGATAAGCCCCTGCAATTCCATTACAAATAAGGACGATATTATTTTATAAACTACTTGGTGAACCTTTGTTAATATAACGCTATTAGTTCTTACAACCTTTTGTTAATCTTATTTAACAATTGCAAAATGGAATAAGAGAGAAAATATATAATGATGATGATAGTTTATTTACATAAGGTATACATACAACAAAAGGGAATCTGTTGGTCACTACTGTGTATCTGCTAAACCAGGGTCAAACTCTGTGTGTCACAAAGGTTAGTTTAACAGAGTTTAAAATAATAATAGATATTTTGTTTGACTTACAAAGATTATCATATTAGCAAAATGATTTGAAATAACACGCCAGACATAGGATAAGCCTTGGGCTATATCGCTTAGAATTGTTTTAAGAGTAAATATATCATTTATGCATTAAATTTCATTACTGGCTACTTACACGTTTCGGCCTCGTATTGGAAGTCAGCTTCTCGTGTTCTTTTCATATTCCACGATAACTGTTTTAATTGCACACTCCGCCAAATTACCTTTCCGACCTTACAATACTTTCTTGGAAAACTTCGGCTAACATATATCACCAGACGTTTCGAAAACCGACATCCTTTACTTCAGGATACAATGCGTTATTTAGCACTTCACCCAACACCTCACCGTTACTATCATTCTCCACTTTCGCTCCTATAATCTACCACCGTTAGATCCCTCTTTACTTATCATCGCCGATTACGTCATTCATGAACATCTTCCTCTCATTCACCCATCATTTCCAGCACAGTGATTACCATTATTTACTAACATGGGACTCATTCATTTTCATCATTGAATAGAGCAGCCTCTAGGCTAAAGATAAGCTCATTTGTCTAACTAATATCACCCACGTGTTGTCCTGTGTATGCATCTCGCCACATCATTCACGCCCATTACTATATCATACGTATCGTGCATTCTATACCTAATCCTTCGTTATGATCATTAATGTTCTTTCCTTATAATATACTGCCTGATTATTTTCTTATTTATCTTCTTACTAATAACAATCATATATATGTAAAGTAACTTGGCTTCAGTTATCGCATCCTTATTGGTATGCAACCGTGCACATCACATTGCATCAGTTTGAGGGAATATTATTGATGAATTGGCAATGGCTTTCATGTTCTTGACGCTAATCCTTACATTTCCGACGATTTGAACTCACGTTTACTGAGTATGAGTGCATTCTGGGGATTTTTCGTAAAGTGTTTCCACACATTTGAATCACCCTGCTTCACTGTTATGCTCTACCGACACTGCAGATGTCTTTCTAGAGCATTTGAGTACAAATTCGCTATACTTAATACTCAGAACATCACTGTTGTCCGGCATCCATACCTGGCGATTATGCAACCACACACAACGGGCATGGTGTCCGCCATTTTATATTTGTTCCAGATATCGACTTAATACAAACGAATTATTGTTACCTGGTACAAGCCTATCAATTCATATCCATTTAGACCAAGTTTCACTTGGAAGATTATCCGGGACTCCCTACGTTCCTTTGGGGAACCCTTGCGCGTGCATGGTAGGATTGTGAAACATGCAAAATTCAATGGAGCAGGTATGACTTCTTCAGTGAATTTTTTACCCGCCCTCTTTATGTTGGTTAGTTTCCGAACTATTGGCGTCCGAAACTCATTTTTCCACGCTTTGTAGATCTGAAACTATGTCCGATAGCCGAAAGTTCAAGAGAACTTTTTTTCTTGTCTCAGTGGCAGGAGTCACCTCTCAAGAGTTGTAACACTTATTTTGCAACACTCGATATCTATCTATCTATCTATATCTATATATATATATATATATATATATATATATATATATATATATATATATATATAGTAAGTAAAGATCTAAGGGTTTACTTGTCCCTACCATAAATCCTTCATTGTAACCAGATTCCGGCGTTGCCGCTCTAACTCACGTAGAACTGTATAAAGCTCTCAGTATGGCTAACCCCATTACGGTTATCATAGTAGCCCGAGCCCGTGCAGACCTATAAACACATTACCCCACAGAAATGAGTGCCATAAGTCCATGCCTTCTAAAGGCTGTTGCGCCATGAATTTAGTTATCATTATTATTATTGCTAATATTAATATGTAATATTAGTAATAGGCTTAATAAAGATTCTGCCTGTTTATGTGCTCTGCTTGTAAGTATATTATTTCTAACTTTAAGATATAGTTATAGAGGTCATTATATAATTGATCAGTTTCTTTCTAATGTGATTCGTCACGTATATAAAAACTGGACAAACTACAAATTAGGATACTATACACAGGAAATTAATAATGATAGCTTTATTACTCAGATATTAACCTGCATACATTAATACATATGAGATTTAGATACTTAATAGAATGCTTTTTAATCATTTCTTTCTTTAAAAATAAAGTTTTAAATTGTCATTATAGACAGATGGCCTGTCGAATATTATTATTATTATTATTATTATTATTATTATTATTATTATTATTATTATTATTATTATTATTATTATTATTATTATTATTATTATAGGACAACAGTGATGGCTTATTGCTTGCAGTGCCCAGTAGTAGTTGTTTCCTTTCATCTTCTCAGTTAGAACTTCAGACTGCAGGTCAAAGTGAGCTTCATGGATCACCTGCAAATGCATCTAAGAAGATAGTGTAGAATCCTTCAGATGATCTCCTGAACATGTATGGTTCTATCCAAAATCTGGAACTAGAAAACTGACAGCTCGGAAAAGGAAGAGATGTGCTATTCTCACAGACACTCTAGAAAAAAGTACTTTCGAAATGAAAAAGAAGCATCTAAAAGCAACCGAAAACGTAAAATCATCAGCTGAGAAGAATTTATTCTCAAGTCGTCTGTTTGGTTTCTGAAGAACCGTACGAAGAACAGGATACAGAAGAAGACTAGGTACAGTGTTTATGTTGTGAGAAGTGGTCTCATTGGTCGTGTTCCGAGAGAAATCCGTACTACATCTGTATAGTTTATAGACATTGACTGCCACAGTGAAAATGAGTGAAGCGATGTTCAAGCTGTAGATTTGATAGCATTAAATTTCTGAATCAAGTCCGATTGTTGCAACTTACCCCAGATGATGTTGCAATTTACCCCATGGGTGGGGCAAGTGTCAACAGTCGGACTTAGTTCAAAAAGTGGATGCTATCAAAACTGCCGTTCGATGTTTTGCACTTCTCTTTTTATGGTATGTAGTTAAGGCATGTACCTTTTAGTACACTCAATATAGTTTTTATATCTATAATAATTTTCGAGTAAAAAAACAGACCTGAAAATTGTTGCAACTAGCCCCATCTTCCCCTACAATCACTTTTTCAAAAAAAAATGTATAAAGCCAGTAAAGCAATTAACATGTAGGTCTATTTTCGAAGATAATATAGGAATTTTTCGTGCTGCTAATTATTTATTTTTAAAAAATCAGATGCTGAAACCAATCGATATAGCGCAGTTTAAGCAATTCAGTTTGTTTTATTTAAAAAGAAAACTCTATTTACAAATTTGATTGTTCCTATGTATTAGAGCAGTCTTCGAAAAATCAGTGCCTATTGTATTTCTAAAATATAGCTGGAGCCGCGGTGGGTCAGTGGTAGAGCGTTCACCCCTGGTGCATGGGGTCTCGGGTTCAAACCCTGCTCCCGCCAAGTGAACTTTGTGGTCGATAAACGCCGTGTGCGTGGATATTCTCGGGGTTCTCCCGTTTCCTCCCACTTTCTTCATTCCACCATTTCATTCATTTCTCATAATCACCGTCTCCTTCAGCCTAACCGGCATAACCGTGGGACGTAAAACTCAAAGATTTCATTTCACTTTCTAAAATATAGCTGTATTGATTTATTGGTATATATTTACCTTCAGTTTGTTTGAGAGAAAATTATTACAAGAACTAAAAAGTGTTTCTCTAGTAAATACGTTTACATAGTTTAGCTATTGACGTTACTAAACAAATTTGGTTTTTTTAATACATAAAATGGCGCCCGTATATATATAGGGTGTAACTTAATTAATATAACAAACGTCGTTAGGTGATTCCTGACACCGAAATAAAACAAAAACTATACAACAACCTGGGTGTAACACCCGAAAATTTGTCGGAAAAATGTATAAACCGCCATAACTCATGAACAAAACGTCGGATTGAAGTCGGGCAAAAGAATGTCCATTGTTTTTAGTCGTAGATTCGATTAGTGTACAGTGACGATGCAAGGATGACTTCCAAAGAAACTGGAGTATTCCTTTGAGTATTTTATCAAACGTTGAATGAAGAAATGATCAATCAAGTACAAGATTTAACATTAAAAAATAATAGTGCATCGTTCAAGTTAGAAGAACACTCAGAATTCGAAAGAAAGAGAGATACACATGTGTGATTCATCTATTTTGTCTCAGTACATAATGACGTCTCGGAAGAAGATTTTAAATGGAACGAAGTCTTTAACGTATCACACTTATATCTTCTAGGCTAATGGTAACGAATGATAAATGAACGGCTTCCTGTCCAAGAGTGTGTGAAAAAGGAAAAATAACTTTGATCCAGATTAGGTTTAAAACGACTGTGCATAGGACGGTCAGGCGGCATGTAAATAAATATAACATCGAAAAATGCAAAGATCATATGTGATGAACGAGTGTACAAGGAATTCTCCACATGACCGAGGGATTCCAAATATTGTGTAAATAGATATGGGGCAAAAGTAAGCTGCATTAAACGGTTTCTTCCTCGTAATATGTAATTCCGTGGAATATGGTACTTCTGTGCACAGAAGCAACAAAAGTGGAGAAACAAGGGATGTTGTACACGTTGCATAACGATACCAAGAAGTGCGCTGGAATAGTATACTTGATTTATCCGTTAGATGAATCTTCTCCCAGGAATACTTTTGATGGCGTTTTCCCCTTCCTTCGAGTTGGCAAACCTCAACTTTTCCTTGAGCTATGAAAAACTTCATTGCTATTGTGAATATACCAAAATACTATCCTAGTGTAGACCACTTACATTTTGATTTTATCATTGCCGGAGAAATTTTCTCAAAGGAAGCTCGTTGAAAGTACATTTTAAAAAAAGGGTAGTCTTTTTTCGACATTCTAATGTACATACCTTAGAGCTGTATGGAATACCTACACGGAGGAATACCTACGGAACTATCGTCCCTTGTGTGCCAATTGCGAGTGGCTTACAGAAGGCTGTCTTGAAGTTTTATTGTGGAATGGCTTCAGTTAGCATGGCTGAGTTGTAATAAGCATCTACGCAACTTGTGAGTGATATACATAGTCAGATGCTCTACTGTTACACGTGTAATTGCTGTATAACAGGATGGGAAATGTTGTGTTCAACGGTAGAGGGTTGTGTCCAGGTATTTAAGGTCGTGTAAAAGTGTAGACGTTGGTGTTTAAGTAAAATTGATTGTGTTAACCTGTACACGCCTGCGCGATGGAAGATTACCCTGTCCACGAGCTGGCAGATATGCAACTCATTTATGGAGTAGCAAAGGGCAATAGCCCAGAAGTGAGGCGTTTATATCGTGACCGTCGCCCTCAAAAGAGAGTAACTTTCCTTGTATTTTTCCACGCCTCCATATTCGACTTCGAGAGAGGGGTCCCTTCGGTTTCTCGTACGTGAAATCGGAGGAAATAGCCCCATATGGACAGCTGAACTTGAAGACAGCGTACGTCGAATGATCAAAACCGTCTTGAAACTATCATGTGTATGGCGTAAAAACCCACATGCAACTCTAGTAAACGATCAGCAGCAGAAATTTGGTGTGGTGTGGTGGATAATTTTGTGGTAGGAACTTATTTATTATCGGTCTGCCTGTGTGGGAGTACGTATCTTTTATTTTTACGTAATTTTCTCCCAAAATTGATAGAACATGTGCCCTTGAAGATAAGACAGCAGATGTGATTTCAGTATGATAGTACACCTGCACATTTTGACAGGAATATGCAGACTTACCTAAATGAAACATTCCCAGATTGGGAGAGAAAAACCTGTGTTATGACAACCTCGTTCATTCTACCTCACGCTGCTTGATTTTTTATTTCGGGGATACGTATGAAACTCCGGCCACGACAGTCGAAGAACTTGTAGCTCGATGTAATATAGCTGCGGCAATCATCTACGAAATTTCAGATGTGCTTGATCACACGCGGAAAAATTTGCTTCGCCGATGTCATCTTTGCAATGCGGTCAACGGTCGACAATATCAGACTGTGAACTGTTATTCTTCATAGCTGTCTCGTGTACACATACTGCATTGCACAAATACTGTACAAGGTACCGGTACCTCTGAGTATTTCAGTTATCCTACCTTCTCCGAAACAGAATAAATCGATAATTTGAAATTGTATTTCTTTCTTTCCTTGTGCAACACGCGCAAAACCTTGAGTATCGTCGAGTTTCATTCCTTCTGTACTCGTAGTTATTATCTTCCACGAATTTACGCATTACGGGGAGGAAATCTTTTAATCTAGCTTACTTTGGCTCAAATTATATTCACATAATTTGTGGGAATCACTGTTGTTATGTGAAGAATCCCTTATACTCTAGTTCATCGTACATGATCTTTTGCCCCTGACTGTCTTATGCACAGTCGTTATAAACCTACTCTGGATCAAAGTTATTTTTTTCTCATTTTTACACACTCTTAAGTTGAACAGGAAGCCGTTGATTGATCATCCGTTACTATTGGCATAGAAGTTATAATTATGATAAGCTAAAGACCTCGTTTCATTTAAATTCTTCTTCCGAGTCCAGGAATCACCTCCAGACGTTCATTACATTAATGAAGTTACACACTATATATATAATGATAAAAAATAATACCGATATTAGTGTCGATGAAATAGTATTTGGAGTCACTCAGACGAACAGTAACACTCCCGATGCAGTTTAAATCCATACTCAGATTCCATTGCCCTTTATGCTCAAAATGAAACTATTCTCCCCGTGCGAAGAACGGGTATTCTGTTAATAATTTATTATTAAACATCACACCATAAAATACAAAGTGTATCACGTAATGTACACGTTATACTGTTACTTCTTAATGTATAAATGGAGGATGAAGGACTATTATTGGATCAAAAGATCCAATATATTTCAGACAATAAATTTCTTGTAGGCTTTATATCTGGAGAACAACATATAGTGTACCCAAACCTAAACTATGACTGAACTCAGTATGATGTGCTTAGTGCCTGAATAAAACGAAAGCTCGATTTAGAGGCCATTCAAAAATTCTGTTGCCCTTGATCCAAAAAATCTAATATATTTCATTCAATAAAAAAAAAATCTTGTACGTCTTACATCTGAAGAACTACATATAGTGCAGCCAAACCAAAACTATCACTTAACTCAGCATGATGTGCTTATTCCGAAAGTAATACGAAACCTTGATTTAGGGACCGTCCAAACGTTTGTAGCCCCTGATCCAAAAAGTCCAATATATTTCATTCAATCAATAATTTTATTGTATGTCTTATATATGGAGAACTACATATAGTGTAACCCAACCCAAGATATCACTTAACTCAGTGAGATATGCTTATTGCGTAAAAAATATGAAAAGTCGATTTAGGGACCGTCCAAAAATTTTGTGGCCCGTTATAAAAAAAATCCAAAATATTTAATTAATCGAAATTTTTCTTGTACTCCTTATACCTGGAAAACTACATATCTGGAGAAAACTCGATTTAGAGACCGTTCGAATATTTTATGGTAACTGATCCAAAAATTAATATTAGCCAAGATCATAATACTTTGATCCATTTTTTAGATCATTCCTAAAATTCTTGTTTTTATCCAATCTTTCTTTTAAACAGTATCACTCTCTTTGTTCTCAATTTGAAATTTATCAAGCAATTATAAAGCATTGCTTATTATCCAATTTGTATTCGGTGTAGAGCTTCAATTTTCTCAAAGTTTCAAATAAGATAATAAAATATGATTTACTATCGGAATTCGTGTCAGGTATTATTATTACTTTTATTGGTGTTTTCCTTTCTTTCAATTGTTAAAACAAGAAACTACCTTGCACTGTCGTAAAATATGTGCTCTTTTCCAATAGCATAATAAGTGCTCATATAATTTTGAACTTTAAAATTAAGGATTGAATCAGTACAAGAAGTACAATTTGGATAACGAATGACTTATAATTGATGTTTAGTGGCGTACTGAAGTAAAGGGATTAAGGACTTTGAAACCCCCCTTGAGCAAGGTATTATGCAAAATTAAGCACGTTTATCATATTAGCACGTTTATATATATAAACACTTGATATATTTTATAAACTTGTGTTCCTAAAGCCCCTGAACCCCCTAAACATTTGCGTAGAGTACTGATTGTGTTTCTCTTATTATTTTAACCGTTTTATGCTTTGAACGAAATTTGAAGTGCAGGAACCCTGTGAAGGTGACCACCTTTACTATAAAAATTTCTTTAATGGTTCTTAGTTTTTCTTCAAAACAATCAATAACGAACGAAAAATAAATGATTGAGTTTGATTTTAAATCGAAATTTGAAATACCACCAAAAAGTTGGCCCACCCAACCTTATTTTGTAAATGACTCTTAATAATTTTCAAAACAAACTATTTCCTCTTCAAACCAATCAATAAGAAAGGAAAACATGTTATTAGCTTGAGTATTGAATCGATATTTAAAAGCAGAAAAAACAGTATGAAGTTGACCACCAAATGTATCCTGGAAATAGATATATTTTACTGGTTGTTTTGAAACAAGTGATTTTTTCTTCAAAATAAGCAAACCGCCCCGAAACAAATCACCTTCATCAACATTATTTCTTAATTATATTCTTATGTTTTTCGAATCAAATTACTTTTCTTCCAAACAAGCAACAACAAATCCATATCAAACGATTGATTTTGGTCTTGAATCGAAATTTGTAAGTAAAGGAATCAGATTGAATTTGATCACATTCTAAATTTATTTTGTAAATCTCTTTCTCTATTTTTTCGAAACAAGCGGTTTGCTCTTAAAATCAACCAATAAGAAACGCTTGGCTTCGGTTTTGATTCAAGACTTTAAAGTGGAGCCAATATGAAATTCCATCACCCATTTCTCTTGAAAAGACTCTTTATGTTTTTCGAAACAGACTATTCTTTTTCAAAATAATTAGTAGCATACGCATATCAAACAATTGATTTTGATTTTCAATCAAAATTTTAAGTGGAGGAACAAGGGTAAATTTGGCCATATACCAACTTTATTTTGTAAACATCTCTTTATGTTTTAAGAAAGATACGATTTTTACTATTTTTCTTCAAAAAAGTCAATAACAAACGAAAAACAAACGATTGGCTTCCGATTTCAATTCGAAATTTGAAAGGAGGCAACTTAACATAGGTGCATTGCTTCGCTTAAAAAAAAAAAAAAAAATCCAAACGCAAATTCTAAGCCTACAGTTTTAAAATTGCAGTTACATGTACATACTTCAACTTAGTATACTTAAAAAATTACAGCATTATAAAAATATCAGACAAATAATATTATTTATTCGGTATTGAAAACCTCGAATCAACTATTGGAGTTATTTAGCGTATTTTTTTAATATCACAAAATTAAAGGTGTATTTATTACGGCATGGATATATTACGCACAATATTTTTATACAATTTGTATATATATATATATATATATATATATATATATATATATATATTTTTAAAAAAAATAGACCATTTAGAATTATTTATCCTTACAATTTTTTATATCCACAAATTCAAGGTGAGGGATATGCGATATTGATATTTTCAGAAAGTGTTGACCACCCTACAGAGTGTCGATCCTGTGCCGTGTCGATCCTGTGCCGTGTCGATCCTATGCCGTGTCGATCCTGTGCCGTGTCGATCCTGTGCCGTTTCGGTCCTATGCCGTGTCGGCCCTGTGCCGTGTCGATCCTATGCCGTGTCGATCCTACGCCGTTTCGTTCCTATGCCGTTTCGATCGTATGACGGTTCTCTTCTATATATCCTTGAGAAAATAATTGTTACTTAATATTGCGTAATTATAAAATAATGTATTTTTTATTATTTCGATCGTATGAAAGTTCTGCTGTCGATCCTATGCCGTGTCGATCCTGTGCCGTTTCGGTTCTGTGCCGTGTCGATCCTATGCCGTGTCGATCCTACGCCGTGTCGATCCTATGCCGTGTCGATCCTACGCCGTGTCGATCCTATGCCGTGTCGATCCTATGCCGTGTCGATCCTATGCCGTGTCGGTCCTGTGCATGTAACCCTATATTGAAATAACAGAAAAATACAAATGCAACAAAACCTGCATATTGAAATATAACTAAATTTGAAAGCTAATGAGATAACTGAGCATAGCGTGATTTCACTAGTGCGTCAATGTTCGGTTCAATCTTCGTGACGCACATTATCAAGTCATTTTCAATTGATGAGCAATTTCTTGTCTTTGTTTTAATGCTTACCATGGAAGAAACACCAAGATACAATGTAGCAAACGGAATCATTACTTTTAAAGCAGCAGATACCAGACCAGGGTATTTTTTCTCTTCTCTTCAGCCAGAACTTGTCCAAGTCTTCCTTACAGAAAACCAGTTGCAAGGACTTGTTGCACGATAATTCAAATGACCCTCGAAAATTAAAATACTCAATAACCTTTTAACAACTGCCTAAGTTTTTTTAAAAAACCAAAATTAGAAATCACTTTATTTTTTTTTCTCATATGACCCGAAATTAGGGCAGTTATGAAGTTTAAAATTTTCAAACGACCTTCATTTTAAAACAGTACGACGGATCGGATTCGATATTTGTAATATGAATGATATGAATTGACCAAATTTGGTTTTAATCCATTTACATTTAGCGGAGTTACTGTATCCACTATATACAAAAAATGGATTCTACTATTAAAGAAATAGATGGATATTCTAAAATTTACGTAATAGGTATATTAAAAATCCTACACAAGCCTATTACAAATCAGAAGTTAAAAGGGGGTCGTTGGCAAGAGGATGTGATAAAATGGGGGTCATGATAGGAATTAAGTTGAGAACTAGTGTACTAGAGTAACAATTACTGGTGGTAACACTGTGCTGGATGACGTCACGTTGAACGTCACTTCAATTTTGCTACTCTCTACAAGCGAGATGGAGTATATCTATTTCCTCAAATGACGGGAACGCAATGAACAGAATGAAATGACAGGCGGAAACAGGTGGTAATCTGAGAAGAACGAGTCGCGTCAGGGTTGAATAGTTTCAAAGGTCGTGTCTGCAATTTCATTAACATGATCGTCTTTCACATTTAAGCTTGGGAGACCTGCTGTCTGTCGCATTCTCATACCACTCACACGATATATATGAGACCTCTCTACATACAGGAGAGAGAGATAAACACATTCCGAGACACAGACGTCTTCAGACAGTCAATAAAGAAACACGGATTGAAAACTAATATTACAAATATTCATCAGATACACGGTATTTTTCCACGTTTCTTTTTTCATTCTTTTCCTTTTTCTTTCTTTTTTTCTTTTTTTTTTACATCGTTGATAAAACTATACAATAACATTACTTTCAATTCGTTTCCTACGAGAGAAATAAATCGAGAATCGAGAAACGAGAGAAGAAATATGATTTTACGTTGTTTTTTTTTTTTTTTTTTTTTTTAATCATTTCCTCACGGTGTCTAAATGTCAAAGTAAACGTCCTTACAGCGAAAAGAAGTAGAGCTATTAACGTATAACACAGCCACACACACACAAATAAATTTTCTGTGCAGCGAATTCCAATGTACGTATTCGATATATTTTATTAAGCCGAATCCAAAATTCGAAGCCCCAGGATTGACCACGTCAATTTTTTTCGGGGGAGAGGGGCGAAAAACGAGTGTTTTTGTATAGGGAGGATACACGTAACACAGCCATACAAAAAAATTTCTGTGCAGCGAATTCCAGTGGATGGATTCGATGTGTTAAGCCGAATCCAAAGTTCGAAAACCCAGGTTTGACCGTGTCATTTTTTTTTCGGGGGGCGCGAAGAACGACTGTTTTTGTATAGGGAGGATACAGTAATACAGCCGTACAAATACAAAGTTCTTTTCAGCGACCCAGAGTGTGAACTCGATGTATTTTGTTAAGCCGAATCCAAATTTCGAAATCCCAGGACGGTTGACAGTGTCAATCTTTTATGAGAGAAAAATTTGAGCGATTTTGGATAGGGTGGATACACGTTCTTCGCTCATTAAAAAAAAAAAAAAATGACTGCCAATCGTCCTGGTATTTCGAAATTTGGATTATGTGCAAT
Source organism: Thermobia domestica (assembly GCF_964235325.1). Classification (NCBI taxonomy): domain Eukaryota; kingdom Metazoa; phylum Arthropoda; class Insecta; order Zygentoma; family Lepismatidae; genus Thermobia; species Thermobia domestica. The sequence continues at coordinate 28,938,079 of NC_137457.1, read as the reverse complement.
AGAACACAGCAATCAGTAGCGTACGCAGGAATTTATTTCGGGAGGGGTCCAAACTCAATATAAGGGTATTTTTATATTAAAATTTCTAAAATTACTTCTAAAATTAAACTAAATTTACACAAAAGTCGAAATATCGGGGGGTCCGGACCCCCAGGACCCATCCCCTGCTTACGTTCCTGCCTGGGGTTCACTGCACAAAACTTTTTTTTGTATGATTACGTGTATCTTCCCTATCCAAAACCGCTTAAGTTTTTCACTCATAAAAAAAAAAAAAAAAATGGCACGGTTAATCTTTCTGGGGTTTCGAAATTTGGATTTTGTGTTACGAAATACATCGAGTCCACACCCTGGAGTCGCTGCACTGAACTTTTATTTTTTTTTTTTTTTTTATTTATTTATTCATTTATTTGCGTGGCTGTGTAATCATTTAGATTTGAAATTACCACCCTACGTTTACCCGGCCTTTTAAAGGCTTCCGAAATACTATGCTAGCAAATCTTATAGAACGGCCATGCCCGTCCGTTCGTCTGTGGACAGGTATCGGAGTCAGTGGCGGTTCTTGAGAGAAGTCACAGTGGTAATAAGCAGCAATGTCACGGTTGCACCACGTGAAGGAGTTTGGTTTGTATGGCATGATATTTTCTCGATTAATATCGAAGTGGAAGTACCGAAAAACAAATGTAAAATATTCGGAATTCAGTACCGTCAATTTACCTGATAGCTTTCAATGTCATAACATGTCTGTGAATATATTTTCAGTAAATGCATTTTCTAAGGGATAGGGGTTACTCTATCTCAAGAATTATCAACAAGCCATATTTAGATTCAAAATCAGTACCTTCAATTTACCTATTCATTTTTTTTACTGTCAAGACCTATTTTTTTAGTTTCTTGGGGAGAGAGACAGTGCTCAGTTTCAGCTAGAAGCTGCTTTAAGTTTAGTGAGACCACCTTTTCAGTTCTGGTATATGTAATTACTGTTTACGTACTTATGTGAATTTGTGAAGTAAATAAACCATTAAGTAAGAAAATCGCATAATCCAAATTTACTTGCAAACTATACTTACAAGGCAGGGTACCCCAGTATAACACACGGTGATAAGATTGCACAGACATAGAGAACATCGAAAAAGAAGCGACACGTGTATATTATATATAATCGGCCAAAAAGCGCATTGACAGGGTCAAAAAGGGGCATAAAAATGGGGTCAAAACGAGATTATGTGGAATATAACGAGAGCGAGAAGACCTATCGGATAAGGTTAAATGTACGAAATACTACCCATAGTCAACGAAAGGCAATGAGGTAGAACACAACCATGCGAAGAAAGAAGAACATCCGAAAATTGACCAATCACGTGTACAACACTGTCATAATGTGTTACGAAAATGAGCGAAAAGGGCGTAAAGAGCAAGAAGAAAGAAGAAACGAAAACAGAAAATACTGTTTTTGCTTTGGGTGCATACGTCGCCTGTATGCGAAAGAGACGCAGATTCATCTCAATTTACGAAGATGGGAGAACACGCAGGAAGACGCAAACGCCGTTCGTATAGACAGCCAGCGAGACAGTACTACGCAGTGGGTTGTATTTCTCACGTAATGGCAACAAAAATGCATAGCACAGTAGAATGTAATAGCAGGTGGTCCACATGCAGCAACAGATAACATATAAGATAAACAGCAACAGTAATATCAATACCAAGTATGAGTATCAAAATTACATCACTACGAAAATAAGAGTACACCATAACAGTAATACTAAAGTTTTTGTTTTTGTGTTACTACTCCCTACACACATTTTCGTTTCCAACATCCATCCCATCGTTGTTCCCATTATGCGACATATGCAACTCCCTGCACAGTACTGTCTCGCTGGCTGTCTACACGAACGGCGTTTCCATCCTTCGTGCGTGTTCTCCCACCTTCGTGCATTGAAAAGAATCGCATCTGTTTCGCATACGGACGACGTATGCGGCCAAAGCAAAAACATTTATTTTCTGTTTTCGTTTCTTCTTTCTTCTTGCTCCTTATACCCTTTTTGGCTCATTTCCGTAACACGTTGTGACAATGTTGTACACGTGATTGGTCCATTTCCGGATATTTTGCTTTCTTCGCATGGGTGTGTTCTACCTCATTGCCTTGCGTTTATTATGGGTAGTATTTTGTATATTTAAACTTTTCCGATATCTCTTCTCGTTTTAGCTATATTCCACATAATCTCATTTTGACCCCATTTTATGCCCTTATTTGTCCTTTTCAATGCGCACGTGTCGCTTCTTTTTCGACATTCTCTTTGTCTGTGCAATCTTATCACAATCGGTGTGTTACACCGGGGTACCCTGCCTTGTTAGAAAATACCATTTCGTAAGTACTTATTTGAATTTTACTCTAAAGGTCAAATAGCTTAAACGTTCAATGCCACAGAATAAGAAGCCAATAGTAGATTTTGTCTTTTATACGGCTTTAAAAATACCAAATATTTAAAAAGAAGGTGTGATAAGAGACGTTATTGAACTACTCTGGCACAGAAGAATACCCATTGGGGGAATTTTGTGTCTGCGGCAGTGAAGATCAAGATGAAATGAAATATTTTAATTTAGACCTAATGTCCAACGATTACGTCCTTTAGGCTAAGGGAGACGATGATTAAAGTAAGTGAATGATAATGGAAGAATTAATAGAATGAAACAGAAGTACCCTGAGAAAACTCACGGATACAATGTGGTCCACCACAAAACTTGACCTGGGATCGATCCAGGGACCTCATGCACCAGAGGTAAGGGTTCTACTATTGTGAGCCACTGCGGGCCCCGTCCGAGCAATGAACCTTCGATTTTTAAAGTCGTTTAATTCATTAAAGTCTATTAGTCTGTGGTTCACCGGAGTGATCAAATTTACCATATGTGCCTCTGATGAGCGTACTGTTGGACTAAAATCTCGTTGAAAACAAAATTAATAGTTTGAATCCAGTATTTAGTTTATTTATTAACTAGTTGCTTGGTTACTTGGGATGTAGTTTAACACCCCATTTCAGCGCTAGGCTGCATGAAACGAGAATCTACAGTGTGGGATGGTATCACATGAGCACCCACAGGGAATTGAACACGGATCTCTCGTGCCGAAGTCATGCTAAGTTTTTCCACAAGACAAAAGTTCAGACTGTCTCGTCTCGAAATAAGTGTCATGAAAGTTACGTCTTGTCTTGGAAAGATATCTCTTTATCTGATTATCTTGTATCTTGTCACAAAAATTCTGCTTCGTCTTATCGGCTGACTATACGTATAACAAGGAGGTAGATTGCTTATTAACATTTTTTTTTCAACGCCACACCAAGATGAGACGGGACCTACAGATTAAAGCTGAATTCGCGACGCGCAATAACTACTTTGTTGTAAATGGTCATGTTGATCCACTACTGTGAGGCAGAGATAGAGTGGGTCAGTGCTCAAGATTTGTGAGTGAGTCAGTGGGTCGTTTGTCAACAGGATATGAAACACTGCGACCCATCGTGACCCACTCTGCTCAGTGCATTGTAGACAGCATCTTCTGAATTTGTCTACGTTTTACTTTCAAGGCCTCCATTTTCTTCCTTTATCATTTGTTTCTATTTACTTACCTGAGATGAGTATAAGTGAAGAAAAGAACCTCAGGCACTTTTGGATATTGATATTTGTAATTGTAATAATAGAAATAGAACATACTACTTGTGTTTCAATACACAGTCGATTATTATTATTATTATTATTATTATTATTATTATTATTATTATTATTATTATTATTATTATTATTATTATTATTATTATTATTATTATTATTATTATTATTATTATTATTATTATTATTATTATTATTATTATTATTATTATTATTATTATACCTTGATTTGAGACTTTCAAATTTTATTTTATTTTCCACTGAAAAGTATGTGTAATTGAACAAGGAGATAATTCTATATGATAATTAAATTGTAATTCATCGTAATATGACCCATGACAAACACTTTACCATTTTATATCGTAAACGTCAGATCCACCGGTATTGTAACAGAGCGGTGCTTGAGCGAATGATCGTAGAAATTCAAACTCCGATTAGTTGATGATTTCACAGCCTTGTTTTATTACAAGTGTATACTTATTAGTCAGTGGAAAGGAGGGTGTGGGTCATGGGTCAGAGTTAATGACGATGGATTTTGGTGGTTGGTGGGTCAAAGTGGGTCACGGTGTATGCTGAGTCCGTGAGTTATGGGTCAAGGTTTCACTGACCCACACCATCTCTGCTGTGAGGCGACTCCGAAGCTCTTGAATTAAGAGCTAGGGAGTAAATTTCGGTTTAAAAAGTTCAACAAAAGCACGATACGCTAACCAGATATATAAATGCAATGGGAACTGCATGGTTGTCTATCGTACGTAGTACAAATAGGGTTGCCATTCGTCCCGGAAAATCCGGAACCGTCACGGAATCGAGATCTGTGTCTAGGCGTCCCGATTATATTTCTCAGGATGCTTAAAATATCCCGGATTTCAGCGAAGAAGACAGGAAGGAAATATTATAGTTTGCTTTTTTCACAGGATTAGATATATAATTATTCTCTTTAACTTATGAGTATGGCAAGTCAAAAGTTGAAAAAACTGAATACACAAAACATGTATTTAATTAAGTTTACGATATAACTACTTTGACACTGAACGAAGCATTCGTTTCATTGGACCAGGGACAAAAGGTTTTACTGCTCAATCTTACTGTTATCTTCAGTACTCTGTTTGAATTTGGATCTTGATTTTGAAATAATTTAATCAATACCCGTAAAAAAAAAAAAAAAAATGAAATGAAATCTTTGAGTTTTACGTCCCACGGTTATGCCGGCTAGGCAAAAGGAGACGGTGACGATGAGTAATGAATGAAATGTTGGAATGAAGAAAATGGGAGGAAACGGGAGAACCCCGAGGAAACCCACGCACACGGCGTTTGTCCACCTACAAAGTTCACTTGGCGGGGGCTGGGATCGAACCCGGGACCTTAATCAATACCCATGACCGATATTTTTGGTAATTTTCCACTGACCATTCAAGAAGAAAATTTTATTGTTTTAATTAATAAAACTAGACAATCAGGAAAGGTTAGAGTACTTTAAAAAAAAAAAAAAAAAAAGTAGAAGCTTATGAGGTGGAGGAAAAACGTAGTTTTTGAATGTTTCAAAACATAACAGATGCTAAGAAATTAATATTATATATATATATATATATATATATATATATATATATATATATATATATATATATATATATATATATATATATTTGCCACGGGGAAGTATGAATCATCTGCTTATGTTTGCTTAATTTAGGGAGAAGCTCTACTAAAATGACTAAAAATTTGATTATACAATATTTGAACAACTCTTATCTAATGGAAGAAAGTAAATTAGTATATAACACTTGTTTTCATTTTAAGCATTTTAAATATTCGCGAAATTTAGCAGCGTTCCGGATTTTCAGTTTTGAAATATGGCAACCCTAAGTACAAAGGGTGTAAATTTAAGTCGACCTTGAAAATATGATTAGAGCAACTAAATTGGATAATTACTACCATTGTACATGTACTTAAACTTTACATATAGTACTGATCTATACAACTTGGTCAGTCTTACGTGTAGGCGGGAAGGTTTATCGGAAAACAGGAAACAAACTAATACCGTTAACATTTTACAAAGCTTGTACCTGCCTTCTTAACATCTTTCGCAATGTAAACGTATACTTGGAACTACTAGTTGAGGAGGCCTTCACAGAATTTGAACCATCACAGCACAGGATACCGCTATCTCTACCTGGAATCGAACATTGGAATCCAACTGTGCGTTAAAATCAAAGCTTCCTGGATGGGTATTGATTTTTTTATGTCTGCAGCTTGTGTAGGCGGAACCTTGTATGTTTGCACGAAAAAGAAAGAAAGAAATGATAGAAAATTTATATCTTCTTTTAACACGATACAAAAAAAAAAAAAAAAAAAAGTGAATTCCGTTTCCATTGTGAAACAGCGTTACATTCTCAAATTATGGGAATCCAATATTGCAGCTGGAAACGGAAAATCTAGCATTACTCTGACTGTGAACTATTGAGAATTAGCGTGACTGACATACTGACGCGTTTTTCGTATATGATAGGGATTACGAAACAGAGGCGGATCTAGCCCGGGGCCGGGGGGGCAAGGGCTCCTCATTTTTTGAGTAACAAAACTAATTTAAACTATTATTAATATATTTTTGAAAGTTTATAGTAAACTCATGATATACCTATTATAGTCTGGCTTCTGGTTGTCCCCAAGGTTTTATCTTCTAGATCCGCCACTGTTAAGAATATCTAAAGGTTTGTGAAATATTTTGAAACCTGCGCATTAGTATTAGCATTACTCACAGGCACAGGCGTGCGCAACGTGGGTGCCATGGGTGCCTTGGCACCCCCATTAAACAAACTTTTTTATGTAGAATTATTACAAACTGAGAAGAGATTACTTGTTAATTATTTCCCGTCTGCATGTGTGCCGTGCGTCGCCGATGCAGCATCGGATGCAATGATGCTATCTTTTCTTAGGGAAAAGGGGGAGGGAGGACGACATTCCATATGGTGGTACTTTAGATCTGGCACCCACATTCCCAATGTCCTGCGCACGCTAGTGCTCACAGGTTGTTTTTGCATTATAAATAGGATGGCCAACTTAAGAAGCAATGATGCAATTCTGCTCTGTCTCTAAGGTCCTGAAATGTGCTATCAAATCATTTCAGTAGGGCCTATACGTTACAGAATAGATTTTGCTGTAAACTGTTATGTGTATCGACCAGCTCGCGAGCTCGGTTCAATTGGCTTCGAACCCAATAAATGATTGCGAGCCTTGTGAACGCGAGTCATATAATGGATAGTGACAGAGATACAGTGGGTCACGGGTGAACAGGATGTGGCCCATCCCTTACCATCACCCACTCGATCCACTGACCCACTACGACCCAATCAGACCCACCGCCCCACTCTGTTCAGTGCATTATTTGTCTACGTTTTACTTTCAAGGCCTTCATTTTTCGTCTTTTTTCATTTGTTTCTATTTACTTACCTGAGATGAATATATTTAAATGAAAAAAGAACTTCAAGCACTTTTGGATATTGATATTTGTAATTGTAATAATAGAAATAAGATTCACTATTTGGCTTTCGAGACAATCGAATTTAAACTTTTTTTTTTAACGTTGACTTACCTTACCTCGATTTGAGATTTTCAAATTTCATCCTATTTTCAACCGAAAAGTATCTGTAATTCAAGAAGAAAGAATTATATATGATAATTAAATTGAAATTCATCGTAAAATGGCCTATGAGAAACACTTTACCATTTCATATCGTAAGGATCGGATGGATACACCGGTATTGTAACAGAGCGATTGAGCGTAGAAATTCAAACTCCGATTAGTGATAATTTCGCACCTTTGTTTTATTACGAGTGTAAACTCTTTAGCCAGCCGAGAGAAGGGCGCGGATCATGGGTCAGAGTTGATAACGATAGATTTTGGTGGGTCGTGGGTCTCAGTGTGTCATGATGGGTGGTGGGTCATTGTGGGATCAAAATTAATGGAGCCCATTGCGGCAAGTGAACCTAAGCTCACAGTCAGTAATTTAATAAGCGGAAGATCAACCTAGCATGAGAGTCACTAGGGAAAGCGAGCTCGAGTGAGTGTGAGTCAGGGTAATGGCAGCGAAAGCATCATTGGGATTATTGAGTGCAAGTGCGAGCCCGCTATCTCTAGTATCGAGTACTTATTTTGCAATCCAGCGTCGCGTTAGCTCAAGCTCACTATCCTCAACGACGCTCGTGCAATTTTGAGCTCTTGCTTTCTCAGATTCAATCTCATTATACTCGGTGAGGCTGGCTGGATCTCACACTCCCTATCCTCAATAGAGTTCACGCTTGTTTGAGCTCTGGCTTTCTTTTCTACAGTAGAGCTTCAGTATTTAGATGTCTTTGGAAACGACCAAATACGAGTAAAACAATGCAATGTACACCCCATGAAGGAGTTTGGTTGAAAGTCATTTAGTATTTTGTCTCTGGTGTATTATACTGACTGACCTGTTAATCTCCACAGCACTACGCGTCAGAGATGGCGTGGATCAATGAAAACTTGACCCACTGACCCACCACTCACTGTAATCCACTCTGACCCACGACCAGCCAAAATCCATCGTTATTAACTCTGACCTTTAATTGACATCCTTCTCTTCACTGAGCAAAGTTCACACTTGTAATAAAACAAGGCTGTGAAATTATCACTAATCGGAGTTTGAATTTCTACGATCATTCGCTCAATCGCCGCTCTGTTACAATACCGGTGGATCTGACCTTTACGATATAAAATGGTAAAGTGTTTGTAATGGGCCATATTACGATGAATTATTATATATAATTGTTGTTGAATTACAAATACTTTTCAGTGGAAAATATAGGATGAAATTTAAAAGCCTCAAACCAAAATGAAATGAAATGAAATGAAATCTTTAAGTTTTACGTTTCGCGGTTATGCAGATTAGGTTAAAGGAATGAAGAAAGTGCGAGGAAACGAGAGAACCCCGAGAAAACCCACGAGCACGGTGTTTGTTAACCACAAAGTCCACACAGCGCGAGTTGTGATTTAATCAGGGACCCCAAGCACCGGAGGTGAACGCTCAAGCACTGAGCCACAGCGCCCCGCAGCCTCAAATCAAAGTAAAATAAGCTAACGTAAAGGGGGAAAAAATGTAAAATTTGACTGTTTCGAAAGCTGCGTAGTAAGTCCTATTGCTGTTTACAAATATCAATATCCAAGAGTGCCTGAAGTTCTTTTTTGACTTACTATTAAATATACTCATCTCAGGTAAGTAAACAGAAAGAAAGGAAAAGGAAGAAAAATGGAGGTCTTAAAAACGATTGTCTACAATGCACTGAGCAGAGTGGGTAGGTGGGTCAGAATGAGTCACGGTGGGTGATGGGTCGCAATGGGCCACGTCCTCTTGACCCACGATCTGTTGACCCACTCCATATGTGCTGCTGATAGTCTACCAAGCAAGGGTAATATTCATAATTACTTTCACAGGAATACATGTGGAACCGATTTTTGATTGTCCGTGTCTTAAGGAGCCCATACACGCACACACACATGCATGAAGAAACCGTCCAACTTGCATGAAAAATGTTAAAACTACAGGCAAGTTGATCATGTGTGGCCTCGTTCATGCATGTTGAAATTTTTCAAAATCTTCTGTAAACGTGCATGGTGGTTTTACCGTTCTTCATGCAAGTTTATCGTGTGTGTGTGTGTGCTCGTTCATGCAAGTTGGTTGTTTTATATTTAGGTCCTCCAATCACAACAACGGAAGAAATCACGTGACTCTTTCCTCCGAATCATTCTTCTAGTAAGTTGGACAGCAAGTCGCTGTATATGTGTGGGCAAAACATTCTTACAACATACATAACGAAACAAATCTTCCATGTAAGTTGGTGATACAAGTATACGAGTCTATGGTCTCAGGGGTGCCCACAAGGGGGGGGCTATGACGCAAAGTGCGTCATTGAAATATTTGGGGGGGGTTAAAAATCTGTATAAATATGTTTGAGGGAGTGTAAAAATTAATCGAAAAGAAGATTTTTTCATGGAAGAACACCTACGGGTAGACAATTGGGGGGGGTGCGTCATGGACATAAGGGGGGGCACCACTGTATGGTCTCCTTTAGGATCATCGAAGTAGCTCAGAGAACACAAATTCTAACTTTCGATCCTCTACATTCTGATCAAAACTGATGGTGGTCGATCAAGTATTTCTTGGTATTTTGTGACGAACACACGGACAAAACAAATATGTACAAGAGTTTTGGTAAAACAAACTCTTTAATTAGAGTGGATGTTAGACATATTACATTACTTAAACAATACTATTTCGTTCAACTAGCAAATCAAATTCTGAGAATTTCCTCTTCATACGTACGAAACGAGGAAGAGAAGGGGGGGCCTGGAAAGAAATTACGAAATTAATTTTCAATGGTTATTATGCCAATAGAAAACTTGTGTACACATAATACAATTAACAAAGCAAAAAAAAAAAAAAAAGGTATTTGGAAAAATAGACTATTCTGTAGTTTGCTAATGAATTTAAAAAACGGAAGAAATTAAAAAGTAATTAAATTTGGAACCGGTTCACATAATCAAATTTTCTTGCTACCTACACGAGCGCAGTATATACATATATATACAACAAATACTGCAGAAACGACAGGGAGAATCCTTCACCCCTCTGTACCCCTCGACACACAAACACAGATAAAATACGGACAAACTTCTTTTAGACTAAAAGGGAGGGAAATTCCAGGTTTCTCTTGATGTTAGCGCACGTCGGTTTGGTTGGACCGCTATATATATATATGTGTGTGTGTGTGTATTTGCGGACCCATTGCCGCGTGATTTTTTTTTCTTTCACAGAACGGGTCACAAAAACAATTGTGCTTGTTAGACCTAAAGTTGCTAGCTTTTTTTTTTCTTTTTAATCTTTCGTCTTTTTTACCTCCGTTTCTGTTACGCTGCATTTGAACAGGATAGAGGGGGAGAGGGGGTTAGTCACGTTAGAATGTTCCCCAGTATGAGAACAATCAATTACCCAGTCCATTTAGCAACGCTGAGCATTGCAAAATCTTTTTTGCTTACAAGGACACTTTGTTGGTCATTGCTCAGAAACTTAATGCTAGTATTGGTAGCAGCAAAATAATCCCTACCATCAATAAGAAGGAAGAGTACTACGTTTGCATGTAATTCGTTCCCAAAGACAGTGCAGAAAGGACAGTTAGGGAAAAAAAAAAAAAGTAGATATATGGTGCGGCAAATAGTCAGATGGAAAAAAGTTTCATTACACAGGAAACACGCCATATTTTTTTAAACCACAAAAATTCAAAACTAAAACCGGAAATACTACATATACAAATTTCGGTTCTAAACAGTGGTGTATTTAGGATTTTAGTTTCGGTAGGCTATGTTCACTCATGTCCAAAAAGATTGTCGCATATCTATAACTGTCTTCTTGTAAGAATATAATTTGATAATGATTTTGTAGGGTACTTTTAATACTGATACTATGTGTATAATCGGGAAATGTATATCGGTAAATTTCATAGGAAAAGAATTATAAATACGAAAATCAGAAAGAGTAAATCAAAATATTGCTAAAAATGGACAACAAAGTTTTATCTTCGTTTTATTGTTCTTATTTACTGCTCTTTTGACACGAAATTTGCCACATACATGTCTTTGCCGATTATACACATACCAACATAAGAAATACCGGGCGAATTCGTTAGCAAATTATATTCCTACAACAACATATTTATAGACATGCGACAATAATTTTGGACATGAGTGTACAACACGGGGAGGTAGGGGTGGGTCAATTGCCCACCTGAGTTTGAGAATTAAATATATTTTAATTAATTGTCTACTAATATACTAGGAGAAAACGTAAAACTTGTATGTTGGTGGAGGATTTTACCCCCTCTTCCCCCAGGCAAATCTGAAATGACACTCCTGCAAACACACGTTGAATATTTAAAATCTCATTTCAACTGATTTCATTTTTAAAAAATAATCGAAATATTCAGTTTTATTTATGTACATTTTTACCTGAAAGAAAATGTTGAGACAAGTTGAAACTGAAATACACCGGTGTATACTGATTGCAGTTTTAAAGACAAGAATTACAGACTAATGAATTTTATGTGATATGATACAAAAATTTAGCAGCGAATTTAACCTTTAATTCTAGTTATAGAAGAAAAAGGACGCATCCTCTTGGCCTACATAATTTCCCGAACTACTTATCCCCCCCCCCCTGTTGATTTTCTTTAATTCAAACATTTACCTTTTTTATATATATATATAACTAAACGATGTAAATATTCCTTTGCTATTATAACTAAAGTTCCGTTATGTTGATATCCGTGCAAGTTGGTGTGGAACACCAGTTTCGCTTATCAGCTTCTCTTAGTTTTGGTGTTACTGGCGACAGGCGACTTGAGTAACAACCAGTGGCGTATTTACGATTTTGTTTTGGGGAGGGCTTTGCTAACTTTCAGGGAGGGGGGCTTTGCCTGAAAACGTGAAAATTCTGCTAGATATTTCATATACTTTACTATAGTAAGGAATACTTCGTGGGGGCTTAAGCCCGGAAGCTTCCCCTAAATACGCCACTGGTAACAACTATCAATGTTCGAAAGTATGATAGGAAAAACGACAGAAAGTATCAACTAAGGAAAAGAAACAGAAGAGTAGAATGGACAAAAGAAATAAAAAAGAATACATTCTTATATGGAATGAAATTTGACAAATACAGTATTATTTCTGAACAAAGAGCATAAGAAAATGGAAAGTCAATGGAATTCTCAGAAATGATAAGAATGATTATTGTTGTACGTAGAATACGAAAAACGAATAAACTTATTTCGGGGAGGAGGCTTAAGCCCGATACCCCTCCTAAATACGCCACTGGTTGCAATAGAGGTATAGAGATGGAATCTGTTCTTCGGACGCTGAATCCATGATCAAAAATAGTTTATCGCTCTTACAATTATTACTATATAGATAGCATTATTGAAACCGGAAGTTGCAGTGCCTTTTACTACTTCCGGTTTCAGTAGATCAATAATAACTCACACGAAATCCACTTTTGGGATCCCGAATTCATATCAAAAACTGTTTGCAGCCTCTTACTACCGTCTTCGCTCTATGAAAATCAATACTGAAACCGGATGTCGTAATATATTTCTAGCACTTCTGGTTGTAATACGGAATCCATATCAAGATAAGTTTCTCCTTTTCTATAATCGTATTTTCACTATAGTGATCAGTGTTGAAATCGAGAAACGAAGATTTGCACAATTTTTGGCTTAAATAGAGGGATAAAAGACCGATATGAAACTTACACTTGGAACGTAAATCAATATCAGAAAGCCATTTTTTCACTCTCCCTTACTGCTTCTTCAGAAGAAGACGGTTGCGTTAGATTCATGTACGCGTGGTCTCGGGTTCGATTCCTGGCCTGTGGTTCCCAATTTTCGGCATCCACCCAGTGTCGTGAGGCGAACCAAGGAGTCATATGAATAAAAGACGTGACTCTAGGTCACTAGGTCTAGAAAACACCTGAAACGTCTGTTAGAGACCACGTGTTCCTAGCTAGACTGGAAGTAATCGATTTCAAGAAGCTGCTTGTCAACATCTCTTGCCGTTTAGTGTGGCGGGACGTACATTTTATTTTCCTGGCAGCAGGGCCGTGCCGCGAAAAATCAGCGCCCGGGGCGAGAGTATACGACAGCGCCCCCATACATATATTCCAAGCAATTTTTTCTATCTTTTTTTCCTTTTTCTCCCGATTTTTTCGCTCCCCTTACTTCGCCGCCCGGGGCCGTCGCCCCGCTCGCCCCCTTCCTACGGCATGGCCCTGTCTGGCAGCATTAAGTTCTTCAGCTGTTAGTAGTTTGCACTTGAGGAATGAAAAGACTTAATTATGGTTAGGTAGAACAGGATCATTTATTTTCAAATCATTATGAAACGAAAATAAAGAAAAAAAATACAAACAATGGCTACAAAAAGCATCTTCTTTCTAAGCTTGGGTTTCTTTTTGTCCAAAGGAATGCTGAAAAACAGATAAGTATTTAGGGAAACGGAGTAGGGGAATTCGAAGTGTTTATTGAAGAAGTAAAATAGCATGGTTAAAAGAAGAAACCATGAAGACAAAATCTTTGAGGAAGGGAAAAACTTTCCCGTCTTCGGTAGTTCTCGAAGGAGAGCTTAAAATTTTTTTGTACCAACTCCTTTTGAACTTCCCAAATCCTTCGAGACGTATAGGAGGTGAACGAAAAACTAAATATTTCTTGCCACTTCCTAAATCCTCCAAAGAACACTATACTTTTACAATCTGCCCCCTTCTCTCCTCCTTTCTCCTCACATCTCCGTTTTGCTGGTTCGAGAAATCCCTCTCCATCTTCTTACTCCCACAGACGATGAAAGATGACTGGTTCTATTCTACTTCTTGCTTTTGCAGACCAGATGTTCAAAACTGCATGCATATATACTACGTAACTCACTCAAGTCTATAGGAACTTAAAAAACAACCCCATCTACTATATAAAAAGAAGTTCTTTTAAAGGGGAGTATAATCTGATAAGAGTTTTGCTAAATTCGCGAGCGACCGCAATCTTGTGGTTTTTCCAGTAAATTCAATTTACTTTCAATTTCTTTCTTTCTCCCTCCTGTTAATCTGTTCATTTGCTACTTCCTTTCTTTAACTGGAAAAAGTCTTGAAACACAACCTGGAAAATGTTAACTTCCATCATTTGCCTGTCACAAGAGATACGGTTTCCTTTCTCACACAACGAAAGTTGGTTTTCATTCATTTTACTTTTTTTTTTCTTTTTTAAATAAAGTAACAGTTAGCTTGCTAAACTAATTTGTTGTCCTAATTGGTTGCCAGAGGATTTAAAATATAGGTTACGTTTTAACATGAAGCTACCATACTTTGCGATTTCCAAGTCTATCCTAGATCATGGCGTTTAAAACCGCGCAAAATTTCCTGTATTCTTCTTCTTCTTGTTGTTAATCTCAGCTTCTTATATGTATAAGTTTCTTAGCAAGTTGCTTGTTACTTTCTTGTAATCACACTACCTGCAACAAGTCTTGAAACGCAATCTGCAAAATATGAACTTCCATTACTTGTTTTGTCAAAACACCCACATAATGGAAATTGGTTTTCATTAGGGATAGTCAAAATTTTCCGCAATTCAGATTCCGGAAAATAATCTTCCGGAATTCAGGAATTTTATTTTTTTCGAATTCCGGAATTTTTCCAAATTCAAAAATTATATTTTTCCAAATTTCGAAATTTTATTTTTCCGAAATTTGGAATGTTCTGGATTCCAGAAGTTTTCCGAAATCTGGAATTTTCTAGATTCCGGATTTTTTTTCGAAATCCGGAATTTTCCCATTTTACTTTCCGGAATCCGGAAAGTAAAACTTCCGGGATTGGCCACCCGTAGTTTTGACTCATTTGATCTCCTTTTTACTAATAGATATACAAAGAGCGTTCCATAAGTTTTGCACAGATGAGTATAATATTTTTATTAGTTGCAATATGATGATGAAATTTTGGGTATACATCCTTTGGCCTCCAAATGGTAATAACTGTTATGGACACTGAAGTATACATGAGGACCCGACAATGATCGGTAATGCAATTGCTGTTCAAAATCGGTGATGAATCAGTCATATCAATTAATATGAAATTGCTTCCCGTTTATGGGGATTACACACTGTACCGCGCCAGTATCCAACGTTGGTTGCAGAGGTTGAGAAAACTTAGACTTTTCAGATCAGGCCAGAAAATTACGTTCTCCTTTTGCTGGGATCAGTGCGGTGTCATTTTCATATACTTCTTGGAACATAGCTCACAATTAACAAGGCGTGTTATTGTTTTCAATTGCACAAGGTACGATGTGCTTTCAAGACCAAGAGACAGAAGCTGCAAGCTAAGTTCATAAAACTCCATCATGATAATGCCAAGCCTCACACAGCCATGATGACACAGCAGAAAATCATAAAAATTGGATGGTAAGTCGTCCCTTAGCCTCCCTGTTGTCCGGGCTTGGCTCCTTCGGGGTTTCTTTCTGTTTGGTCGTCTGAAGGCCCATTTGCGATAAACATTCTACAGTGAGAAGGTCCTAATTTCTTGTGTGAAACAATAGTGTAAAAGTCAGCCATCTGAATTTTACCGAACTGCATCCAAGATATGAAAAGAATGTTGGACCGGATGCGTCACAGCAGCTGGAGGATCCATTGTATGACATGGTCTTGTAGCTAAAGGATCGAAGTACGTTCACTTAAAATTTCATAATCATATTGTAATTAATAACAACATTATAATCATCTGTGCAAAACTTACTGAACATCTCTTGTAACAACAGTTAGCTTCCTAAACCAATTTGTTGCTCTACATTTGATTAAGAATGTTTAAAATTTGAACTGAGTTCAAAGCGGTCACTATATTTCGTGTTACTCAATTGTTCTTCGGCTTCACCTTCCTATGCTATCACATCTATCCTAGAGGGTGGGGCTTAAAATCACAATGGAATTCTCAGTGGTAGAGCGTTCACCTCTGGTGCTTGGGGTCCCGGATTCAAACCTTGCTCCCTCCACGTGAACTTTGTGGTGGACAAACACCGTGTGTGGGTTTTTTCGGGATTCTCCCGTTTCCTCCCACTTTCTACATTCCGCCATTTCATTCATCTCTCATCATCACCGTCTCCTTTAGCCCAACCGGCAATAATCGTGGGACGTAAAACTCAAAAATTTCATTTCATTTTTCACAATGGAATTTCCCGTACTTTTTTTAAGTACCCATACACGCATCTTACCTCATCTCAGATGGAGTAAAAATACCTCACGTAGTGGTATTCGGTGCTGGCTATACTCTTTAATTTTGTACCGTACGTAATACAAGACATAATAGTTCTAATTCTGAACAATAATGTTACGAAAATTCTAATCTACGAGGTTGAGTCTAAAATTATCCGCAATGTAGCTGTAACTTGCTCCTATTGACTTTCTATCTTGGTTTATTTTATTGTTATGTTGTTGTGGTCATTATATGAAAGTTTGATCATAATTTCTCCATTTGTCTTCATTTTGTTGCAGATACATCACGGCCGCTCCATTAAAAAATTTGCATCAAAGAAGAACAACGACCAGTGATCCTGTTCTTATGGTCCGAAGGTGTATCAGCGGGGCGCAATCCATCAGACTTTCAGCACAATAAGGGAACAGGGGCGGATCCGAAAGGGGGGGGGCGATCGCCCCCAAGAAGAGGAAACTGTTTTAAATTTTATATATAAATAAAACCCATCCCCGAGTTTGACGCTCTTAAAAGTAGCCACCCCCCCCCCAGAAGTCCGCCCTGGATCCGCCCCTGTACGGGAACACTGTCTTGCCGCAACGAAGTGTCTAAGAGTGGATTGAAAACTTCAAAAATCGTCTCCTCTTGACTTCTCCTCATCATTTGTGGCCATAGATGCTCATTCAGCTCCTTCCTCGTGCAAATGAAATGAAATCTTTGAGTTTTACGTCCCACGGTTATGCCGGTTAGACTAAAGGAAACGGTGATTATGAGAAATGAATGAAATGGTGGAATGAAGAAAGTGGGAGGAAACGGGAGAACCCCGAGAAAACCCACGCACACGGTGTTTGTCCACCACAAAGTTCACTTGGCGGGGACTGGGATCGAACGCGGGACCCCAAGCACCAGAGGTGAACGCTCTACCACTGAGCCACCGCAGCCCCCATTCCTTCCTCGTGCGTAACACTTTTACGACCGAAAGGGTGAAATGAAGAAAGTTGAAGGAAAAGAAATTACCCTAAGAAAACTCACGCACATAGAGTTTGTCCATCACAAGCCCACCTAGCATGAGGTGGAATTGAACCGGAAACCCCATACATCAGAGATGAGCGCTTTGCCACAGATCCAACGCGGCCCCCTTATTAATTTGTAGTGGATAGCATTGTGTCTAGATTTCTCGGGGTAGTTCCATCTCCTCGAGTTTGCCCACGAGACGAATCTCCCACATTCTCATTCCACCAAATCCTTCGAAACTATTCAAACAGAGTTGCCTATGAGACAGGAGTTGAGTCTGTTTGGTTTCAAAAAGATGTAGTGAAAGCGATGTATCGACTCCGAAAGTTCATTAGAAAACCTCTGTTTCTTCACCTGTATCACGTCACGAAAATTATGTTTCGTCTCGTATTGGGTCACGAAATTTATCACTGCTCTCAATGAAGACCTACATTCAATTATCTTTCTCTTCTGGCCTATACGGCACAATCGTAGGACGTTCGACTAAACACAGTTAGACTTCGATAACTCGAATTCTTTGATAAGTCGATTTTTTCACATTCTCTTGAATTCTTCATAACACTGAATGTGAAAATAACCTCTGCAAGTCAAATGTTTAAAAATTACAACCTCGATAAGTCAAATTTTAATGGTTTCATAATCAAATTTAAAACCTAGGTAACTCAAACTTTCGTATCTGTGAACCTCTACGAGTCGAAGTTCAGCTGTATAAGTCGAATTTCTCTTGATGTGACTTCGATAACTCGAAGCTCTATGCTTTTACGTAATTGTCACTACAAAAAAACATGAAATTAAATATTTGAGTTTAACGTCCTACGTTTTTTATGCCCGTTAGGGAGACAATGATTAAAAACAAGTGAGACAATGATTAAAAACAAGTGTGACAATGATTAAAAACAAGTGAGACAATGATTAAAAACAAGTGAGACAATGATTAAAACAAGTGAGACAATGATTAAAACAAGTGAATGACAATGGGAAAAATTGATGGAATGAGAAAGTAGAAGGAAACGGGAGTACTTCAAGAAAACCCAAGAGCACGATGTTGTCCACCAGAAACTTACTTGGCCGGAGATTGCACCAGAGGTAAGCGCTCTACCACTGAGCCACCATGCCCTCCCGTCACTGTTACTAGTTTTGTCATTGTTGCTAATGTGTACTGTAACTTTCTTTTTACTCATTTTTACTAATCTTATTCAAAGAACTTTCACAATTTCGAGTTGAATGAATAAAACTTCGAGTTATACAGATTATATAGTCACTTTTCGTGAAGAACACGGAACCTCCACATCTCGAATTTTTGTTGCGGCCACCTTGGTAACTCAACTCGAAAAACTTGATAACTCCAATTTTTTTTTATCTGTTTCCTTCAGCTTTGAATTATCGAGATTCCACTGTATATCATTAAAGCGACCCAATACACACACGCCGACCTTAAAGTCAAAATGAGGCAGACCTACAGCCAAGGGTGCCGATTTCTCTATAAATTTGGGAGGACCCATTGAGATGCAGAAAGCCTCTCAGTCTATGAGGATTTTAAGACAAATTGCATTCAAATTATGCCAAATATTGTAAATTTATAAATACAATGAGGGGACCCACATGAGCTTTGGGGGGGGCTTTGCACCCCCAGGATCGGCGCCCTTGCCTACAGCACACACACACACGCAATCACGTATTTTGTACAGGCACCTACCAGGAAACGCATTTAACATTAGTGTCTGCCTCCGCCTCTCAAATAACAAGAATGAGAAAACGAAAATTGATGTAAGAGGTAGGAAGAGATGAAGGGAAAAGAAATAGCGGGAGGCCAGAAAGGAAAGAGACGGAGAAAGTGATGATCAGAAATCGTCTGGAGAAAAGCATCTTCTTTTCCCCGAGAATTCTCTCTCAGCTCATGATGATGGCTGCAGCATCCAGGGAACAAATTACATTTTTGGCAAGTTGAAACTTACGTGTTCGTTTTTTTTTTTTTTTTTTTTTAACTTTTTTTCTCAAAGTCTGTCTGCCTGCCTAAGGGCCTAACAACGTAGGTTGGGCTTTCGAATAGGGAAGTCATTTCTTCTGCAACTATAAAAAAAAGAAAGCGACGGAGAGAACGCTAAAAGCAAAGGAAAAAAACTAGAGAAATGCGTTCGAAGAGGAGGAGAGATCAAATCAGTTGATTTTGTGCTGACCTTGCTGACTGGAAGCCTTCGGTTCCTCAACACTGTTCTCAGAGTGCGAGTGTCACCAAAATGCGACGTTGCCAAGTTTATCTCCATTTACTATTCCTATTGAATTATATATACATAGGTGGTTAACAAAATAATGGCAACATTTATGGTTTGCAACACGTAAGACTACGGTTATTCGAGGATGCGTTTCCGATGCGTTACCTCCCGCAGCTAACGCGACCAAGGTGGCTATTCGGTAATTTTACTTTCGCCAGAGTTACAAATTATACTGTGAGCCAGTCAGAGTTTTCAACCCTTACTGCCACACCCTTATTGTCATTCATGCGAATCACGAAGCATAATCCTATTGTGTTACAGATTTTTCTATGATTAGCTAATTTTTCGGAATTTCCTTGTATTTTTGTGGTTCTTTTTGTTATACATGCACATACTTTATAATAGCAGAGTTCCAATATTCTGCACAAAGTTTCTTCCGAGCAGCTGTTTCTTGCTAAAATCCCTTTGCCTGGCAACACGTCTTTCATTTTTTCCCCCTTCCCTTAGACATCTTTTATTGATTCCGAAAGAGCAGGCGGTCTACTGTTCCGAAACGCACCATATACGCTCGAGCCGATGTATTATGCGCGTTTTTATTGCCTTCCCGCTTCCAGCACATTGTGATTAGCCATTCACATTTAAATATACGGTTAGCGTATTCCAAGCGTACGCATGAGCCATAAAAACGCGTTTAGAACGCATTGAAAAGCCGTGTACTAAGATGTATCAGACGATAATACTAAGGATGCATGTTCAGTGCTTGACCGTTTTTAATAGTGTGTTCCATGATCATTTGTAGTACCTAAGACGGGGAAAAACGGGGTGAATAAGGTGGTAACGTAAAATGGGTGACCTCTCTTACGTTTTAAAGATGCCTAGTTGTGCGATTACTCGGCTCAAATGGAACTAAAGGCCAGGGGCGTGTCCAGAACGGACTTCTGGGAGGCGGTGAGTTGTAATACTGCTACTTAGAGCTACTTTTAACAGCTCCAAACTCTGGGATGGGTTTTATTTATATATATAAATGGGGCCGCGGTGGCTCAGTGGTAGAGCGTTCACCTTTGGTACTTGGGGTCCTGGGTTTGATCCCCGCCAAGTGAACTTTGTGGTGGACAAACACCGTGTGCGTGGGTTTCCTCGGGGTTCTCCCGTTTCCTCCCACTTTCTTATTCCACCATTTCATTCATTACTTATCACAGTCTCCTTTAGTCTAACCGGCATAACCGTGGGACGTAAAACTCAAAGATTTCATTTCATTTTATATATATAAAATAAGAAAGATTCCCCTTCTGGGGGGGGGCGATCGGGGCAATCGTCCCCCCTGGATCCGCCACTGCTAAAGGCGGTTAGTGTGTTACATATGCCACGAAGAGTATCATTCATATGGTGATGAAGGCATCAGAACTCATTGTGGAACAATGAATAATGGTGAATGAAAGAGAAACCCTTGCGAGAAGAATCACTGAATATTAAAGATAATTGTCATCAAGAACCGTAGAGTAAATGCGCTAAAATAGCCTGCGGAAGTCACTCAGTACTTAGAATAGTTTATAGTGACAGTTGCAGTTCGATTTGAATTGCAGAACTTTAACATCCGTTGTCAAGTTACAAATCACTGCCAACAACCATTTAGTGCGAAGAAAATGGGGCCGAGAACATGCAAAGTGGATCGTCAATGGTTGTACGCGTATAATGGTAGAACACGTTAAACAACGGGGAAGGCTTATGTATAACAGAAGCGTAAGGAGCTTATGCTCAGCACTGTCCGTGAAATAAGGTGGCTACTCTATGCTGTTAGACAGCAATTTCCTGCTATTCTGTGAGTCCTCTGATTATACTCACAGCTTCAAACACATCAACCGTTTAGAGTCCACACTGATAAGGCGCCCAATATTAAATGAAAAAGCCCCGTTTACAGTTCAGCAGGCTGCTCCCTTGTGCCCTCACCATACCAACAATTCAGCATTGTTGGAAAACGGATTTCTAGGTTCCCTCACACAACAATATGCTCGTTCAACGTGTAATTTGTGCGTGTACTTTTGTTTGATTTGAGGAGCTTGCTGAAGTAGGAACGTTGGTTTTTCATTTAGCATACAGTGTAGTTCCACCATTTTAAACTGAAAGTCACCTATTTCCAAAAATTTCTTTTCTTTTAATTTCTTCGTATCTACTCATAACCGAGCTCGCTTATGGCTCCTGACTTCTGGAACACCCGGTATGTTGGTCTACAAATGCATATATTACTTCTTAACGAATGCCAACTGAAACGGAAAGTAAGCAAATACTGCCGAGGCAATTAAAACACGAAATGCATTATTTGACACATTGCAGAATACAAGTATATGTTTATATACGTAGTTACATATTTCAACTGGAAACATTTTGGTACTTAATTACTTAAATCATCCACACTAATGAGTATCTCATGCAAATTTTATATTCTTTTTTGTATCATCTTTCAATTAGAAATTAAAATCCAGCTTGTAGCTGCTGCCATTCATTACAAGCGCCTTGTATATATTTATGGACTGATAAAATGAGTGTACAATTCCAAGCGATATTATATATATTCCATCTGATCAGATGAAGAACACTAATATAATCAAACAGAAGTAACAAATACTTCATTATGAGGACAGACAAATGTAAACTGTAATCAGTCCACACACTGGCGCAATTAATCAATCACGTTGTTTGACACATCAAGTGCTACAAACACGCAATCCTTTACCATATATATGTGTATATGCAACGGTATGTATACATATGTATGAAGTTATGTATATACATATCGTAAGGTAGTAAGTGGCCACAAAAATCAGCGTTTTTTTTTTTTTTTTATCTACACTGTTTCATTTATTATAGGGTGTCACACTATTTCCATATGCTATGAAAGACATGCAGGCGCTTCTGTCAAATACCACAGCCAATATGTGTTGTGGTTAATGTTGTCAGTCTTGTGGTATTAAAGTTTAAGGTATTGAGGTTTTAATAAACATCAAAAATGCTCCACTAGATGCCACTACTTTACTTACGGTTATTAACATCACGCAAAGGAGACTTGTAACGTTAGTACATCCGTTATTCCTTACAATAATACTTGAGCGCAAGAGACTTTTTTTTTTACTTCTCTTTTGTCAATAGGTAGCTACGGCGATTTTCTCGGTCTGATTCGTTAATGGATCAACCCGATAACACTTCAACCCCTTGCGTTCCAGGTGTCATTTTTCTGTGTGTGCGCTGTATATACTAGGAATGGCCATTTCCGGAATCACATTTTCCGTTTTTCCGGAAAATTTTCCCTCTTCCGTTTTCCGGAAAAGTTTCCGTCTTCCGTTTTCCGGAAAATTTTCTGTCTTCCGCTTTTCCGGAAAATTTTGTCTTCCGCTATTCCGGAAAATTTTCTGTCTTCCGTTTTCAATTTTCCAGTTTCCGGAAAAAATATTTTCCGTTTTTCCGGAAAATGTGGCCATCCCTAGCATATACCGGTTTCATTTACTGTTAAAAGACTGTCTAAACTGTTAGGGTCTACGTAGGGCAAAGTTATTGTGCGCGTGTGAGGAGAGAACTCTCATTACTGACAAAAACAATTATTTGCTTTGTGGAACACTTGGACTGAAGAAGGGAAATTGTGTGTGTTCTGAAGGGATTTTATGCTGCTTCAGGTTGGCAACAATGACCGAAGATCAAAGACAGAGATTTTCCCTCTTCCGATTTCGAAATAGATCGCGAAGTTGCTTATTGTTTGTCGTCAAAACAAACACGTGTTGTAATTGAATGTTCCCTTAGGCCTGCCATCTGCTGAGACAATACAATTTTTGTCTTTTCTGTCAGTAAGGTGCTGTCACCTATGGAGAAATAGTAGAACTAAGTCTTGCCTTGCTCCCACTAAAAAATTTCATCATCTTCAGGATTAATAGGACCCTTAATAAAAGATACGTTTTGATGACATCCCCATGGATGTCACTGGTATTTTGCAACGGAGTATTTTATGACAATTACATGGATGTCATTGGTATTTTGCAACGGAGTATTTTATGACATCCACATGAATGTCACTGGTGTTTTGCAACGGAGTATTTTATGACAACCACATGGATGTCACTGGTGTTTTGCAACGGAGTATTTTATGACATCCACATGAATGTCACTGGTGTTTTGCAACGGAGTATTTTATGACATCCACATGAATGTCACTGGTATTTTGCAACGGAGTATTTTATGACATCCACATGGATGTCACTGGTACACAAGAGGTTAAGAGTACAACATAACTCTTCAACGAAAGCAAATTTATAAATTCTGTTTTTTTTTTTTTTCAAAGGTAGTAGAAGATACACATCTCGCTATAGGCGAACCTACGCGGGGGAAGGTCCACCGGGTCAAGACTCTCTCAAAAAAGAAGAAAATTTTCGTAACATGACCTACATTTGTATAATACTAAATTATACTTATTTAGCACATTAATTATTAATGTAGCATAAATATTTAATCTTATACTTCATCTGTACTCTTTGTTTTCTTACGAATCCAATTTACTTCTACATTTTTCTGAAAATATACGTGTCAATATTTAACGATTACTTATCGTCTTTTCGGATGTAAAATAACACGGATTCAATGTTAGATAGACGTAGTGTCTTGTGGTATTGTCCCCCACCCCAACAAAAATTTCTGAGTGTGTGCCTGTATCTCGCCACCAAACCTTCTCCGGCAGCTCACATCTACCGGACGTAATTGGAATTTATAGTACATGATCCTCTTTACTGCCAACCAGAATGTTTATATATATATATATATATTTGGATCAAAAGATCTGACATATTTCAGACAATTTTTTTTTTTTCTTGTAGGCCTTATATCTAGAGAACTGCATACAGTGTAGCCAAACCCAAACTACCACTTAACTCAGTATGACGTACTTATTCCGTAGAAATACAAAAACCCAATTTAGGGGCCGCGGTCGTTCAAAAATGTTATGGCCCCTGATCCAAAAACTTCAACATATTTCAATCAAAGTTTTCTTGTACGCCTTATACTGTATCTGGAGAACTACACAGTGTAGCCAAACTCAAACTATCACTTAATTCAGTATGATGTGATTATTCCTTTAAAAACCACGAAAACTCGATTTAGGGCTCGTCCTAAAATGTGACCCCCGATCCAATTGGCCCAAAGATCCAATACATTTGAATCAAACATTTTCTTGTATGCCTTATATCTGGAGAACCGCATAAATTCTAGCCAAACCCAAACTATAACTTAAGTCAGTATTATGTGCTTATTCCATAAAACACTCGATTTAGGGGCCGTTCAAAAATTTTCTGGCCCCTGATCCAAAAACTACAATATATTTTAATCAATAATTTTCTTGTACGCCTTGCATCTGGAGAACTACCTATAGCGTAGCCAAACCAAAAACTATTTCTTAACTCAGTATTATGTGCTTATTCTGTTTTAAAATATGAAAAAATGAAAACTCGATTTAGGGATCGTTCGAAATTTCGTGGCCCCTGATCCAAAAACTAATATTGGGCCAAGATCGCAATTTTTTATGCATTTTTTTTATCATTCCTAAAATTCTTGTTAAGTATAGAGCTCGTGCTATACACCTTTGTTGAAGACAGAGACACTCAATCAATCGAACATAGCACGGACAATTTAATAAATAAAAAAATATACAGCTAACATGGTGCATAAATCGTTAATGGAAAAATTTTCGGAAAGGACCGTTTGGTAGGCCAAGAGATACAAAATGCTACTATAAAGCTAATTAGTCAGTGCAACGTAGATACATTACAATTCTAACCAGATTTACTTGACGGTAGATACGATCAACTTTTGTTTCAGCAACAATGAACCTTCAGACTTTTCCAGCCATGCAGTTAATTCACATCTAGTGTACGTTAAGTACCTAATTAATTTTTCTCATTAAGCTATTTTGTATTGGTAGTTGTACACTATATTAATACACAGAAGCCATTGTTTCGGCTTGAAAGCATTAAATTCCAATAAAATTTGTTAATGATACAATAATTTCGGTGTCTCTCTGGGCTAATAAACGTATTAATTGCCCACTATTATTATAATGGCTATAACTGGTTTTGTACTCAAAGAAATATCTTCATACATATGCAGGATCATTTGCAAATATGTCGAGTTCGTTACATACTTCACAGGATAAATTGTTTTTTTTTTTTTTACATAGGAATGTAATAAAGTGTGTTCATTATTACGATCCAATATTTTCTTTGATCATCTCTTTAAAGCATAGAAGAATATTGAAACTTTTAGACTCAAAGCAATTTATAATAACCTACTACAGAGACTTACATTTTCCAATAAATGAAACGAAATGAAATGTTCAGCTTGACACTCGACAATTTAATCTGTCGACTAAAGGAAACGGATAATAGGTGAAAATATATTAAAAGTTGTTGGTTGAATACAAAAGGAAAAGGGGGAAAAAACGGTGGATAGACAAGAATATTTTTATTAAGGCTGTGCGATATCCGGTTTTGAATATCGAACTTCGATATCGACCAAATATCGAAAGTCGATCGATATATCGAATATCGAAAAATATAGAAGTATCGATATATCGATTTTGATATTTACAAAATATCGAAATTTCGATATTTACAAAATATCGATCGATCGATCGATATATCGAAGTATCGCACATCCCTACCTATGATTAGGCAATGGACAACAACAAAGGATTATACATGCATGCTTTAAAATATTACACTAGCAACTTCCATACTTTAGAATAGACTAGCTGAACCTGCGCTCTCTACACAGCACATCATTCACATATGAGAATGAATCTCCTTGTCATTCCTCACAACATTTGTGCATGTTCCTTTACAGACACAAGTGAAAGATGTCTTGATAAAAATGGCAAGGAGGAACATAAAGGGGAGATCTTCTCAATATCTTGCACCGTTTGCAAGATTTGAGCCAACTTCCGGTTAGAAAAACAAGGAAATCTTTGAGTTTTACGCCTCACGGTTATGCCGGTTAGGCTAATGGAGACGGTGATGATGAGAAATGAATGAAATAGTGGAATGAAGAAAGTGGGCCGAAACAAGAGAACTCCGAGAAAACCCACGCTAACATGTTCTAGAATATTCAAGTTATTGTCCTTAACCCAAACGAGTTCTCTAACATTGAGCTACAGTGACACTAATAGACAAGAAATTAAAATTGGAACTTTCTGGAATATTAAAACACAGGATAGTATTTTTTAAAAAAAAGAAAGAAAGAAATGGACACTAAAACCAAGAAATGATATAACTTATTATTTTCTAGAGTGCTTAAGTTCTTTTTGAATAGCTAATGTTAAATTCTTATGTTAAACTTAAAAAAAAAAAAAGCAGATAAAGAATTGTTGATCGCACGCCGCAGTACAAGTTAAAAGAACGGATTTGGGGAACGGAGTATTACTTCCGAAGTTGTGGTGCAGAACAAAATGATGGATTATCCTTGTAAGCAGTACTTCAAAGCTTTGAAAAGAGTCTTCGTAAAGTAGCTCCTTGGAAGAAGAAACCCATCTTGATGTGAGTGGAAATATTCAGAGAAATGGGCTCAGTAGAAAATCACAACACAGGACGATCTGGAGGACGACGCAGTACCCGAACGAATGAAAATGGTCGTGCGTTTGGTCTACGGTGAATGAGTTACATATTGAATGTATCAGTATTCATCATACAGTAAATGACTTTGGTGCTTATTCTTTTTCAAATACATAAGCTTCAACAGTTGACGCAACCTGATTTCCGTATTCGCTTTCAGTACTATGGATGTGCTTTAACAAATCTTTATTAGCATCCACGTTACATGGCTAGTTGGTAGGTAGTTCTTTGATGAGAGTATTGTTCTCCTCTGTAGTCACGTAAAGAAACAAAACAAGCATTTTTTTTTTTTTTTTTTTTTTTTGAGGCTCGCAGAGTGAGCTCAGAAACCACTCAATTCGACTACAGTAACCGTGTAAGAAGCGAATTTAACTCATAGCGTCATCGGACCCTATTTCACAGGGGGTGAATATGGTAACACAACAGGAACAGTTACGCGATATAAAGAGCATGTCATAGTCCAATTGGATGCAGATTTACAGACATTTTGTAATCTGCATGATCTTGATTTCAATCGGCAAAATTTTTCAACAAGACGAAGCCACCGCCCGCATACGCTACGGGGATAAGGTACTGTCCTAAGAACTGTTTCCTGAACGACTTGTTTCTAGTGGGATTTGCTTTCCTTTTCATCCTCGAAGTCAAGACCTAACGATGAGTTATGCTTTCTTGTAGGGAATACTAAAAGAGAAATGCTTTACGCCACTACTACAAACTGAGAATCATCTCCGTGACAACATCCAGCGGATATAACCCCTGAATAATGTTCCCGGATGTTGTCAGGATTCATAGAACTTATTGAATATGAAATTAGCTATGACGGGTGGCATGCAGAATATGTAATTATGCGATAAGCATAAATAAACTAAAGGTACAGGTTTCGGTCACTCCCCTCCCCTCAATCAATACGAAAACTTATAGCAGAGTAGACACTTTTGAATTGGACATCGTATAGTCAACCAATCTTATTCATGGGTTTATAGAACTCAGTTCGCTTCCTCTTAAATGAAGAAGCCCGAATCACAGATGGAACACTTCGTAATCGGAGGTTTAGTCGAACTCAGGTTCAGTAATCTAAAAAGGGATCCGTGCTCACTTATTTTAATGAGGCTCGCACTCATTGGAGCTCAGACTCAGTATCATCAATGGAACTCAAGCTCACTAGTTTCAACGAGTCTCATTCTAAGCAGACTCGCACTCCCTAAATTCAATGTAGCTCACGCTAGCTTAGACTCGGACTCCTTCGAACTCACGCTCGCTATCCTCAAAAGGACTCGCACTCACTCATCTCAATGAGGCTCACGCTACCTCAGACTCGCATTCGTTTGAGCTCACGCTCGCTATCCTCAAAAGGACTCGCACTCACTCATCTCAATGAGGCTCACGCTACCTCAGACTCGCATTCGTTTGAGCTCACGCTCGCTATCCTCAAAAGGACTCGCACTCACTCATCTCAATGAGGCTCACGCTACCTCAGACTCGCATTCGTTTGAGCTCACGCTCGCTATCCTCAAAAGGACTCGCACTCACTCATCTCAATGAGGCTCACGCTACCTCAGACTCGCATTCGTTTGAGCTCACGCTCGCTATCCTCAAAAGGACTCGCACTCACTCATCTCAATGAGGCTCACGCTACCTCAGACTCGCATTCGTTTGAGCTCACGCTCGCTATCCTCAAAAGGACTCGCACTCACTCATCTCAATGAGGCTCACGCTACCTCAGACTCGCATTCGTTTGAGCTCACGCTCGCTATCCTCAAAAGGACTCGCACTCACTCATCTCAATGAGGCTCACGCTACCTCAGACTCGCATTCGTTTGAGCTCACGCTCGCTATCCTCAAAAGGACTCGCACTCACTCATCTCAATGAGGCTCACGCTACCTCAGACTCGCATTCGTTTGAGCTCACGCTCGCTATCCTCAAAAGGACTCGCACTCACTCATCTCAATGAGGCTCACGCTACCTCAGACTCGCATTCGTTTGAGCTCACGCTCGCTATCCTCAAAAGGACTCGCACTCACTCATCTCAATGAGGCTCACGCTACCTCAGACTCGCATTCGTTTGAGCTCACGCTCGCTATCCTCAAAAGGACTCGCACTCACTCATCTCAATGAGGCTCACGCTACCTCAGACTCGCATTCGTTTGAGCTCACGCTCGCTATCCTCAAAAGGACTCGCACTCACTCATCTCAATGAGGCTCACGCTACCTCAGACTCGCATTCGTTTGAGCTCACGCTCGCTATCCTCAAAAGGACTCGCACTCACTCATCTCAATGAGGCTCACGCTACCTCAGACTCGCATTCGTTTGAGCTCACGCTCGCTATCCTCAAAAGGACTCGCACTCACTCATCTCAATGAGGCTCACGCTACCTCAGACTCGCATTCGTTTGAGCTCACGCTCGCTATCCTCAAAAGGACTCGCACTCACTCATCTCAATGAGGCTCACGCTACCTCAGACTCGCATTCGTTTGAGCTCACGCTCGCTATCCTCAAAAGGACTCGCACTCACTAATCTCAATGAGGCTCACGCTACCTCAGACTCGCATTCGTTTGAGCTCACGCTCCCTATCCTCAAAAGGACTCGCACTCACTCATCTCAATGAGGCTCACGCTACCTCAGACTCGCATTCGTTTGAGCTCACGCTCGCTATCCTCAAAAGGACTCGCACTCACTCATCTCAATGAGGCTCACGCTACCTCAGACTCGCATTCGTTTGAGCTCACGCTCGCTATCCTCAAAAGGACTCGCACTCACTAATCTCAATGAGGCTCACGCTACCTCAGACTCGCATTCGTTTGAGCTCACGCTCGCTATCCTCAAAAGGACTCGCACTCACTAATCTCAATGAGGCTCACGCTACCTCAGACTCGCATTCGTTTGAGCTCACGCTCGCTATCCTCAAAAGGACTCGCACTCACTCATCTCAATGAGGCTCACGCTACCTCAGACTCGCATTCGTTTGAGCTCACGCTCGCTATCCTCAAAAGGACTCGCACTCACTAATCTCAATGAGGCTCACGCTACCTCAGACTCGCATTCGTTTGAGCTCACGCTCGCTATCCTCAAAAGGACTCGCACTCACTCATCTCAATGAGGCTCACGCTACCTCAGACTCGCATTCGTTTGAACTTAGGCTCACTGTCCTCAATGGGACTCGAGCTCACTAATCTAAATGAGATTCACGCTAGCTCAGACTCGCACTTCTCAAGCCCGTGCTCGCTATCTTCAATGAGTTTCTGGCTAGCTCGATCATTTAATTCAGTGGCACTCAGGCTCCAATTGATCATCCACTCATACTGCTCGAGTTCACACGTGCTCTGTTCCAAACTTTCAAAATGATGGGACAAGAAGGAAAATTCAATGAGGACATGCCACGTCTCATAGTGTTTGCGCTAGAGCCTGTCTATTCCACCTGTGCCCTCGGAAACTATGCGAACTATACTTCGGCCCCACCCTCTGGCGGATAAAACCTTTCCTTTGCATAGCGAAAAGACGTGAATGATCTAAGCTGTGTTGCCAATTTGTCATTCAGTCGCTTGATCTTGACGAGTGAAGATCACAGGCTACTTAGAGTAGCTAATAAGACAGACCACAGCGAAGCCCGTGAAATATTTCATTGTGACAACACTTCCGCATCTAACAATTATTGAAACATGTCGGTCGCAGCAACTTATCCCTCCTCTTTCGAGGGAGGTACGGGATATCGACAGTAGCATCAGCAGGGGCACAGTTTAAATAGAAAGGCTTTAACCATTGACTTGTTTTTGAGTTTAATGTCCCTTTCAGCAGCGAGGCTATACATCGGGACAGCCTTAAAGGGCTATTTCCCCAACCAATGCTTCTTTTCACCCCCACAACCCTCGGTTAGTCCTTGCGAGCGTGTACAAGCTGTCACTGCTCTCAATGTTGCCATACCTCCGATCCACTTCTGTAGTTAAAGTCCGGCAAAATAAGGAGAAAGTTTTCCTTCCTATTTCAGTTAACAACAATTTTTTTTAAAAAAAAAAAATCAACTAGGAAAAAGGAAAGGAAAGAAGGAAAGGAATTGAGGCAAGGTTGGTTTTTAGCTAGAAGAGATCATAAAACTCTACCACGTGTCGCGGAGACTAGTTAGCGGAAGGTTTAGAGGGGTGGAAAGGGTTTTTAGAATTCTTGGAAAAAGAGCCCTCTAAGTATGACCCAAAGTTTGAATACTACTGATTAATGTGGAATCCGAACCACATGAACTCCAGTCGGGAATCGAACGCGAGTCTCCCAGGCTAAAGGCGCGTACGGTAATTGCTTACATTTGTGCTAACCATTGGCCTACAAGGATGAATAATAATATAAACAGTAATAATACAATACTTAAAGTGTTAACAACCTAAGATGATGAACTTGATAAAAAAAAATTCTGTCCTGCGTCCACTCCGAAACACAATCATTGAACTTTCATGCACTCTCATCTTACACTACTTTTTATGATTGTACTTTTTTCCCTTTCGATTTAATAGTACGGACTCTTTTTCCTTTCTTCTGTTTAAAAGTCCTGTCTGAGGCACTTATAACAAAGAAAAAGCCAAACAAGCAGAAAAGTAAATAAAGGCTAAATCCCGAATATGGAGGTCAATATTACGGTAAACCGCATGTTTTTTCCTCTTCTTGTGCTCCTCCAGCCGTCCATTAGTTGTGTGGTTCCTCCGCCTCCACTTGAGGAGCTTCAAACTCAACAGCACTAACAGCAGCTGGCAGACAAGGAAACTCTTCAGAGCTCACTCAACCCTTGGCTGCTTCCAAGTTGCACTGATGCCAACTCATGCATACGGAAAAACATCTAAAAGGAAGATTTGCTAAACACTTACAACAGTGTTTCTCAAACTATGGTCCTCAACGTCTCTTCTTTTGGTGCTCTTGCACTGAATTATAGTCCAAATACTCAAGCGATAGATAAAATTCAAGCGAATTACATACGTATAGCTAAGAATTTAAAACAAGCAGGCTGTAGATTATGTTGGTGCATGTGGTCTCGGGTTCGATTCCCGCTGAGATAGCCCTAGAACTTCAAAGCATTATCGTGGTTTGGATTCCACTTTAACCTGTAGGCCAACTTTTCATGTAGCCTCCTTCAGTTTGCCCACGTGACGAGGAATAAAATTGTATCGTCTCGATTCTCGAAAAAATAAGATTGTATCGTCTCGATTCTCGAAAAAACAAGATTGTATCGTCTCGATTCTCGAAAAAATAAGATTTTCTCGTCTCGATTCTCGAAAAAATAAGATTGTATCGTCTCAATTCTTGAAAAAAAAATAAGATTGTATCGTCTCGATTCTCGAAAAAAGAATATTTTCTCGTCTCGATTCTCGAAAAATGAATATTTTCTCGTCTCGATTCTCGAAAAAAAATAAGATTTTCTCGTCTGGATTCTCGAAAAAATAAAATTTTCTCGTCTCGATCCTCGAAAAAATACGATTTTCTCGTCTGGATTCTCGAAAAAATATGATTTTCTCGTCTGGATTATCGAAAAAATAAGATTGTATCGTCTCGATTCTCGAAAAAAAAAAAAGATTGTATCGTCTTGATTCTCGAAAAAAGAATATTTTCTCGTCTCGATTCTCGAAAAAATAAGATTTTATCGTCTCGATTCTCGAAAAAAACTTCTCTCGTCTCAATTCTCGAAAAAAATTGTCTCGTCTCAATTCTCGAAAAAAAAAAAGATTGTCTCGTCTCCATTCTCGAAAAGTAAGATTGTATTGTCTTGATTCTCAAAAATTTTACGATTGTGTAGTCTCAATTCTCATAGATACTTTCAGACCATCTATTAAAAAAAAAGCTATTTTTGTAATGTCGCTGGTGTGTTGTACCATCTTGACCTCAAATTATTATTGAATTATGTTATCAAATTGTTAAAATGTTTCAGTGTAAAATGGCCCAGTGTTGTAACTGAAACCTGTTATAAATAAATAAATAAATAAATAAATAAATAAATAAATAAATAAAAATTCTTTCTAGTCTCATCTGACTTTATTTATAAATTAATACATAAAAATTATGCCCTGACTTTTTTCTTGATTTCAACTAGAAGATATCAGTATCCATCCGCGTCAAGAGAGATACACAAAGAAGGTCAAGAGTGAGATATAAGAAAATAAAACTTAAACCGTCTTTATTATTGGAATATGTCGTGCAATGACTTACGTATCCTTAAACGTTGATGAAAGCGCTTTCTTGTGTTCCTACGTTCACTTTATCAATGTATAATTTTTAAATTATGTATCATGCAATAAAACAGAGTAACAATTTATGTGAGCAGTAACACTATATAATTGGATAATAACCAAGACTGAGTCCGAGCGAACGCGAGCTTAAAAAGGGATATGTGAGTGCACGATCATCACCATTAAGAATAATGAGCTCGAGCTCAATGGATGCAAATTCGAGCTACTGGAGTGGGGATCTCATTGAAGGTAGCAAATCGGAGCTCAAACAAGTGTCAACGTAACATATCGTGCGTGAACCGGAGTCCTCGCGCGCTCTTGTGTACACCCATTACAAAATTACCATAACTCTAGAAAATCAGCCAACTACGATTCAAGCCCATATTAACAACATATAACTTAACACTTTTACTTTAATTAAATGTTAATAGATACAAACTATCCTACTACGCAAAGAAAAAATGACATTTTCACATGATTTCAAGAAAATAAGCAAAAGGAATTGTTTGCACTTCACGAATAACATATGGTTAGGACAAACTCTATTTATGTTAAGAAGTCGTAAAACTCATATGGTATGCATCTGGAAGTAATAACGCAATGCCCTATGGGTAAAATGCATTTTTGATTTCTTATTTTGATATATATATACAAATATTGGAAGAACAGCCTCTTAACTACATCCACGACGTCACGCAACCATCTTATAAACATTTGACTAGTCGGCAGTCAAGTTTAAGAATGTTTATTTATTTATTTATTTATTTATTTATTTATTTATTTATATTCCCATTTTATTTTTGTTTGTTAGATTCGTACCAAAGAATATTTGTTATATCCAGGCAGAATCTAGTATGTTTTAGTAAATTACGATTACAGTTAATAAGTAATTTCAATATCATTAAAAATAACTATTTAATTGTGTATTGAAGTTGATTGTCCCTTTTTATCTCCAAGGCTACACGAAACGTGGAACTACAATTTAAAAGTGGAATCCGGACCTCCGTAAAGCGTATACCGGAAATCAATATCGGGACCACATACATCAAAAGCGGATAATAATCCAGCCACTTGATCAGCGGGAAGCAGGGGGGTGTTCATAGGTGGGTTTTAGCGCAACAGTTTTAGGACAATAGAATATTTGGGAGGACATGATTTTTCATTGAAGATGCAACAATCA
Source organism: Thermobia domestica (assembly GCF_964235325.1). Lineage (NCBI taxonomy): Eukaryota > Metazoa > Arthropoda > Insecta > Zygentoma > Lepismatidae > Thermobia > Thermobia domestica. Next base: position 28,903,396 of record NC_137457.1, on the reverse strand, counting down.
AATTCGAGAATTGTGAATTCTGGGCTAAGAAAAGTACATCTGGAGGGCCAAATAGTAAATTAAGGGAGAGGGAGAACGGTTATAAATTTGCTAGGAGAAAGATAAATTTGGAAAAATAACGATAAATTTGAGGAAGAAAGCTAAATTTGAAGGAGAATGATCAATTTGGGAGTTCAGCATTAAGTTTAAAGGGAATGGGAAACTTAGGAAAATGATAAATTTTGGAAAGAATAAATTGTAGGAGGAAAATGATAATTTGGGAGGTTATGCAGAAAGGGATTATTAATATCTACTCGAAAAACTAATTGCATGACTTTAGTTGTACATGGCAATACAACAATGTAGTATACGTACGTGGTCTGTCCAATAAATACGCGAACTGAACTAGTACGGTGACCTTGAGTTGAAATTAGGCCACGCGTACTTGCTGCTCTGTTGGGATTGTTGTGTAGCCAGAGTACCCATTGGAGCAGGAGTAACGCCAGATCTTCGAGGCGAGCATGCGTACTGCTGGAGGTCGGATTGGTATTGTACTGTCCTCTTTTTGTTCGTGTCCGCGATGGATATTAATGAACAGATGAAACAATGAATCAACTTCAAATTTCTGGTACAACTGGAACAAAGCTCTCAGAAAATTCATAAAACGTTGAGGGCTGTTTATGGAAATAACACACGTAGCCGTTTTCAAGTGGATCAAGCGTTTTCGCGAGGGCCATGAAGACTGCAAAGATGAAGCAAGGCCAGGACGACCCGTCGACTCAGGCCATGTTGAAGACAACATTGACCCGTAATTGGATCACAACGCTAGATCACCCTCTCTACTCACCGGACTTAGTCCCATGCGATTTCTTTTTTGTTTCCGAAACGTTAAATGGCTCCAAGGGGTGGCAATGGGACGACGTGGAGATTTAAAAAAACGTGGAACGACAAGGCACCTGAGGAACCTGACTTTTAAAGACTTCAAGGTATGTTTTCAACAATAGACACGGAGGTGGACAAGTGTATTGCTACAAATGGGGAGTATTTTGAAGGGGATAAGATTTGATGTACTCTAATTTCGTAAAATACAGGGTGGGCCAAAAGTAGGTATACACCCCTGCATTGATCAAGTATAATATTCTAGCTTATAGATTTATTTGCTTTGGCTGTTCCGAGCTTAAGATATAAGTAAAAAGATATTAAGAATAAATAACAAAAAAAAAAAAAACTAATTCTACCTGATGGATAACAATAAGAAACAATATAAAAAGCAATGAATTGATCAGTACGGGACTGTATACCTACTTTTGGGTCACCCTGTACAGTGTTCATGACATCAGTTCCCGTATTTATTGAACAGACCTCGTATATGTTTATTACGCAAAAGTGACGAAGTTCCAGAACGGACATAATCAGTGGCGTAGCAGCTGCTCCCGCAAGCCCCGCAGTGCGGGAGGCCCCGAAGTCTTTCGATGAATAAAGATTTAAAGAAGTAGAACTTCAACCTTCTGTCGGCTTTACAACTAGGGCCCCTTCTCTATACTTTGCGGGGGGGACGCAAAAGTGTGCTACGCCACTGGACATAATCATACTTTCAAGAAACCGAACTTCAGTTGAATTGTTTCATAAGTACTACTTTCTTACTACCATCTCTTATTTTATCTAAATAACTACTGTAGTTATACTTTTAGAAGTACCAGCGCCAACTAGTGACGAACGTGGCAACTAAAGTTGACTGGAAAGTCTCACAACCCTTGCTCTGGAAGAAATATTTGTCGTCAGCCTTTTAAAAGTTCTCTCCAACACCAACAGTAGGATGAGCGGGGAAGAGAGAAGAAGACGACGAAATAATTGGCCTACCTAACTAACTAACCGCGTCCTTGCTGGTTACCACGGCGACAATTACGGCCGCAGAAAATCTTTCTTCTTTTTCAAGGAAACAGACAGCAAAAGGAAAAGGTTGTGATGCCAATTTGAGAACTTCCGCCGTTTGGAATCTGTCACAAGAGGTCGTTAGTGAGATAGTCATGGATATGACACATCCAAAGCAGATGCGCTGACTAAGATTTCTGAATAAGGATCAGTTTTCTTGAGAATCATTAGTAGCTTCTGTGCGGTGACAAGAACGCGTGACCCACAAATAACAAATGACAAACGCTAAAGACTGTGACAATTGAAATACGACAGTTCCAGAAGGCGATCTTGAAATGAACTGCTTTATAAATTAACCACCGAACTTAACTTTGTTTAAAATCACGAAGATTAATAATAAGTCCAAAGATAAGACATAAAGCAATGGATAGCTCTCATTGGGCTGAATATAATGATATGAGTGAGTTTAAATTTTCATGCGTAGTTTTCGACAAAAATCATGAAAAATGAATAATTTTATAAACTTAAAAACTAATGCTTTATGATGACATGCCACCCATTAAGATGAAGCCAATACTAAATCATACCCTCAGCACGGCACTAGCTAGAAAACACTATACAGTACGGTAGTATTTAGTAAATTTAAATCAAATTTGCATATTTCTTATAATAGTATAGTCCTCATACTGACGCTTGGCTTATTCTAAGGATGAGACATATTTCTAATAGTAACATATCCTAACAGTAATGCTTGACTTCTTCTAAGGATGATGAAACACACATTTCTAAAGTCTTTCCAGCCTTAGAATCAAGTAGACGTAAACAAAGCGAAATGTATTACTCCGCGGCTCACACGCCCTTCGGCAGCGAGAGACGTGAACAGCAAGGATCGTCTACTTACTGTCGTCGCATACTTTCCAAAGCATAAGGCCACAGTTGGTTGGTAAATAATTAACGCACTGATGCTGACTGCTGCTATGTTGAAAATAGGTATTTTCTTAAATTCTTATATAAACGAGATTGCCTCTGTTCCTGTTTTTCTCTTTTGTGTTTTATAACACGAGACAAAAATGGATTATTGTCATACATTGTCGTCATGAAACTCTGATTTCTACAATAATTTTAAATGAGTGAGGTAGGCGCTCGAACGCATACGCATGTGCAATAGATACTATATGTCCAAATAGGTGAGGTTGAAATAAAGCTACATCTGTTGTTAAATATTATATATATTGCGTTTGTTATATAATTTTTGGGCTGATTTCACATATATCAACAGGAATTCTCCCAAAATGAGTTCCTGCGTACGTGCCTGCATCCATCGGATTACGGGAATGACTTCAAAATTGAGATATACTTGCATTTATTTATATATTAACTATTATTTTTTTAAAATTTTTTGACGATAGTATCAATGTATTCACCCCCAGTAACTTATTAGCTGGATTTGAGTTACGGTTCTTCTTAGAATTGAGGCTACAATGTAAGATGGAATCCAAACCACGTAATGTTTGAATTCTTTCAAGGCTGTCTCACTGAGGATTGAACCAGGAACGTCATGCAATAAAGGCGAGTGCACTAATCACAAGAGCAGCGAAGAGGGTTCGGGAAAATTTTAGTCCAAAAATATGAAGTAAGAGGGAATTCCCTCTATCCTCCTTCCAGGATTTCATTCCCTGAGTACAAACACACTTTTTACGATCGGAGAAATGGCAAAGAGAAGCTAAAGGAAAGCTAAAGGAAAGGAGAGGGTCACGGTGGCTCTCACCCTCTGGTGCGTGGGTCCTTGGTTCAATCCCAACTCGCTCAAAGTGAACTTTGTAGTGGACAAATACTGTATCCGTGAGTGTTCTTAGGGCTCTCCCATTTCCTCTCACTTTTTTCATTACACAATTTCATCCATTGTCATAATCATGGTCTCCCTTAGCTTCAATGCATAATCGTGGAAGATCTAGAAGGTTAAAACTGGAAGAAGGCAGGGGATCCGGTTCTAGAAGATCGGTTCCGGAACCGGTTCTTCAGATCCAGGTTTAGAACCGGTCCCCAAGATCCGGTTCTGGAACCGGTTCCTAAGATCTGGTTTTGGAACCGGGTTTTCGGATCTAAGTCTGGAACCGGTTCCTAAGATCCAGATCTGAAATCGGATTTTCGGACCCAGGTCTGGAACCGTTTCCAGAATTTTGTGGCCATCCCTACTCTAAACCCGGGCTGCTGGCAGGCTGTGAACAGTGTGCTAGATGAAATGGTGGAAGTGACAGGCATGCGCCCAGGCGGCGGCCGCTTGTCTTATTTGCCTAAACAAACCGTGTAACTGGCAAAATCATTGACTAAACAGGCAAACTGGCAAACTCATTTGGCTCAACTGGCTAAACACCCAGTGGTGGACCAAATTTTTTTCTGGGGGCACAAGCGGATCTGGGCGGTGAGGGCACAAGCGCGTGGTCTCCTTTGCAGTGTTTTGAAGGTGAACTTTGTGCCTCCTTCACGGGTCTTTGGTGGCTTTCAGATACAGGTATGGAACCGGTTCCTAAGATCCGGTTCTGGAACCGGGTTTTCGGATCCAGACCTGGAGCCGGTTCTGAAAAACAGATCTCCAAGAACCGAGAAACCGGTTCCCCTGGAACCGGAACTTTGTGGCCATCCCTACGCTAAACCCGAGCTGCTGGCAGGCTGTGAACAGTGTGCTAGCTGAAATGGTGGAAGTGACAGGCATTCGCCCAGGTGGCGGCCGCTTGTCTCATTTGGCTAAATAAACCGGGTAACTCATTAGCTAAACAGGCAAACTCATTTGGCTAAACACCCACTGGTGGACCAATAATTTTTTTCTGGGGCCACAAGCGGGTCTGGGCGGGGACGGCACAAGCGCATCGTCCTCTTTGCCGTGTTTTGAAGGTGAACTTTGTGCCTCCTTTACAGGTCTTTGGGGGCTTTCGGATCCAGGTATGGAACCGGTTCCTAAGATCTGGTTCTAGAAAAGGGTTTGCGGACCCAGGTTTGGAACCGGTTCCTTAAATCCGGTTCTGGAACCGAGTTTTCGTATCCAGGTCTGGAACCGGTTCTGGAAACCGGATCTCCAAGAACCGGTTTCTCGATGAACCAGTTCCGTCGGAACCGTAACTTTGTGGCCATTCCTAATAGGTATATCATGAGTTTACTCAACTTTAAAAAAAATAAATAAATAATAGGCCTAGGTTACATTATTTTTGTACTTAAAAAACTGCCTCCCGGCGCCGGGCTATGTTGGTTAAACTAGAAATTTCATTTAACTCCACAGAGCAAAGGAAAAGTGGGTATAAGGTATAAAAATGGAGTAAGTTGTGGCATTATACGATCCATGAGTACAGTAGCTGCAAAAAACATCGATACCGATATTCTTGTTTCCATGTCACCATTTCCTCTTTATCGTCACATTTCCTCTTTTCTCTTTGCTTTACCCGTCTCGTTTACTAAGAATAGAAGCAACATGCTGTGACGTCATAGAGCATTACATTGGAAAACTTCTTCCTCCCTGTGTCCAGTCGTGTAGTTTACTGGAAATAAAAGAACCAACTTATCGCATCTACGAGCATTGCCAAACGTGATTATTATCGTAGAAAGTTTCACGTGTTTAGTTTACTCGTATTCACACATCGAGTAATGCTGGGAAAAACCAGATTGATTTCGTTCTTAAGCTGCATATTGGAACCTTGCATCCAGCAACTGTAGAAGACAGGCGTGGTCAGAAGAGAGAACCAGTTCCATCTGACATAACTACTAAAACGAATTCCGAATAGGTTTGTTGTTTCTTTTTTTGTGATTGTGTGTGTCCGACCAAAATAGTAATGTCTTATTTAAATAAGCTGTTACTGTGCTTACCAAATCTCACTCTGGTGAGCATGTGTGGGTATTTTTAATGATTTTTTTTATTTCTTAACTACCAACATTTTATATGGTCAGCGAGCGGATGGATGGAAGAAGGTCGATGCCCAGCAAGGTAGAAGACAAGACCAACTGGCTATTATTCTTCCGAGAAGACAACAAGCAGTTAGAGCGTAGGTGTGTGTGTGTGTAGTCATATTGTATGCATGTATATATTCAGCTACTTTCACTATTCGCCCACACCTTTCACAAGATACAAAGACTACAGACATTCTTCCTTCAAAGCACAATACGATGGAGTTTCATAAAGCTTATTAGAGCTGGTACGTGGATACATGTCTTACAATATGCAAGTTAAATGAAATAGGCTTGTGGTTCCCAAAGGCTGTGTCGCGACATATTGGTGTATCATGCAGTCCCATAGGATGCCACGAAATTTTGGAATTTATTCCTTTTACGTTTTGAAGCCTATTTTTAAGTACTAGGGTAGTGTCTTGATTATTCGATTAAAAAATTCCCAATAAAGCTTTTTACTTCAGTTCTTTTTTTTTTTTTTTTTCAAACATGGAGGCATTGTAGAACACTTACGTATAGTTTCACGTCTTTCTGCGTCGAAAAATAAGATATAATGACGTCATAACTTGAAATAAGGAATTTTTGGGCCTATTTTTTATTATTTTTGGTGAGCTTACTTCTGCATTTAGAAGACTGAAATTTTGCACACACATTCAGGTACCTCTTAGTATTTTTCAGATTTCTGCTTCAAATAGGGGAGTCCAGAGGGGCAAACAGATAAAAAAAGAGGGGTATTTAAAAAGAAAAAACTTTTATCGCGAATTTCCAGCATCAGCTACATGATGGAGAAATATAAATGGTACCGTTTGAAAGGCTGTTCTATTTTGAAGAGAATGAGGTACAAACCATGATCCTATTGTAAATAGAGATGATGCTGTATCTGCTTGACTGAAAGTCTATAATTTGCCTTTTAAAAAGCCCAAATTTAAAAAGGTTTAATAATGAAGCTTTTAACCATGAAGCATTTAATAATTTGTCCAGGATAAACAGGGATGTCTCAGGAAATTTTTACCTGAGATCCTGTTTCTTACGGGAACCTGCGGTATTGTGGAGATATTTTTTGACGGGTTTACTTTTGCACCTAGAAGACTGAAATTTTACACAAACATTTAGTGCAACCCCTTAGTATTTTTCAGATTTTTTCAGATCTTTGTGTTAAAACATGGGGGTCCAGAGGAGCAAAAAAGTCAAAGAAAGGGATATTTTTAAACAAAAAATCCCTTTTTTCGTGATTTTCCCGTCTCAGATACATGACGAAGACATGTAAATGGCACCGTTTGAAAATCTGCTCTATTCTGAAGGGAAAAATGAATGAACCACGACCCTAAGATAAATAGGAACATCTCAGGAAATTTTTATATTGCATCCGGGTCTTTTTTGAGTAATCTGGGACATTGTGGGTCTCATTGGTAAATATTTTCTCGGCCTTAGTATTCAAGATAGAAGCTTGAAACTTTGTACACACATTTAGTACACCCCTTACTACTTTTTAGTTGATTTTGAGATCTGTGCGTTAACACATGGGGAAGGGGGTTCAGAGGGGCTCAAAATTTGAAAAAGAAGAATTCAGAAAAATCCTGATTTCTCTCAAAATTTCCCGACCCTTACACACGATAGGGAAATGTCAATAATACCGTTTGAAAGGCTGTTCTATTCTGAAGAGAGTGAGGTGCAAACCATGATCCTACGATAAATAGAGATGATGCTGTATCTGCTTTACTGAAAGTTTATAATTTGCCTTTAAAAAAAAAAGCCAAAATTTAAAAGGGTTCAAATCTATGAAGTATTTAATAATTAGTTAAAATCAATTTTGAATCGTACCATACCAAAATGGCTCCAGAAGCACTAACAATGTTCAGTGATGTAACTTATATTATTAGGCCCTATTAATAAAGGTGTCAAACAAGTATGTCGTGAGTCGTGAGACTTTAGTAGTGCGTTGTCAGTCAAAAAACGTTAGAAACCACTGACATAAGCTATGAATCAGTGGCGTTAAGGTCCACCCCCCGAACCAAAGAAAGAGCATTTATTGTCTACGAATTCTATGGCTTAAATTTTTAATAAATTCTACGGCTTAAATTTAATTAAATTGCATTGTTGAAGTGGCCGTCCATCCTCGATTTCCACTCCAACAATCTTCACCGAAAAAAAAAATCTTGGACAGCAGTGGCGGGTCTAGAAAATAAAAACTGGAGTGGTCATCCAGAAACCGGAGTAGAATTGGTATATTATGAGTTTACAATTTTTCATGGGTCCTGGAGACGTTTCCAACTTAACTTTCTCCCGATAGATATTATAGGTAGGCAAGGACGCCCATCAGGGGGGGCAAGGTGGGGTGCTCGTACTTCGGAATATCGAAAACCCAATTCAATTTTTACATTAGTTACAGCAAAATTTGAACCAATATTTGAAATATCGCGTATACTTAACCCCTCCCCCCTTGGAAACCACAATATGTGCGCCCTTGTAGCTCGGTTGGACGTTGGCACTGTGCACCTCAAATATTGTTTTACGTTACATAGTAGAAAAAACTGTACCTGAAATTATATCTAATGTTTCAAAAATTTTCCAATAAAGAATAAAAGGCACTTTCAAAAATATATAAATAATAAATTCGATTAGGGAGCGCGGTGGCTCAGTGGTAGAGCGTTCACCTCTGGTGCTTGGGGTCCCGGGTTCGATCCCAGCCCCCGCCAAGTGAACTTTGTGGTGGATAAACACCGTGCTCGTGGGTTTTCTCGGGGTCCTGCCGTTTCATCCTAATTTCTTCATTCCACCATTTCACTCATCTCTCATCATCACCGTCTCCTTTAGCCTAACCGGCATAACCGTGGGACGTAAATCTTAGAGATTTCATTTCATTTCATAAATTCGATTATTTTTGCCACTCAAAAAACTGGGGTCCGCGAACAAGATCTGCCACTGGGGTTAAAATTATCTGTGAAGTATTTCTGATGGAAATGGTAAGTAAGTGTAGTATCAGGTGCACTTGATTTTAAATAAAGTGTACAGTTTCAACATAGAAAGCGAAGCTAAAAGTTATTTGATCATAGCGGAAGAGCAATGTTACATGCAATTCATTGATATGAAGATGCAGTTTCAGAAGTTCCTCTCTAAAACCGCTTTCTAGAAAAAACGAAACTCGAAAAACCGACATTTCGGTTTTCTCCAAAACCGGTTCGGTTTTCACCGAAGCCGGATTCGGTTTTCTCCAAAACCCGGTTCGATTTTTCACCGAAACCGGTTTCGGTTTTCTTCACAACCGGTTCCGTTTTCACCGAAACTGGTTTCCGTGAAAACGTTTGGAAAACTGTGGAAACTGTGGGGTTAAAACTGTGGAAACGGAATCGGTTTCCGGAGAACAACGTAACACTATTTTGGCAAGAAATAGAACAAATTTTGGAAAAAACGAAACCGGTTTTGAAGAAAACCGAAACCGGATCCGGTGGAAAGCCGAACCGGTTTTTAGAAAAAAACGAAAAACCGGTTTTTGTGCCCACCACTAGTTTTTACCCTTGATGCTGGCGTGGTTAGCACATCATCCCCTTCCACCGTTAATATTTGATCTCTCCGGAATTCCTTACTTCATCCTTTCGAGTAGCTTCTCAACTACCCTCACGACGCTGAGTAGACGTCACAATGACAAGACCATTTTGTGAGTACGAACGATTATTTAGCTTTCCTCTGACTAGATCTGGCACTCCCTGATTTTCCTCATCTCACTAAAGGCAGTATTCCAGTACGACTAGGCCATCGGCTGTTCTTCTTGAATCACCCTGTGTATTGTCTATTTTCGTATATTCTTTGAAGCGGAACTTGTTGCTCTTTTGTTTACACACAAGAAAGGGAAAGACAGAAGAAATTCAATTTCCCGTTTCGTATAAAAAAAAACAAAAGACAAAAAGGAATATTCCCCCATCCATCAACTAACTCTCTGCTGTACATTCTTTGAGTTTGGAAAGTGAGACTTATTAATTCAATTAAGGGTAATCTGGGGAGGGAGGAAAATGAGTGAATGAGGACACAAAGGAAAAGGTCTCAACCTGAAAGAGAAAGAGAATATAAGAGAGGGAGCGATGATACAACCCTAATTACTGTGCTTCCGTCATATTTTACATAGACCGCACATCTTTCTATCTATGTTACATATTTACCTTTTTTTTTTTTTGCCAGCAGGTGAGCAAGCGCGACTTCCTACTTAAGTTGATAACCTTGACGTCAGCATCACTTTCATCATTTCGAAACTCGCTCTAGGGGATTTAACATTATACAAAATGCTTTTTTTTATATCCTCAAAAACTTTCTTCACTGATTTTATTTTTAAAAAATAAAATTATTTTATGTGCAATATACGATTCTGAAAATGTATACATTTCTGGGGGAAAATCTAACTTATTTAATTAATAATAATAAAAAGAAACTTATCAATTCAATAACTAACTCGTCAGCAACATTCGAAATCTTCTGGTAAAGGTATACTATGTAGAACATTTTTTTTAAAATAAAATGTATCATCTTGATAAATTAACTTTTGGTGATTACTTTCATATTTGGTTTTTTAATTCTTCAATATTATTACCCTAGTAGCAAGAAAGCTTACGGCTAGTTTGCGCGTGCTTGGCTTTTGGCTTTCCACACTTGCACTTGAAACGCATGCTTTCATACAATCTGCCTTTTGTTGTATTTGCAAGCGATGCTTTAGACCCTTCGCAGGGTGTCATACCATCACTGGCCGTTCATTGGCTACTGACTTGACCTGACTTGCATCAAGCTTGAATGGAACACTCAATGCAAGGTTGTTCCCATGTAACAGTTATTGGAATCCAACTTGCAGTATGCTTGCATGCTTTGCAATCAAGCTGGATGCAAGCTTGGCCGACTTTTATCACGCTTGAATGGAACACTCAATGCAAGGTTGGCCCCATGTAACTTTGCTATTGGAATCCAACTTGCAGTATGCTTGCATGCTTTCCAATCAAGCTTGTTGCAAGCTTGGCCGACTTTTATCACGCTTGAATGGAACACTCAATGCAAGGTTGGCCCCATGTAACTTTGCTATTGGAATCCAACTTGCAATATGCTTGCATGCTTTCCAATCAAGCTTGTTGCAAGCTTGGCCGACTTGCAATTCAAGGTTAGAGCAAGCGGTTTGCAAGTTATCTCTGCTAATAGGGTACTGATCAACGAAATGGACAAAAAAATCCCTAAGATGATTGATTTTGGTCTGATTTTGAATTTAGCATCCCTTTCAGCAACGAGGCTATATGAGACGTGGACCTACAGCTTAACGTGGGATCCGAATCACATGAAATCCCGGCGGGAATGGAACCAGGGTCTTCCACGCCAAATGCGCAAACACTAACCGCTTAGCTACGCTGGAACTCTCTCCGAAAGATGAGACATAGTGCATCAATCTTTACGCATCATTGAGCTGAATTAAGTTATATAGATAAGTGTAAAGTATCATGCGCATTTCTCAAGAAAGCTCAGAAAAATCTATTTTCTTTAAACCTAAATATTGGTGCTGTATCGTAACCACGACACATATTAAGATAAAACTGCCTGTGAAGTATATACGAGGTGTATTCAAAAAGAAAGAGAGCTTTTGAAATAGCGCACCAACCGCCAAAGGGAGCGCCAACTGAGACTACTGAGTGCATCTAGCAGCAGGTCTAGGCAATATAAACTGCCATTTACCTCGTTTCGCTATGAACATTAATCGCTAGCTACAGCCGCTCAAGTGAGCATGTGCACAAGCTGTTCGTCGGTTTAATGAAACGGTGACAATGAAAGATCTTGAAGAAGAACGTATGTGTGTGAAATTTTGCTACAAACTTGGCAAAACATTTACAAAGACATTTCAATTGTTTTTCAATTCATTCACGGTCTCCTCGTCCAAACAAAGCACACATGAGTCGGTCAAAGAGCACGGTGATCTTGGTGGTTGTGTTTTCTGAATGGAAGGGCACTGTCCATCATGAATTTGTATCATCTGGTCGGATACTAAACAAACGGTTGTACCAGGATGTTTTAGCCGACTGAGAGATGCTGTGCGCTAGAAGAAGCCTGAACTGTGGGAAAAGTAGACTTTAATGGTGCACAGTACCAATCGCTCCTCATCCGCAGTTACCAGGCAAACAATCAGACTCCCCATTGTGCCCCATCTACCTTGTTCTCCAGACCTAGTCCCAGCAGACGTTTTTTTGTTCCCCAAACATAAAATTACTTTGAAAGAATGTCGTTTCTAAAACCACAGAGGATATTCAGAACAATGCGACAAGACATCTGTACACCATTCCAAAAAGTGCGTTGCAGGAGCATTTCCAAAAATTGAAGAAATGTTGCAACGATGTGTTGCCAGTAGAGGCGACTACTTTGAGGGGGGGGGGGCAGTACTTAAAGAATACAATAACCAATAAAGACGTTATAGCAAAGATTTGGTTTCTTTTTCAATATACCTCGCACAAATCACGCTTTTCGTTCTGACCCAAGCAACTCAACAGTATACTGTGTGGTTAATGATATATAGCCCTAAATTATAATTGTTAAATTTTATGTACTTATAGTGTTATGCAAAGATTAGGCATATACCAATCGCTAGACCTCATCGGGCTAAAAAAAAAAATGAAATGAAATATTTTAGTTTAACGTCCCACATGTCCATTAGGCTAAGGGAGACGGGTGATGAACGCAAGTGAATGATGATGGAAAGATTGGTAGAATGAGAATGTGGGAGGAAACGGGAGTACCCCGACAAAACACATGGACACAATGTTTCTACCACTGAGCCACCGTGCGACCCTCGAGCTAAACAAAATGACGTGTATCATTTCATTTTTTGTAAGCCATTTTCTTTTTAAAAACCATCAGCTTACACTGAGAAAAATCCGTTCTCCGGACAGCGGTATATTGTACAAATATACGGAATCCTCTTGCGTACTACAGAAATCAGTATGGAGCATACGTTATCCATACGCTACATACGCACGGCCCTTAGATGTTACGTCATGCCGTTGCAGTGTGTCTGACATCTAACAGTTTTCCGTATATCATATGCATATACTTATGTTACATTCCTCAGCTATATGTTATATATGTCCATTTGTATGTGAGATCCTGACCGCCTACATTGTTTCATACAGAAAGTACGTATAGATGGAACACTTATACGGAAAGTATTATAAAACATGCGTTTTCAGTTATACGTCTGCTGTACGTTGTCCAAAAACTACAAGAATTACGCATGTAATCCATTTTTTTAAGTACGCCACCTACAATTTTTTCTCGGTGTATATCCGCTTATGCCTTCCGCCACAAGAGACCATAGTGGCTCAGTGGTAGAGCGTTCACGTCTGCTGCATGGGGTCCTTGGTTTGATCCCAACTCGCGCCAAAAGAATTTTGTGGTGGACAAACACCGTGTGGTGGCTTTTCTCGGAGTACTCCCATCTTTTCCTACTTCCTTCATTCCACCATTTCATTCATTTCTCACCATCTCCTTTAGGCTAGCCGGCATAACAGTGGGACGTAAAACGAAAATTTCATTTCATATTTCTTTCTTTCGAGTAGCTCCCAAATTATCCTCACGACGCTAACTAAATACGAAATAACAAGACGATGTGGTCAGTAGAAACGGTTATCCATCTTTCCTCTGACAAGAACTGAAGAGAATGGTGGCACAATGGTAGAACGCTCACCTCTTGTGTGTGGGGACCCTGGTTCGATCCAGGCAGGTACGTTTGTGCTGGACAATATCGTTTCCTCCTACATCCTCAGTCCATCAATTATTCCATCATCATTCACTTGAATTAATCATCCATCTTACTTAGCCTAAAGTGGTAATGTGGGTGGGACGATACACTGAAGATTTCATTTATTTATTTTTTTTTCTGATCCATTTCTTCTTAGAAAGTAATAAGAACAGAAAGCCTATATCCGCTTACGCTTCCCGCTACAATTTTGTTGTTTTAATCAAAACAAAATGTATCCTTTGCTATGACGTTTAATTAATTTAGAGTAAAATTCTCCTTGGCAGTTAGCATTCTTAAGAGGATCATTTTGATGATTTTGAGCTGTAATCAGCATAAGTTTGATTGTAGCATTTTCAACAAAATATTACGTCCCGCCCATAAAAAACCTGCATCCTAATGTTTAATTTAGAGTGTTTAATTTAATGATGATTTTACTAATACTTGATTCACGCGGGACACCGGGGTTCCATTCCCCGCCGGGGAGCCATGTTTAATTTAGAGTGTTTAATTTAATGATGATTTTACTAATACTTGATTTTAGACATAAATGTGTATAGTGGTTAGTATTATATTACTTAAAATAACAGTTAAAAGATAAATTGGTAGTACAGTGAAACCTCTACTAACGGACACCTCTATAAAGCGGACACCTCCCTTAACGGACATATTTTGTAATCCCCAAACATTGGAATAGGAAAAAACATATTGGCAAACCTCTCTAAAGCGGACACTCTCTAGTACGGACACGGACAGTCTTTTCTGTCTTTTATAAGTATTATTTACCTCCGTATTACGGACACTTTCTCTAGAAATAAGTCGATTGGCAAACCTCTCTAAAGCGGACACTCTCTAGTACGGACACGGACAGTCTTTTCTGTCTTTTATAAGTATTATTTACCTCCGTATTACGGACACTTTCTCTAGAAATAAGTCGAAAAGTGTAGTAAAAATACATTTTTAGTAATTCATACATGTGTCACCAAGGAAGCATTGTGACAACATTTTGCCCCCTCAACTGTCTGCTCAGCAACCCAGACGAAGCGTCTCTGCTTAACAACACTCTTATGTCTTTGCTTCCATCCCACTCCCACCCAAGCTGTTTTAGACACAAAAGTGATTGACAGTTACCCGTCGTTAGGGATGACACGTTATGCTACTGTCCCGTTGGAGTCTCTAACCAACCAGAAGACACGTTTAGTAATTTTTGCACTCAGGTATGTATATTGTCTCAAAAAGGACACTTCAGGACTGCAATTACCCCACAAATAAAGCGCCATACTGAAAACGAAGGAAGTACTGATAAGTATAAAGTGCACAGAACTGTAACATGTTATTTCCATGTTGTGCCTCGAACATAGAGTATTGGATGACAGAGGATAATGCATGTGCTATTCGTAAATACGTGATTCATGCAAAAATATTTTTTCTAATTGTATATTTACCTTCCTCACTAATTTACATAACAAAATACTGAAACTTCTTGAAGGCGGACACCTCTCTATAGCGGACAATTTTTGATTCCCCACGGCTGTCCGCTTTAGAGAGGTTTCACTGTATATGAAAGAAAAGAAATTCAATGTATACGTTTATTACAAAAGATTTTTATATTGTTATTACACATGTGCAGACATGATATTATTAAATATTAAGTGAGCTCAAAAGTCTGCAATGTATTATAATATTAATTTATTAATTTAGCTTTAAGAGCTGTTATACTTGAGGCCTAGCAGGAGACTCCCAGAAGAAATTACTTTTTTAAAGAGACATGACTATTTAAAAGGTAAAAAAATTTACATTTAACGTTAGGAAGTCTCTCTCTCAGCTCGATGTTAAGGGTCTTCACTACACTGAAATTAAACTACCGCTAATGTTAGAGTTTTTCTGTAATATCTTCAAAACAAATAAAAATATTCGAAAAGCGGAAACGTAGTGAACTAGACAATACAATTTTGCATGTGATACCGTTATCACAACTCATCCATCTGCTTTCGATTTGCAACTGTAGATAGATTTAGCATTATTTGCGGGTTCTGTAAATAGCGGCATACCAAAAGCAGATAGGTGAATTGTGGTAAAGGTATCACATGCAGAATCGTATTGTCTAGTTTACTACGTTTCTGCTTTTCGAATATTTTTATTAATTTTGAAGATATTACAGAAAAACTCTAAAATTAGCGGTAGTTTAATTTCGCTGTAGTGAAAGTCCTTAACCATCATCGTCAAAGCTTTAAAGTTCAATTGCAAGTCGCAAAATGACGGAATAGCGAAGACAAGAGAATGATTAAGATTAAGATAAATAGTTCCAAATTTTTAAGCTTTTATACTAGTTTGAGAGAGCAAAAACATTTTGTACGTAATCAGTTCTTGTAACTTATTTTTGTTGTGGGTTTTCTTTTTGAAAGTTGTTTGTCTTATGACGTCTAACGTTATTTTCTTCCGTACAACACTGATGAAATGTTTTTTTTTTTTTGTACACTCATATACAGAAGTTTTGTTTTTAATATTTTAATAAATTAATTAAACATAACACTAAAACATGTCTTCGTGGTAGATAACGCCAAGGAGCATAGATTTAAGTTCAGTGGTAATTAATGTAAAGATGTATCGAAGATACACTTTTGAAAAATTTTGCTAATAATCGGACAGAAAAAAAAATAAAAACCTTGTGTACGTACGCACACAAGAGGTAGGTAGAGAGAGACCGAGAAAGAGATAGCACCAAAGAATGAGGAGGGAGAAAGGGTAGCGACTACATACAGAAACTGTCTGAACGTGTTCCATTACTGCAGCTCCATTAAGTAGAAGATGAAGCGTAGGTCGGTAGCTACGGGCCGTATTTTATGCTGGGAACCTCTTTTTTCGCTCGTCAGGAAATTCAGCCGAGCCCAAGTGCACGCCACAGTAGTAAGAGGGAGGGGGTTCGGAGGGGTTCTCAGCCCCCGAGGCAGGGCTCGATTAACGAGATACTATTTTTTTTTCCTTAGGAAAAAATGGAACGCGAGTGGGAAAAAAAAATGTTTGAAGTGCGATAACCTGGCTTCTAAATCGGTAACTCTATCGTCTCCGATATTTTACGTGGATATCAAATCAAATATTATACGGAGGGAGAGAGAGACTGTGCGCAAGATATAGAGAAAAGATGAACGAAGAAACGTTCAGGCGGGGGCTATTTGACATCTTAATGCAATATCAAGCGACGACAAGTGGAATTACTGAGCAAGAGTTGCCATCTCTTTCAATTAAGAAGTCCTACAACAACAAAAAATCAGTGTTGCACTATAATTCTGTGAAGCATTGTTTTCTCAGAGTTGTCACAGAACTACTAACTGATTTGTATTTTGTTCTTCGATAGCAGGATGCCCATACAAGACAAGACCTACATTTTAAAGTTGGAGGCGAATGTCTTATGCTCTCCCACCAGGAACTCAACCCAGTATTCCATGCACCAATGGCACAAAGTGCCTGGATACCAAGTACAGTAGAACGCAGGAAAATATAGCTTCATTAAACAGGTGCTTATTTGCACACGTCAAGTATATAAAGTGACTTCTTATAGCGTCAAAGTCAAGCTATTAATAAAGAACGTATCTATATTTTGCAGTAATTTACTTAAACAACATTAAAACTATCCCATGAAGTTGAAGGTGGTACACTCAAATGCGAATTTCGAGATCAGACGAATGCTATAAAGGTAAAAAAGAAAGTTCTGTCGCTTTTTCACCCACCAACTTCGAATATCGATATGTCACTTAAGACGTACCTGGAAGATTAAAAATAGCCCCCATCAGCATCAACGACCTTCTGCCAATGTACTGAATGCCATGGATTCCTTTCGCGGTAGAACTTGATAGGCCGTGAAGTGAAGAAGGTATCAAGTGCATTTTGCATCTCAACTAGGGATTTGAACTGGCGTACTCTAATGTGATTGTCCATGGAATGATACAGGTGATATTCGGACGGTGCAATGTCCGGGGAGTATGATGGATGCAATAGTGTTTCCTATACAAGGTGTAGAATAGTGTCCCGGGTCATCCTAGCCACATGGGGCTTAGCGTTGTCCTGTAACAGGAGGACCCGTTTCCGATTTAGAAGTGCTGGCACCAGAGGTTTGAGTTTTTCTTGACTACGGCTCAACTGCTGACAGTACATAGTTGCATTGATGCTCTGACCAGCTGGTAGTAATTCCCGATGCACGATGCCGTGAGCAGTCCACCAAACACAAAGGAGGATCTTCTGATGCAGTGCTGATTTCGGCTGTGTTGGAACCGGTTCATGGGATGTTAACCAATGATAACGGAGCCGTGTAGCTTCGTACAGGACCCACTTCTCACTACATATCAATACTCTGTACAGAAATGGCTCCTTCCTCAGACGAGACAGCAAAGAAACACTGGTGTCTGCTCGAGTTGCCTTCTGGCTCTGAGTCAAATCATGTGGGAACAATCGACCCAACTTGTAGTGCTTCCCTAGTTAATGGTGATACTACCGAATAGTTTTTCAACTCACACTGAGTTGTAGACCCATTTCCTCACACGTCTGGCCACTATTCTCCTCAATTACTGCATGAAGATCTTAATTTTGTACATTTGTTGGTCTTCCGGCACGTGATGCGTCTTCGAGTGTTTCGTCATCGTTCTTAAACTTGTTAAAGTACTGCTACATTGTCCGCGTAGTCACGACACCCTCATCAATGGCCTGACATATCTACCGCCCCGCTGCCGCAGCGTTTGACCTCAGTTTGCCCTTATGGTGCTCTGTAGAGGTCCTATGTTCACTGTTGTTCTTACGCAAGTTCACGGTGTAACTAAACTGCCACAACCAGGTAGTATGTTGGATATACCCTCACCAACAACTGACCTTCGCCTTATCTCCATTCGCATCCAACTCACTGTGTGAGGGCCAATTGAACACAGACTTCCACTAAAAGCAAGAGAACTTTCTTGGTTACCTTTATATATGAAGAGTGTATTAGGAGGCACGCAAAATATCACCCGCAGTTACACGTGAGTGCATTTGCTAGAAATATTATGTGTGGGCTCCTACGATAATAAGCTTTAGAAGTAAACACTTTGAATTTTTAAGTGGTGATCAGAAAGAAACACTATAATATATCAGCAACTTTTCATTTATCTCAACAGCACAATCTTAGAAAAGCACCAGGCTAGACTATGTTTCCCCAATCACTCTCACATACACACCATCCTGCATTATTGAAATTAAATACATTCCAATTACGAAAGATAGTCTTAATAATACTTAGTGCATGCAATTTAATTTGGAAGCCTCACTTTCATTAAAAGCACAATCTCACACACTAACAATTCTTTGTTCATTAAAAGTTGGATTCTCTTTCCTCTTTCTAAGCTCTCATCCCCTTCTCCCAACACAAACACATGAAGGAACATGCACCATATATATATATAATACCAGTGCAGTGGCAGAGACAAAGAGGACCGTCTTCTTACAACTTTCATATCTGGCTTTGTAATTAGAAGTTTCCGGATTCTTACTCCAAAGAAAACTTAATTACAGGTTTAAATATTGTGTCACTAGGGGATAACATTGTAATTATTTATAGCATCTATTCATTATGCTTTAAACACTTATCCTTTTTTTTTTTTACCTTTGTTCTGTATTTTACTTGTCCCCCCCCCCAAAAGCCTTCGGTCCGCTGTATAAAGTGGCGTATTTAGGGGAGGGCTTCTGGGCTTAAGCCCCCCCCGAAATCTTACTTACTATAGTAAAGTATATGAAATACCTTGCTGAATTTTCACATTTTCAGGCAAAGCCCCCCTCGAAAGTTAGCAAAGCCCCCCCCCGAAACAAAATCGTAAATACGCCACTGGCTGTATACTATATAGCAGCGTTACCCAACCGGTGTGCCGTGAATGAACCGTTGGTGTGCCGCGGGGAGTCGAAACAAAATTATTAATTTTATAGCAATCAAATTGCAAACCGTAGGAAAAATGTATATTTGTATTTCACATTACTATGAACCTCTACTATGAGTGTACAATTTTAAGTTTCGTACCGTGTTACTGTTCTGTACATTTCTAATGATGAAAAAAATATTTATCATTGTTATGACCATTATTGCTTCTTTATTGTTGCAGACTATTTCGTAACTTGAAAATTTAAAATATTCAATTCTTCGACAAATTACCTACTCCGACAAACAAGCAAAAGAGATTTGTTTGTTTGTTCGTTATTTAGTTATCATCCTTCTTAGTAAAAAGTTGGATACAGTTTTTAAACAGAAAGCGTATTTTTAGAAACCTGAGTCCAATATTTCATTACAATTGTTTTGTATTTTTAAATTAGAATGAAAAATAAGCATAATGATTTACCAAGAGGAAAAAACAGTGAAAGAGCTTTCTTCTCTGGGAGGAGGTCAATAATTACAGAAAAAAAAAATACCACTGTGTTTTATATTTACAAATAATATCTATAAGTGCGCCGCGAGAATCGAGGTAACACCCGTAGTGTGCCGCAAGTTGAAAAAAGTAGGGAAACGCTGCTATATAGGTTTAGATCGTGGTTACTTAAAAGCTCTGTTTTCATTTAAAAATTATTTATTTATTTATTTGTTTATTCAGTTTGACAACTAATCATCCCGAGCTCCGTACTATACAGGGCGTTACAAAGATGCGTCACAATATGTTGGGAACAGATTCATCAAACATCAAAACAAACAGGGACAGGGACATCAAAATAAAAAAATAAAAAAAAGTTCATATAGACCTGTGCTCAATAGTGGATAGTTTCGGAGTTAAAGGGTGCCAAAAACGTGAAATAAGTTAACTTGGTTCATAGCTAAGTTCATAGCTCAACTACTATGGGACCTATCGTAGTCGAGTCAAGACATCACTGAGGAATTGGTATGTGAACTATCCAAATATCCGTGTTTAAGAATGCTCCAGTACTTGCACACCAATTTTGAGAGAGGTATGTGAAGAGTGATCAAGTACTCCCAAACAACCTCTCTAAAATTGATTGTGCAAGTACCGGAGGTTCTGAAAGATGGATATTCGGATAGTTCACAAACCAGTTCCTCAGTGATGTCTTGACCTGAGTACGATTGGTGCTATAGTAGTGGAACTATAGATCTTTACAGTTCATTTTTTTTTTCACGTTTTCGGCAGCCTGTAACTCCGAAAGGAAGCATTTGTGCAACCAGGTTGGTCTATACTTTTTTGTCTTAGCTTGGTGTCAGGAATCATCTCCCAAACGTTGTCGGTGATGTTTTGAAACACATTGTATATAACTGATACGTTCAATTTCGTTGTATGAATGATGAACGGATGCAATAAATTATCATTATGATTATGATTTGGCATAAATTTTAAACTCCCGTTAGGATTTGCAGTTCAAACTCATCAATTTAACTAAAATAGATTCTAGCCAGTGCGTTATTTAGGGCTTCAGTGGAACAACTACGCGGCCTGATTTTGGGATTTATTATTATTATTATTATTATTATTATTATTATTATTATTATTATTATTATTATTAACTATTCCGCCTTTCGGCAGGTCCTGGGAGTAATGAGTTTTTCTCTCAATTTTAGATTTAGGCCTGGGAATGTGTCTTCCACGTTTTTCGATCTTCAGCTTCCTCTTTTAACTCCCAATATTTTCTGCTATTTTTCAAATCATCGATCAGTTGTGTTCTTCTGCCTATTCCTCGCTTCCCTTCCATCTTTCCTTCTATGGCGATATGAAGAAGATAATTTCTTCGCAAGATGTGTCCAATCTAATTAACCTTTCTACGAAGAATGGTGGATAGAAGTGTCCGTTTTAAAACATCTTCGTTTGTCGCTCTGACTGTCCATTTTATTTTTTCCATCTTCCTCCAACACCACATTTCGAAGCTCTCTAAATATTTCCTCTCTAACTTCCGTAATGTCCAAGTTTCTGAACCATAAAGTCTAATGCTCCATATATAGCACTTGACCAACTTCTTCCTAAGTCCAATATTGAGCCTGATAGTTAAGAGTGATCTTTTCTTGTTGAATGCTTCTTTGGCTATGGCAATTCTTGACCTGATCTCTTTGGTGCAGTAAGTCTCTCGTCAAAATACTTCCCAGATATTTGAAACTATAGACTTCTTCAAGTTCTCTTTGTTCTACTCTGACCCGTAAGGGCCGTTTTCACGGAATATTACCGTAACTTTCGACTTCTCGATGTTGATTTCCGTTCCATATAGAGAATCTATTTTAATTAATATTATAATAAACAAAGGTTCTCTAGTGTCTAAAGTAAGCGTTTGATCTGGTCCTATGTTACTTGAATATTTCTTCTTCTTCTTCTTCTTCTGGAGCTAACCTAAGCCAAACTTGACTAAGATACATTAGGCTAAGCCCTGAAAAACTGCATATGCAGTGATTTTGTTTGTGTATTCCAAAATAAATTCAACTATTTAAAAGAATACAACTACTTAAGGCATAGACTACGTTTATTCCACGAAACCCCACGTTTATACTGACTTTCCTGTGGCAACCTAGAGTAAACTGATACTCCGTTAATATTACAATGATCACTATGTTCAGAGTATATTCAATTTTTTTTTTTTCAAACTGTCAGTAATTTTACGATATTACACAAAATGAGCGTAAATAACATTAGCATTGATTTTTATTATTACTATTATTTTCTTCTTCTTGTTAATTTCATACGAAGGGGGTTGGGGAGGCACAAAGATGAAAAAAAGGAGGAGAAAGCTATTCCGTGACTTTCCAACCAAAACACGACAATCAGTTCTGAGAATAAAAACGCCATTGCAACACTTGTCTCCAATGCTTGCTTTGTATGTCTTTTGGATACTAAAAACACAGCACAAGGAGGAGAGGGGAAAAAAAGGCGGAACGGGGGATAAATTAATACTAAACACGTAAGACTTTTAGTTTTATATGTTCGTGTAACGTAGCTCTGCGCGAAGTTTATGTTTTTCTTTCTGAGACATTAATTATTGTGTCTGTTGTTTCGTTCACCAGGTCATCAGACAAGTGGTATAATTCTCAGGAAGTAAAAGCTATTAACTCAGTATCTGATATTGAACTTTCTATCAGCCCATTTTTTCCAGTTAATATTATGTTCCTAAACTTTCTTAGTCTTAGAACGTACAACGTCCTTCCGGTAGGACGTAACGTCCTAAAAGTTCTACCACGTTTATCTATAAATTAGAGTACTTTGTATACATCCAGCAAAACAGAAAGTTTTCCTGGTGGAAAGAGATGAATTGTCACTTTAGTGCAAAAAAGAATCATGTTGGTATGACTGTTAGTTCAAAAATGGCGGGATGTTTTCTAAAGGTGATCGTGTGTACGTTTACGCTCGTTTTCTGATCCACCAAACACCAATAGTGTGTGGAGTCAGGGACGTACGCAGGGGGTGGGTCCTGGGACCCCCCCCCGAAATTTCGACTTTTGTGTAAACTTAACCTAATCTTAGGGGCAATTTTAGGAATTTTAATATAAAATACCCTCATGTTGAATTTGGACCCCTTCCCGAAATAAATTCCTGCGTTACGCTACTGTGTGGAGTAGAGCGAATTTCGGTGATAACTGGGAAACACTAAACCTACTCTTAAACTGTTTATTGTATATTTTAAAATGCGTACTGCTGGAAGGTTTCCGTCCTTCCGGAAGGACAAACATTCTTTCCATTGAGGAGGTGCGTCCTACCGGTAGGACGGTGGTTTGTGTACAGTAGTTCTTCCGGAAGAACCTTCCGCCAGGACAGAACGTCTATACACTGGGCACGGATTTGAAATAAATCGTAGACTCTCACGTTCAGGGTCCTGATGAACTCCCTAATTACCACAGAGTAATGATTGATAGCTTATGGAACACTTATTCCAGCGTTTCCCAACCGGTGTGCCGCGGCACACTGGTGTGCCTTGAATGGGCCGCTACTGTGCCGCGAGGAATCTAAAGAAAATTATTAATTTTAGAGCAATCAAATTGCAAGACGTAGGGAAAAATGTATATTTGTATTTCACATTACTTTGAACCTCTACTATGAATCTACAATTTTAAGTTTCATACCGGGTTACTGTTCTGCATTTCTAATGTTGAAAAAAGTATTTGTTATTATTGTTATGACCATTCTTGCATCTTTATTGTTGCAGACTATTTCGTAACTTGAAAATGTAAAATATCACTCAATCCTCTCTTGTTTTAAAAGTAAAAGAGATTTGTTTGTTCGTTCGTTATTTAGTGATATTCCTTCTTAGTAAAAGCTTGGATACAGTTTTTGAAAAGAAAGCGTATTTTTAAAAACCTGAGTGCAATATTTCATTGCAATTATTCTCTCTTTTAAAATTACAATGAAAAATAAGCATAATGATTTACCACGAGAAAAAACAAGTGATAAGAGCTTTCTTCTCTGCGAGGAGGAGATCAATAATCACAGAAAAAATACCACTATGTTTTATATTTACAAATAATAATAATATCTATAAGTGTGCCGCGAAAATCCAAGTAATACCCGTAGTGTGTGCCGCAAGTAGAAAAAGGTTGGGAAACGCTGCCTTATTCCAACGAGGTAACACATGTGCAATTCCCGCCCTATTCGAAGAAGAAAAAGAAGAAACATAGCACGACCCAGGCCCGTAGCCAACCCAAAAATTTAGAGGTGCCCGGTAGAAGTTAGGGGGGCGGTAGAAGTTAGGGGGCCCCGACCCAATCATATTATACTTCATCACCATATTATAGTTAATTTGCAAGCCTACCGTGAAACTTTTACGGGGCCAGCCAAAGTTTAGGGGGGACTCGGCCCCCTAGCGCCCCCTGGATACGGGCCTGGCACGACCACAACAACATAGCAACAAAATAAACTAGGACAGAAGTCAGTATCAACAACGTAACAAAAGTTATAGCAACATTGCGGATAAGTTTTGATTTACCCTCGTTGTTTCTTTTCATTTAAGAGAATGATTAGGAAGCTTGAAAGGAAATATAATCCATATTGCACGGAAAGCGAATTATTTTGGTCTGAGCTTCACAAAAATTTATTTTATCTTTTATCATATATAAATAAGGAAAATTCCGAAGATTGAGGAGAAACTTATTCTATTGTATCCACTTATCCTTGATCAATTCCATTGTGTGCGTGGAAGGGGGCGGGGGGAAAGGAAATGTGAATGGGTGTGTGTGGCGATATTTCGAGTTTTTTGGGGGGGCGATGGGGAATTCTACCTTTGCTAGTGTTCCGTTAGGAGGGTGGCCATTTTTAGCAGTATTTACTGTATTAAATAGGGACAGAGATAAAGAAACAGAACGGGATAGTAAGTTGCGAGCGACTTATTTCTTGTTTCAGAAGTTTGTGCAAAAACAGACCCAACAGCAGCAATGCCAGTTCTGAAGGACATTTCACTTTACAAGCATATTGCGTGAGCTTCGTGTCTCACGTTACGGGTGCCCTTATGGCCTACTTCAGTTTTCACGGTAACAGCTAATAATCTTTTCTAAACCCTTCTCCCTCGTTCATCCAATACCTTCATACAAGAACGGATACACGACTATTTCCCTTTTCTTCTTTTTCGTAAACCAAGACAAAACAGAAATTACCGCATTTCACTGCAGACCATATAAGCACAAAACCTAAAACAGTGATTCTCAAAATTTCCGATAATGTGGATTCCTCGACGTTCGGAGAACTGTTTTAGGACCTTTTATAAAGAGTGATTGAAATAACAAACATGTAGTTAGGGAAAGAGGTGGCTCATTGTATATTCCTTGCAATTTGATCTTGTTCTGTTCACATTGCAGATGTTGCCTATTATGGTGAACTTTGTATTGAAATTAAAACAATATGAAAAAAATTGATTTCATATACTAGCAAACTGTATGTGATAAGCAAAAAATGTAGTGTTCTTGTGGTGAGATTTATACCTTTTACAAATGAACCTGTTACGTAAAGTAGTGTTTCGTATATTCGTTGCAATTTGATCATGTCCCATCCAAATTACACATATTCTCTGTTATGGTGTTTTCTATCAAAATTACAATATAAAAAAATTCGATTGCAAATAGCAAAAAGAAAAAAAAACCTGTACATGATAGGTAAAAACGGTTTCGATATTTGAAATCAGTACACCTAGATTAGGTAAAATAACCTCTTCAAGCTTTTGCCGTAGAAAAAAGTTTTATTTCTCAGGCCGGTGTATTGTCTTCCCTTAAAACACCCATTCATCCAATAACACCGCTTAAACACAACAGCCTCCAGTGCAGAAAGCAAATGCATAAACTCACCATATACATAAAGATTAGAACCTTAGGTGTCAAATCGATACGGTTTGAGGTTAGTTCTTTCAACAGCTTTCAGCATCTACCCAGCATTCACGTGGGCTCCAGGCAATAGCGTTGCGTAAAACAATGTTTCATAGATGGTGCATTTGCAGCTTAACAAGGAGAAAGAGAAGCGATTCTATTATTCTGAATATTTGGTACAATATATCTGTCCACGTCAGTGCGATTTTGTTGGCTATATTAACAAAGTATCAAGTAATTATGCATCAAGGAAATAAACCTTGATTTTATTTCTGATCATAGATTTACCTGCAGGTAGTAGCTTGTAGTCAGTACTAGTATAGGGACTTATAGTATGTTGGTTATTGCTTGCGCCATTTTCTCGGTTTGTACAAATACATTGTGGTAGATAGAAAAAAGTATCATGTGAGAGATATATTGATGAATGAACATACTTTGGTAGTCGAAGTAGTCAGTAATTTTATACCCTCTAATACCTCAAGTATGTGTGCGGTTTTAGTCCCACCAATATATAAAGTTTTACCTTTGAGATCTTTTAACCTGTGGGAAGCACATCTGTTTGACATCAGTTTAAAGAACAACAATCATCTAGGCTTTATACAGGATGTTTCAGAACAACACCGACTGTTTGGGAGGTGACACCTGACACCAAGACAAGACAAAAAAGTATACACCAACTTGGGTTCAGAAACTCGTCATTTCGGAGTTATAGGCTGCCGAAAACATGAAAAAATGAATTAACTTTAAAGGTCCATACCTCCAATACTATGGGACTTAACGTAGTCGTTTCAAAACTTCACTAAGGAATTAATATATGCTCTATCCAAAAATGCATGTCTGAGAATCCTAAGATCCTAAGGTACTCATGCAACAATTTTTATAGAGGGAGTTCGGCTAGGGCATATAATTTGAAGTACTCACCAACTACCTCTATAATTGTTGCGGAAGTACCGCGGGATTCTGAAATTGTAATTAGGATGGGGCACATACTAGTTCCTAAGTGAAATCTTGACCCGACTACGGTAGGTCCCATAATATTGTAGCTATGGATTTTTAAAGTTCATTTTTTCATGTTTTCCGGCAGACTAAAACTCCGAAAGGAAGCATTTGTGCACCCAGGTTGGTCTATACTTTTTGTCTCATCTTGGTGTCAAGAATCACCTCCCAAACGTTGTCAGTGTTTTTTTTTAAAACATCCTGCATATGCATATTCGTACTCTCTCATATCCGAAGTACCATATGCCATGTTTTACGTTACCAATATTAAGTTTTCACCTAAAAATGTATTAACCTTTTGCATATATTGATATGAGATCTGGATAGCTACGGTTAATTTCACTGTTACTCATATAAATGTTAACGAATTGATAACAGTTATATATATATATATATATATATATACAGTTTTCGTTTACGAGTAATTGTATGGAGTAGCTCTAACGGGCGTATGGACATACTGTTATCTTCTTATAAGACCCACTATCGTGATACAACAATAAAAACACTGCCTACCGCACTAAACTTTTGCGTTTC
Organism: Thermobia domestica; assembly: GCF_964235325.1. Classification (NCBI taxonomy): domain Eukaryota; kingdom Metazoa; phylum Arthropoda; class Insecta; order Zygentoma; family Lepismatidae; genus Thermobia; species Thermobia domestica. The sequence goes on along the minus strand of NC_137457.1, from coordinate 28,876,058 downwards.
CATATAAATTGGATCATGTGACTGCCTCATGACATGTCATATTAAATTGCTGGAGTCAAGGGCGCCGATCCTGGGGGCGAGGGGGACCGGCCCCCCCAAAGCTCATGTGGGACCCCATGTATTTTTATGAATATGTATTGTTTTATATGTATTTGTTATTGTTATACGTATTGTTATATGTATTTTTCATGAATGGGCTCCCCAAAGTTACAGAGAAATCGGCGCCCTTGGCTTAAGTAGAGAAATTTTTAGGTATGAAATACGAAGAAAATGAACTGAACTCTTTTTGAGAAAATAGTCCGAAAAAAACCCTAGTTAGACGGGCTGATTCTTACAGTTTGTCCCTAAATTGACTCTGTTTAATTGGCTCATTAAATTCCCAAATTTCACGACACATTTTGCGAGAGTACTGTGCAACACGACGGTTGAGAACCACTACCCTAGCCTATTTGCTGTATGTACAGAAGGATTGTGACATTACATGCGTGACCATAGTCCGTCCCTGTGTTCTGAGACTGAGATTAATTTCCCACGAAACATCGAAGTGGACATTTCGTTCTCAAAAACCTAAGTGTAGCCACAACAGATTAAGTTTACATTTATATTTGCTTACAGTTTCAGTACTAAATTTGGTAGCACTAATAATACTTATTAGGTTAAGAAATAAATCTAGGAAACAACTTTAAAACTAGCTGAGTCCAGTATCCTAAGAACACATCATGCGTTTTGTTTATTACAATAATCACTGTTGTTTTCTGTAAAATATGAAAAGTGGGGTTACATATGCATAGGATATTGGAACGTGTTTTGAGTACTTCACAAGCCAAATGAAGATTTCACTTTAGAGTGAGTCCGGATTGGGAGCAATAGTTCCAATCGCTTTAAATCCGGCAATGCTTATCTTGTCTCAAGGCAAGTATTCATTCATCGAGACAGTATTGCCAAATCTAAAGATTAAAAATAGCGAGGTCGTGCTCTAAAAGTAGCGGATTTGAACTACTCTTAGCCCAAATATAAAATGTCAGATGTCAGAGTTGGTAATGGTCAGGCGGCGACCACAGTTTCGGATTGTTGGCGGTGATGTGTTAGGGGAAACTCCATACTACATCAGCTGCAGTAGATCTGCAGTGTGCAATGAACTGGGCAGGCGGTGATAGTATAAAATGGACGATTTTTCTGATTTACAAGAATACATGTTTGCTTAAGTCAGTTTTGTGTGCTCTGAAATACACTTTACAACGTTTACAGTATGTTTACTTACTATTATTCCTCACTTCTTTATTTCAGTTCCTAAATTCTTTATGTGGGAGCAGTAAATTTTCGAAGATTTATTGTAACTTCACTTACGCATTATGTTACATTAACATAATTAAATTCGCCACATTCATGTATACACAGCTCCGCATTACTATTAAGTCCATACATTAACTGAGACAGCAGCAACATAGTCAGTCATAATGCAACAGCACAAACGTAATAAAAGTCTATTGTTGTGAGATTTGGAAATTAAAAAGTTCTAAAGCAAGAATTGAACTAGAATCGAACATGTTATTTTTAACGCAAGTATTGATCATTGTGAATAGAATACCGATATTCAACAATCAAAACTTTTTATTGTATTATATAAAACTAATAATTCGTAATTTCATATATAGAAATTTAAAGAGTAGCGCATTCTAAAGGTTTATAGCCTGCAGATATTTAAAAATAGCTTCCAAAGTAGCGTGTCGCGCAATTTAAAATTTTGGTAGCGAGTGTACTTAAAAAAAAAATCGTCCAATCTATTACTTGAAGCTCAATTTGGCAACACTGCATCGAGACGAAAACTCATTTTATCTGATATATATATATATATATATATATATATATATATATATATATATATATATATATATATATATATATATATAGGCCCTATATATATACATCGGCGCAAATCTGTCTTCAACATTGGGGGGGACGGGTAAGACCGTTCCCATATATATATATATAAGGCAGTGTACATCGAAGATATCCATTGTCGCTAACACATTTTCCTCAAATGTGGATATATATATATATATATATATATATATATATATATATATATATAGACTATATATAAGCGATGTTCAAAATATTTATGAAGTTGAAAAACAATGCTGTTCACAACAAGAAACAATGCTGAAAAACAAGATGAAAAACAATAAGCGAAACTGGTGTTCCACACCAACTTGCGCGGATATCAACATGACAGCACTTTGTTATTATAACAAAGGAAAAAGTATTTCGTTCAGTTATTTTTAAATGAAGGAAATGTTTGAATTGAAGAAAATCAAAACGGGGAAATAATTAGCCCGGGAAATTAGGAAGACCAAGAGAACGCTGCCTTTCTCTTGTATGAATATAATAAAGGGTTAGATTCACTCCTAAATTTTTGTATCATATCATATAGGGTTTATCGGTCTGCAATTTTTGCCATTATAACTTCAATTTATGAATAAATTAAAATATATTTAATTCTCAAACTCAAGTGGGCAATTGCCCACTTCCTTCCTTGTGTTGGGCATAACCCCACGAAACAAAATCCTAAATACGCCATTGGCTGTCTTCAACATTGGGAGGTGAGCAGATTTGAGGCTTATTCTAGAGAAGGGAGATGAAACTCATATTACGGTAGACGAATCTAGTCAACTGTTGTAGAGTATATTATATATTACGCGATATAGATGAAGTAGTAGTACATATCAGTATTACAAATCACTGGCGTGAACACATTCTGAAATCTGAACACATGCATATTTATAATTGGTATGTTTCTAATTAGGCATCCACAAAGATCCACGTTAAAATTGTTTTATAATAATATAATAATATAAATAATGACTTCCCCAAAACTATGAAGAAAAAATATCAATTATGTATGACGCAACAATACTCTTTGACCAAAATGATGATAATGTCAATAACATTACAGGAATCGTTACAGAAATCTGATGCATGTCATATACACTTTAGTTAACAGATGTAACCCTAAGATTATGGAGAAAATTATTCCAGCAATTGAATTCTTTTCTTTGCTTACGAAGCATCCTCCCTCAAAAGAAAAATTGGGACACACGGAAATACGTAGGAACAAATCATTGTTCGAACTAGCAGAGAAGAGAAAACAGGAAAAAATTACGTTGACTATAAATTCCGAATGAAATAACTACACAAAATTACGTAGACATCAGGCGGGAAACTTCAAAAACTTTTAGAACAATGAAACGCGGTTTTTGAAAGCTAAAATTTAGGAACTTAAAGATAATAATAAAAATAAACACATTCGGGACATGTATAAAGAAATCAACAAATTTAAGAAAGGCTATCAACCTCATGCTTATGTTAAAGAAAGCTGACGGAACAGTTCTCACTGACACAGATAGCATTTTAAATATATGGAAAGATTTCTTTGACGATTTGCTTAACACGCAGCCAAAAACTACTGTGCGAGGAGAAATGGAGATACACACCGCAGAACCGTATATTCCAGAACCCAATCGAATAGAAGTAGAAATCGCTATAAAGAAACACATCTCCGGGTGTAAACGAAATTCCGGCTGAATTAATTTTAGCTGAAGGCGAAAAATTGTGGAACAAGATACACAAACTCATTCTCCTTATCTGGAACAAGGAAGAATTGCCACAAGAGTGGAAAGAATCAATCATTGTTCCAATCCACAAGAAAGGCAACAAAACTGACTGTAATAATTATAGACGCATCTCTCTTCTGTCAACATCCCATAAAATACGCAGATGAAATTATTGGAGATTATCAGTGTGGATTTAGACGAAATCGACCAACTATCGACCAAATATTTACTATTCGCCTAATACTCGAAAAGAAGTGAGAATACAATAGCCCGGTACATCAACTATTTATTGATTTTAGAAAGGCTTACGACTCGGTTAGGAGAGAAACATTGTACAACGTTCTTACAGAATTTGGAATGCCGAAAATGCTAATTAGATCAATTAAGGCATGTTTAAATGAATCCCAAAGTAAAGTCCGGGTAGGAAAATTTTTGGCCACGAGCTTTCACGTCGAGAATGGCCTGAAACAAGGAGATGCGTTGCCGCTATTATTATTCAACTTTGTCCTGGAATACGCTATAAGGAAAATCAAAGATAGCAACCAGGGTCTAGAGCTGAACGGTGTTCACCAGATTATGCGTACGCTATTGATGTAAATTTAATAGCGGATGATTGGAGAACAATAGAAAGAAATGCAGAGGTCTTATGCAGGGAAAAGAGTTTAAAAGTAAATGCAGAGAAAACTAAATACATGGAAGTGCGTCGGGACCGTAATACGGCAAATTATAGATGCATTATAATGTTAAATAATACTTTTGATAAAGTGGATACTTTCAAATATCTAGGATCAGTATTAACATATGAAAATCATATTCACGGAGAAATTAAATGTCGACTAAAAGCAGGGAATTCATGTTATTAATCAGCTCAAAATCTCTTGTCGTCGCAAATTCAGTCGAGGAATTTGAAGCTTAAAATAAAAACAATAACCATATCTGTTGTGTTGTATGTTTGCGAAACCTGGTCGCTTACTCTGAGGGAAGAACGTAGACTGAAAGTGTTTGAGAATAAGATCCTGAGACGAATATTCGGACTCAAAAGAAACGGGAATGGAGAATGGCGGAAACTTCATAACGAGGAACTACATAAATTATACGGCTTACCAAACATTGTTAGGGTCATCAAGTCTAGGAGGCTTAGGTGGGCAGGACATATAGCCAGGATGGAAGAAAGTAGGAAAGCTTTCAAAGTGTTAGCGGAAAGACCAATAGGAAAACGACCATTAGGAAGACCTAGGGGCAGATGGGAAGACAATATTAAGATGGATCTCGCAAAAATAGGAATACAGAGTAGAAACTGGATCCAGTTGGCTACGGATAAGGTCATTGGAGAGCTTTTGTGAACGCGGCATTGAACCTTAGGGTTCCATAGGCTATAAAGTTAGTTAGCTTACGAATCATGAGTAGATGCCTAGGCTGATACTACAAATAGATTAAATGCGCATTTACTGAAAAGATGGGTTCTACTGACATTGGATAGTCTATATACTCTTCGTGTGCTAGGGTCTAGGGGAGAGGAGGAGATGAGATTTCATATCAGGTTACATCACGCACAGTCGCACGCCTTCACTTTCATTAAAAATGGAAAACCCAAGAGAAACAAATTTTAATATCACTTTCCTTTGTGGCAGTCGGACACAAATCATCACACTTATCTGCAAAAAGCACTTTTCAAATCGAATTATTGGGAGAGCCTCCAATTCCAATTTTGTGTGTGTGGGGGGACATGTCTCCCCAATTCCCCGGAATTTGTGCCCGTACATCCAGCATGAGGAGAGGGGCATATCCTCCTCTGGCATTTATTGCAATCTGTGCCCAAGTAGCGGAAGTGGAATTAATACATTTTGATGAGACTACTAAACGCACTACTGAGTGTAAATCCAAAGGGAGGGCAAAAAATTGCCATTATTAAGGGTGAAGTGGTCAAAACAAGCAGTCCAGAATTTACTACTACTTTCATTTCAAAATAAAGCAATACATACAAAACATAAATTTGAATTTGAATTATCCGATTATTAGGAATCTTCTGGAGGTAGAAAGACCTCCATGTCCCCTAATTGCCCCTAATGTCTATAGAATACCTAATTGCCGCCCATGCTCCCTAATGGCATAGACTGAATGAATTTTCTGCAGCAAAAAGCAGGAGAATTCGCAGCTGAATTTTCCGCTCCAAGGAAAAAGCAGAAGAATTTGCAGCTGAATTTTCCGTTGCAAGGAAAAAGCAGAAGAATTTGCAGCTGAATTTTCCGCTGCAAGGAAAAAGCAGGAGATTTTTTAATTTTTCATTTTTATCGCAGTAGATCAGTAGAACGTAGAAAAAGCAAGAGATCTCCTGCAAAACAAGTAGATCTGTTAACTCTGATTTGCAATGCAGTCACAATGAATCATGTATAGAACGGTCCTTATTATGAATTTGACAAGTGTGAACAGGTCATAACAGGCAGTGTATAGTACAAGTAGTGCAGCTAAATAGTGGGGTGTATTGTGATGAGTTGACGCAACGTCGCAGTTCGAGCAACACGCAAACATGAAATTCATGTACAAATTGGGGAAAATGTCCTTCAGAGACTTTGATAGCTTTAGAAACAGTTAGGACCATCGGAACTTTGGTTCTTCAAAAGGTACTCATTTCGCTACCGTAAAAGAGATCCAAACCCACACAAACTTCGCAAGATTCCAAAATAGGACTTTTGCATTGGCCTGCCTGGTCTCCTGTTCGCTATGACCTAGCTATGCGACTATTGACTTTCAGCCACATTTAAAACTTAGCATCTGCCTTTATTTGTCTGCCGGGATTAAGCGAAGTCCGGGCCTTGATTACTGATTGGTTATTAATACAAATATATATGATAGATAGATATAATGAAAGTAAGATCTAAATCACTGTGGTGTGTTCAATGTTTTTGGTACTGGGAATCGAAGGTGGGACCTAGTACACTAAGGACAAGCACGCGCTCTTTTAACCATTCAACTAAAGAGGTCGGCATCCTATAGCATCAGAAAACAAGATTGATGACAATGATGAGTTACTCTGCTATAAAGATAGCACTGTGCTATTTCAAAGAGTCATTTGAAAAAGTTATATGAAAGTTGCTTTTACGAGTAAATCTAAGCTTTTGTAATGTATCATAATAGTTCTGACATTGTAATGTGGACCAATATATGACAAAAATGTCAGCTTCCGGAGACATATAGGTCTCTACACAGAAAATAAAAAAGGAAAATGAAAAAGAAGAAGACATGGACAAACAAACCCTTTAATTACGAAGTATGTCTCAACATTGATGTACGCCTATATACACGTCAATCTCTCGACCTCTTCCCCCCCCCTTTTACAATAATTATTTCCATCGTGTCCCACGGGACTAATGCAAAACAGGAAGAAACGCCACCCAAACTCATAAACAACGCCCTGTAAAATTTGAATGGATACTTTAAAAAAAAATGTGGAGACCACAGAAAGGAGGAGGAAAATTGTCCTGTCCACATTTCCGTTTTTAATTAAATGTTTTTTGCTTTTCACTGAATGATTAATGATTACCGAGACCTTTAAATAAATATAGTAAATAATGGAGAAGTGAAGAGGTCGAATATATATCCAAAACTATTTACGGTATTAAGTTCACTGATCAATTGCAAAATACAAACAACGTTTCAGCCGGACTAAGATATACAAGGTGTATTCAAAAACTATCGAACCTTTGGTTGGGAAAAATACACTTATTGATTTGAAAATCCGAAACATTAATCCCTTTCAAAGTAGTCGCCTTGGCAATACACACACTTCTCCCAGCGCTCACACCATTGTTGGAAACATTTCTGGAACGCTGTTTTTGGAATAGTGAGCACCAATCGCATTCCGCATGATATCTTCTGTTGACTCAAATCGGGTCCCTTTTAGTTTAATTTGCAACTTGGGAAATAACGAGAAGTCACATGGAGTCATGTCGAGTGAGTAGGGAACCTGACGAAACACCGGAACGTCGTATTTGGCGATGAAAGCGTGAATCAAATTTTACGGACACTCTCCTCATGCCCAAATTCTCGTTCAAAAAGGAATGTACTGATCCGATTGAATGGTTTTCGCTCGGGTATCGCCAAACTTTTTGGCAAAGTTTGATGCAATATCACTGCGCAAGTTTTTCTGCCATTTTACAAAGAACTGAAATCCCACGACCGCTCAATACATGTCTTCACTCGTTAGCCGACTGCCACCGACTGACGCTTTTTGCGGGGGGGTCGGGGGTGAGAGGAGTGCCCCCTCTACATCTACAGTGAAGAAAGTTTCCCGCGCTTAATTGGTTTACGCGGGAAAAAGTAAGGTTCGATACTTTTTGAACACACTTCGTATTTTTCAGAGAATCACAAGAAAGAAGCTTTAGTAGTGCTCTTTAAATTCGAATATTCGAATATTTTTTCCTGTTGCAATATAAGTATTCGAATATTTTTCTCCTGTTACAAGATAATTACTCGAATATTTTTATCTTGTTATAATTATTCGAATATTTTTTCCTGTTACAATATAATTACTCGAATATTTTTATCTTGTTATAATTATTCGAATAATTTCTCCTATAATTCTTCAAATATTTTTCTCCTGTTATATAATTCTTCGAATATTTTTCTCCTGTTACAATACAAGTATTCACATATTTTTATTTTGTTATAATTATTCGAATATGTTCTCCTATAATTCTTCAAATATTTTTCTCCTGTTATATAATTCTTCGAAAATGTTTCTCCTGTTACAATATAAGTATTCGAATATTTTTCTCCTGTTACAATATAATTATTCGAATATTTTTTTCTTCTCTTACGACATAATTACTCGAATATTTTTCTCCTGTTATTATACAGTTATTCGAATATTTTTCTCCTGTTATATAATTATTCGAATATTTGCTGTAGTTAAAGCTTGGTTTCGAAGAGATTTAGCAACAACCGTACAGCCCAGATTTAGCCCAACAACCTCGGGAACAACAGCCGTATAGACTGCAACATTATCATGCAGTAAGCAAGCTCAACGTACGGTGACTAATTTAAATGACTGTTTATAACGAACTAAAGCAGCTAGATAGTTGAAACTGATACATTATTTCGTCTCTAGATGGCACTATATGTTATGAACGAAGTATTACCAATGACGCCACATTTCAGTTTCAGGTCGAAAACTTTTGGAAATATCCGCATATTTTTCCAAATTACAGTTTGCACCCTTTTTTTTTTCCAATTGTGAAAAATTATACCCTGGTAAAAACGCAACCCGCTCCTTCCAAACCAGGGACGGATCCAGGACGGAATCTGGGGGGCGGTGGGTTGTAATACTGCTACTTAGAGCTACTTTTAAGAGCGTCAAAAATAACTATATATTTTATTTATATATAAAATTAAAAAAGTTTCCTCTTCTGGGCGGGGCGATTGCCCCGATCGCCCCCCTCTGGATCCGCCCCTGCTCCAAACGTCCCTTTCTAAATCCACTGGTGTGGCGAGTAGTAGATAAGGAAGGACATTTTCTTCCTAAGTAGCTTAGCTAATTTATAGAAAGAGGTTTGTTGTATTTTGATGTTCGATTTCTAATAAGGTTTCCACAAAACATACATCTATAAAGTAGTACAGGAAGCCATTTTCCCCTCATACACTCCGAAATTTAATACTAAATTGAATCAGATATAAACCGAATGTATGGATGTTTGGCCTTTATACGAATCCATACTGTTGGCTCGGCATACATTTAGGTAACTGTAGGGAAGAGTTCGTACGCCTTTTTGAATTAGAATCTGCATCACGGGGTTAGCATAATTTTAGGTAACTGTAAAGAAGAGATCGTCTGCCAATTTGAATTAAAATTCATCATTAGGTTGGCATACTTTTGGGTAACGATAGGGAAGAGATCGTATGCCATTTTGAATTAAAATTCATCATTAGGTTGGCATACTTTTGGGTAACGATAGGGAAGAGATCGTATGCCATTTTGAATTAAAATTCATCATTAGGTTGGCATACTTTTGGCTAACTGTAGGAAAGAGATCGTATGCGATTTTGAACTAAAATTCATCATTAGGTTGGCATACTTTTGGGTAACGGTAGGGAAGATATCGTCTGCCATTTTGAATTAAAACTCATCATTAGGTTGGCATACTTTTGGGTAACAGTAAGGAAGAGATCGTCTGCCATTTTGAATTAAAATTCATCATTAGTTTGGCATACTTTTGGGTAACTGTAGGGAAGAGACTGTCTGCCATTTTGAATTAAAATTCATCATTAGTTTGGCATACTTTTGGGTAACAGTAAAGAAGAGATCGTATGCCATTTTGAATTAAAATTCATCATAAGGTTGGCATACTTTTGGGTAACTGTAAAGAAGAGATCGTATGTCATTTTGAATTCAAATTCATCATTAGTTTGGCATACTTTTGGATAACAGTAAAGAAGAGATCGTATGCCATTTTGAATTAAAATTCATCATAAGGTTGGCATACTTTTGGGTAACTGTAAAGAAGAGATCGTATGCCATTTTGAATTAAAATTCATCATTAGGTTGGCATACTTTTGGGTAACGGTAGGGAAGAGATCGTCTGCCATTTTGAATTAAAATTCATCATTAGTTTGGCATACTTTTGGGTAACAGTAAAGAAGAGATCGTATGCCATTTTGAATTAAAATTCATCATAAGGTTGGCATACTTTTGGGTAACTGTAAAGAAGAGATCGTATGCCATTTTGAATTAAAATTCATCATAAGGTTGGCATACTTTTGGGTAACTGTAAAGAAGAGATCGTATGTCATTTTGAATTAAAATTCATAATTAGGTTGGCATACTTTTAGGTAACTACAGGGAAGAAATGGCAGGCGATTTCGGATTTGTTTTTCCCCATTTCTTTATTCCTGCGCAAGGCCGGGTGCTTCAGCTAGAATATTTTTCTATCTCCAACAGAAATCACCACATCAAATCAATATCAAATTCTATGGAATTGAACGAAATGTTTTTTTGACGCATCAAATGATTGAAATTCTTTTAACATTGGAAATGTATATTTGAAGGGGGAAAAAGAAGTATAAAACGTTTCTGGCGGAAAATAAAATAGGACAAAAATCATACGGTTGAAAAAAAGTATATTAGAAATATGAATTTTAGCTTTTGATAGGACTTAATTTTGTCTACATTATTAGTGAATTAAAAAAAAAACTATTTTTTCCATCAGGAAATAAGCTAATATGCTACACAAACACGCATATAGGAAATATCTCTGTACATCTCTTTATAGGATACGCACTATTTTTTTTTTTTTTTTTAAGTTTCCTCTTTGTGGATTTAGGTTATAGACCGATAATTAGGAATGTAATTAAATTTTTTTGTCGACATACTTTCAAAAAGTCTTTTTCCCAGTATTCTGCTGGCAGTTATTATTATTTTTTCTTTTTTCTACAAAAAAAATATAGTAGTACTAAAAGTGGTAGTAGGCGGCAAAATAGTGATGGTTACGAGCACCAGAGCGTCCTATAATGCAATATTGGAAAAGGAAATTGGAAGAGCCACACAGATAAATGTGCACATTCACACACACTACATACATACATACCTACATATACGTATAGAGAGATGTTCTATATAATGCCACTCTTCCAATACGATGGGAAAACGATGGATTTCTTTTTTTTCAATCCGTTAGTACTTCAAATGGGCACTTCACTTCAATAATGAGGATTAAAAACAGCGAATCAATGCAGGTCGGTAACTTCATAAAATTGACATACCTTTCCCTTCTCATCCCCTTATTTACAGAGAAACACAAACATACACAGAGGGAAACGTACATTTAATTTATCCAGTCATAATAATAATACCTTTTTAGGAAGTTACTTCGTTGTTTAAGAGCTTGATATACCTACTAAAAATAATACAAAATTTATCATTTTCCTTTCGCTTGTTTCTAATAAGTGAAAGGAGATAATGAAATACAACTTACCACAATCATAGATAATGTTATTCTACAACAGAAAATATGAATCTGAAGAATATTCAGTGTTGCCATCTATAGAACTTACACTGTTGCCAGAATAGCATTTCCCCCAAAAATTTAAGTTAAGGCAGCGACTAGAGGAACAAACCCAACTGCAATTTGATTACGTGCCATGTTGTTTAGGTATCTTGTGAACTACTTTTTATATAACATTATTGTTTAATTTTAATAACTGTATGTTAAAACTATTTTGTTTAGTACAAACTAAATACAACTATTATTTAAAAAGTAGTATCGAAGGTTAAAAGAGGAAGCCAAAGGTCGAGAAATGTGGAAGAAACATTTCAAACTCGAAAAGAAACTCGTTACACTCAAGACCTGCGGACAGACAAAATTGTTTATAATAATAATAATAATAATAATAATAATAATAATAATAATAATAATAATAATAATAATAATAATAATAATAATAAGAAGAAGAAGAAGAAGAAGAAGAAGAAGAAGAAGAAGAAGAAGAATTCGTTTAACCGTGTAAAACTACAGTAGCTTCCCAAACTATGAGAATTCAATCCTCGAACTTAAAGTATCGTACAGTCCGCAGCAAAAAACCTGCAACATGAGCATGTAAGTTTATTGTGAAACGACGAAGTCTTTTGTTCCAAAATAAATGTGCAGGGGAGGACGCCGAAGTTTCTCCTGGCGTGATTCGTGCAACTTAGACGTTGTGTTGATTCCCTGGGCACAATAAACTTACATGCTCATGTTGCAGGTTTTTTGCTGCGGACTGTACCAAATTTCACAAAATTAAATCCCCACGTTAAGCGGGTTTGCATATCCAGGCTCCTAACTATGAAAACATTTACGCTCACTCCAACCTCAATCATTTCACGAATTCAACCTGTTTTACGTATGTTATTAGGACATAATATCGATTGTGATTTATTCTAAAAACACTTTTATAGATTGCAAGAGCTGTAACGTCCAAATATTTACTGAGAACTCATAGTCGTATCGGAATAAACAAAAGCGAGTATGGAACAGTAAACTGCTTTCACAAAAGGTAAAAGAAGCTGTGCAAAGGCATACAAAACGGTCGAGTGGTTTGGGTCGATACACTATCAATCACATGTTTTTGTGTTCAAACCCGGTAGCAAGTTGTTTCTTTTTTTAAGTGTCTTCCTATTTTCATCCGGAGGCTGAAAATATTTCTTTGAGTAACTCATTGAAAACTTCTTTTGTTTTAAATTCGATTAGAACGGAACATTATATGAATTGCGAATCTTAAATCCATAGCTAAAAAAAAAAAAAAAAAAAAAAAAAAAAAAAAAAAATGAAGTGTACTCACTACTACATTATCCTCTGATTTGAAACGAAAAACTATTTATAAACAGTGGTGACTTCAGAAAATTATCCTCGGGGGAATTTCAATATGCGGGTGAAGGGCAAACATTGGTAGTCGAATATATGGTCCTGAAGGCGGAAATTTCTTAGCTCGAAGGGGTCTCAAATTTTCCCTCAGATCACGTCCTGAAAGCATCATTGCGTAAAAGCTTTCCGTAACAAATATAATATTACATTTGTTTCTCGTTCTACATTTAGAATTGGTAAAATCGTAACTTATAGAGGATTATAATAAAAGCATTTTCTATTGCCTAAAATTTAAACCTAATTTACTTTGATATAATATATCTATTAATTTATTTCATAAACACGTTTTTGTTAATTTGATGAATGATGTATGTTGTTGATATAGATTCTATTATACGTTCTTTCGTAAATATTATAGAAAGTATCAGGGTTATTTATGATCTTTCATGGAAATTGACTGGCGCATGCGCAGTACACAGACAGTTCAATTGGAAAGCGAGGTAGGAAACGCTAACACACTGTTAGAATGTTTCATCGCTGTGAAGTATAAAGAACAGCTAAAATGTATTTTACGCTTGTCATTGCGTAGAGAATCACCAGGGTAATGTTTGTCCAAGTTCTCACTGATCAACTGGACTCATGAAAAAGAATTAATATTGTCATTACTGCCCAATATGAATAAAGAATGTAAATTACACCACATTGTCCCTTCGAACCTAGCTAAGGAAGGGACAATAAACAAAATGTGATTTATTCATTCGAATTGAGATAATTCAATGAAACTAGAAATTACACAATCAAAAGGAAAAACATCGTTAAAAAGACAATAATACTTTTATCCGAGATGTGAAATAAAGTTATTAATTAACTGAAATGAAAGTAATATTTTGCATGATATAGAGTAAGAAAAAAAGTAAATGTATTCTTAGAAACGTTCAAAGTAAATTCACAAATACTTTTTGAAGATATACTACTCTTCCTTAACGTTTTAACGAAGTAATAAGTAAACAAGCAAAGGAAAAGAATGAAGAATGAAAGTATTGCTCTTGAAAAAAATATAATAAATAAATGAAACTTAAATAAATGTTTACACAAAAAATAACACACTAGTACTTCGTGTAATCACCACCAGAGTCAATAACTTCTTGAAGTCTGGAGGGGATACTAGATACAAGTCTCGAGCAATACGACGGTGTGTCACGAAAACGTTGCCACAGTTCCATAACATGATTTTGAAGAAACGTTTGGTCTCTGTCTTCACGTCTCTCTTCCCATTCTTGCACCATGTAGGCCCACAGATGTTCAATTGGGTTCAAATCTGGGGATAGAGGGGGCCACTCAATACAAATTAAGTCTGGATGTTCACTTAGCCACTCTCGTGTTAGCCGGGAAGTGTGAACAACACTGTTGTCATGCATAAATATATATTCTTCCTGTTCGAGGAAGTTTCTTTCTAAGGACGGTAACAATGTATTTTCGAGGATATTAATGTAAACACTGCTGTTCATTCTCTCAGGCGCCGCAACCAAATCTCCAGGACCAGCAGCCGTCATGTATCCCCAAAAGTGTGCTGATATTCGTCCTGAACAAGAAGTTCTGATAATATTTTGTTCAGCATACCTGGTTCCGCGCGGTCTATACAATATAACTTTGCCTTATTGGTTAGACTTGAAAACCTTCTCGTCGGTCCAGATGACTAAGTCCCAATATGATTGAGGTTGGGTTTTGTTATTCTGTGCCCATTCCATTCGTCTGGCCTTGTGAGTTTCAGTCAGGAGAGTCTTCCTAGCGGGTCTTGAACAGTATAGACCAGTCTCCAATAATCTTCTTCTTATTGTTTCGTGAGAACAATTATATTCTCTGGCTTTGTCCAAGAGGATTGACGTGTGGCGTAGAGGTCTGTTGATTACTTCTGTAACTAAAGCTTGATCTTGAGCTGCAGTTGTCACTTTTGGCCTTCCACTTCTTGACCGAGACCTGAACCATTCACCACCTTCTTCAAGTCGCTGAACCCATTTCTTGACCATTTTCTTGTCACATCCCAGATCTCTAGCAATCTGAGGCACAGTTTGTCCCATTTTTGCTCGGCCTATGATTTCTCCTCTCAGAGCAACAGACAGTTCTCCATAACCTTTAGAGCGATGCATTTTCAGAACCTGTTAGAAATTTGCGTTCTGGCGTGTATGACAAATGTCGGTAAAGTGCATCTTTCTGTTTCTACTGCGCATGCACCAGTCAATTTTCATGAAAGATCATAAATAATCCTGACAATTGTTGTAATATTTATGAACGAATACGTAATAGAACCTATATTAACAACATCATTCGTCAAAGTAAAGAATACCGTAAACATAAAACAATTTCAACATACTATTACATCAGGCCAAAATAGGCTTAAACTTCAATGAATACAAAATAAAATTTCATACTGTAACAAAAGATTGAACATGAAACACGCTTACTATATTTTCAACTTGTAACATTAGCCGAGTGGACAAAGGTATTTGGCTAGAAATTCTGAGGCACCGTTCAAGAGTAGTTCGAATCCCACCACAGTACAATTTGGTTTTACCTCTTCTTGACGTTTCTGTTTGTGACCCTGTCGGATTCTATTAAATATAATTTCGTAATACGCTAAAATATACGTAATATTTGAAATTCTTAACCTCCCGTTTTTACATTTTTCAAGCTCAGTTGAGAAGAAAGAGGAAAATGAAAGTACAAAAATTTACAATAATTACTTAGCATTTACTGTCATTGTAACTGTGGATATTTTATTTATGAAAATGTATAATGAACTAAAAATATATTTAGTAGGTCACATGTCTCCATTTTTCGTTTCTAACTTGAAAGTTACAGTTTAGGCGGTGACATATCAAAGACCCAGGGGGTTGAGGGGGTTGTAACCCCTCCAATTGAAACTTTTATATTCTATTGAAATAAAAAGTGTTTCAGTTTATAATCTTGGAAAATCATCAATCACTGTGTGTGGAGGACGATTTATTTATACTACGATTTATCACTTTCAAATGTGTAGAAGATGTGACTGGATATTGTGCATAATCATTCAAGAAATATAACACAACGAAGGGACTTCGTAAACCCTTCACGCCACCCCAGGAGAAGGAAGTGCGTCCCGCCATCCCTCGGTTGGGAACTACTGCTTGCGAGGGAAACATTCTAACTTTGTGTTAGCGCTTCCTTCCTCGCCTTCCAATTGAACTGTCTGTGTACTGCACATGCGCCAAGCAATTTCCATAAAAGATCATAACCCTGATACTTTTTATAATATTTACGAAAGAACGTATAATAGAATCTATATCAACAACATACATCATTCATCAAAGTAACGAAAACGTGTTCATGAAACAAATAGATATATTATATCAAAGTAAATAAATTTTAGGCAAATTAGGTTTAAATTTTAGGCAATAGAAAATGTTATTCTGTAATAAGAACTACTACTCGAAGCCTTTGCTGCAATCACTAGTTGTTACCATAGCCGAGTGGTCTAAGGCGTTCGGCTTATAAAGCACCATTCGAATTAAGTTCGAGTCCCTGCCGGGTACAGCATTTTTTTCTCTCTTTTTTTTCACCTGTTCTCGATGTTTCTGTCTGTTTTTTTGTCGGATTCGATTAAATAGAATTTCGAATAGAGACCAATATATATGATAAATAATCATTTATTTGCGAATATGCACTCATACAATATACATTTTCGAGATTTTGATTTTGGAAATGAAGTGTATATAATATTGAATAGTAAAAATAGTAAAATAAAAAAAAAACATAAATATTGATTAATTAATTAGTGTTATACATGGCTTTCCAATCAGGATTATATAGAGAGGACTTACTTCTAAGTGCAATCCGAAAACAAATATTTGAGTTTTAATCTGACCCAAAATTGCTAACTTACAGGATAATTTATACATGATTGATATTGTAATTTTTATGCTTTTATTATAATCCTCTATAAGTTACGATTTTACCAATTCTAAATGTAGAACGAGAAACAAATGTAATATTATATTTGTTACGGAAAGCTTTTACGCAATGATGCTTTCAGGACGTGATCTGAGGGAAAATTTGAGACCCCTTCGAGCTAAGAAATTTCCGCCTTCAGGACCATATATTCGACTACCAATGTTTGCCCTTCACCCGCATATTGAAATTCCCCCGAGGATAATTTTCTGAAGTCACCACTGTTTATAAATAGTTTTTCGTTACAAATCAGAGGATAATGTAGTAGTGAGTAACTTTTTTTTTTTTTTTTTTTTTTTTTTTTTTTTTTTTTTTTTTTTTTAGCTATGGATTTAAGATTCGCAATTCATATAATGTTCCGTTCTAATCGAATTTGAAACAAAAGAAGTTTTCAATGAGTTACTCAAAGAAATATTTTCAGCCTCCGGATGAAAATAAGAAGACACTTAAAAAAAGAAACAACTTGCTACCGGGTTTGAACACACAAACATGTGATTGATAGTGTATCGACCCAAACCACTCGACCGTTTTGTATGCCTTTGCACAGCTTCTTTTACCTTTTGTGAAAGCAGTTTACTGTTCCATACTCGCTTTTGTTTATTCCGATACGACTATGAGTTCTCAGTAAATATTTGGACGTTACAGCTCTTGCAATGTATAAAAGTGTTTTTAGAATAAATCACAATCGATATTATGTCCTAATAACATACGTAAAACAGGTTGAATTCGTGAAATGATTGAGGTTGGACTGAGCGTAAATGTTTTCATAGTTAGGAGCCTGGATATGCTAACCCGCTTAACGTGGGGATTTAATTTTGTGAAATTTGGTACATTTACAACTGCTGATTGCAATAGCTTAGTACGATCCAAGAAGCTACTCCTCTGATACTGAATCCATATTAGAAAGCCATTACTCGCTATGCCTTACTGCTTTGTTATATGGCGATAAAGTTTGACACCGGAAGTCGTTAATTTGAACCAATTTCGGATTGAATAGATGGTTAAAGGAGGAGGAAGAAACTACCCTTTGGGAATTTGGATAAATTGCAAGAAACTGTATCTCGATAGATCATCGTTTTTGTTCTATGGAGATCATGATTGAAACAGGAAGTAATTGTAAATTATAACCACTTCCGATTTTGGTAGAGTGTTACGGGTTGTGATGGTATGTTTTCCTTACACCTTGAACAGATTATAAAAAACAGCTCGTAGCTATTTACTATCAATTTTGCTCTATGACAATAAATGTTAAAACCAGAAATAGTTAATTTTAACCACTTTCGGACTTAATAATGGATTAAGAGATATTAGAAAATTGAATCGTTTGTAGTAGGGATGGTCAGAACCGGTTTCCGGGTCTGAACGGATCCGGTTCCGGAAGCGGTTTTTCGGATCCAGGTCTGGAACCAGATTTTCGGATCCAGGTCTGAAACCAGTTTTTTGGATCCACGTCTAAAACCGGTTCTTCGGATCCAGGTATGGAACCGGTTCTTCGGATCCAGTTCTGGAACCAGTTCCCAAGATCCAGTTCTGGAACCGGTTTTTCGGATCCAGGTCCGGAACCGGTTCTGAAAACCGCATCTCCGAGAATGAGAATGATAAATAAAGAAGATGGAACCTATTCTTGGAACGCTGAATCGACTGAAAAAGAAAAAAAAACGCATCTCGACATCTCTTACCGTTTTTTGCTCTGTAGAAATGATTATTGAAACCGGAAGTAGCATTACATTTGAACCATTTCTGCTTTTGATACAGTAGTAAGGATAGTCACGGTACGTTGCTATGAGACGCTGAGTCGTTTGCAAACAACCGCTTCTCGCTATATGGTCCCGTTTTTGTTTTATGACGGAACTCGATATCTCTTACTGATTTTGTTCTCATACCTGTCAACAGACGGATGAACAACGCAGTTCTATAAGACAAGGGCGCCGTTCCTGGGGGGCGGGGGGCCTCCCCTCAAAGTTGATGTGGGCTCCCCTATTGTATTTATGAATATACAATATTTTGCATAATTTGAATGCAATTTGTCTTAAAATCCTCATATATATACCTTCTGCATCTGAATGCCCCCCCCCCCCCAAATTTACAGATAAATCGGCGCCCTTGCTATAAGACTTCCAATACTTATGCATAATATGAATACTGATCTATCCATAACTTTTGACTTATGTGTCATGTTTTGTTCTCGTTTTCTTTTCTCTAAAACTCGCTGATACTTTAAAAGGCAGACAATCCTCAAATATCGAACCTTGAACAAGGTATTTCTAATTGGATAGAAATTAGAAATCACTGATTTCATTTGCCTGAGGACGACAACAACTTTGTTTTCGAAATGTTATAAGTTTTAAGCTCATTAAGCTACTTAATTAATAGAATGTTTACAATTTGTCATTAGAATATGTTTATTACTATACATATTGTACATTGTAGTAAAACTTTTATGAAGTAGTGCTACTTACTTACTTTAGGATAGGCGAATCGAGCTAGATCTCACACTTACCTAAAAGGAAAAGAAAGAATGTAATATATGATATTTAAGAATTAACTACTAACAATACTTCTCTAAAACTACTGACTTTGCATACTAAGAATGTTCCAACATTATAAAATAAAATTTTGATGTGAAACTTATAGGTTGGTTTTATTCACGGCGTTACGCAACCACCTCGTTTTCTAACTGCATTGAATCAAACGAGTTTCCGGCGCAATCCTAACTGGCAGGCCCGTACCCACGGGGGAGGGGGCTAGGGTGGGCCGCCCCCCCTAAATTTTTACTAGTCCCCTAAACTTTTCATGGTAGGCTTGTAAATGAACTATAATATGGTGATGAAATATGATATGGTTGGGTCGGGCCCCCCTAACTTCTACAGGCCCCCCCTAGATTTTTGGGTTGGCTACCGGCCTGCTAACTGGTGCCAATAAAATGACCCAGAAACTGCCCAACGTCGCAAATCATAATTAATTACCAACGGTCGGGTTTTTAGACCGCGGCAGTTGTAGATTCGCACTGTCGCGCCGCGGATAGAAGCACTCATTTGACTGGATAAAACCAGCTTTTATCCACGGCGGTGCGGATCTCCAACTATCGCGATCTAAAACTCCGACCACTGGTAGGTTACGATCCGCGGCAGTTTTGCGGTTTCTAACTACACCTGTATCATACGGGACCTTTCAACCTTAGCTGTTCGGTCCGATGAACCCTCGTAGCAATGTCAACTTCCATGGTCACAGCCAGTTTCTCTTGCATGTTATCGTCTCAAGTGGACGAATCTAAACATGAATGACTTCAATACAGAATAATACAAAACTCCACTGAGTAGATCGATAACTGCTGTCTTTGACATAATGCCTTCCCACAATTGATAGTAGCGTCCTCAGACAACCGCAAGTGAAACGGGTACTAGCGAGTTAGCAGCGGTCTATAAAACCGCGTGGATAAAAACCACCCAACCGCCGTTTTTATGAATAAAGGATAAAACAATATATACACTGTTAACATACTTTCTTAAATCTGAGAAATTGTTTCTTACATGTGCACCGAAAAGATCTTTTCTTAGAAATATGAGTTTGAAATCCTCATTAACACGTTGGCTGCCGTGTTGGGGAAAGTTGAACTTTTTTACTGCGCCGCGTTGGTCCGATGGGACCAACATTGTAATAATGAGTTTGTGACTATTCCCAGCCGTTGGCTCACAACTAAAGCTACTTATTCGTGCTGTCGGACCAATACGGTGCACGAAAGTATACTGGAACTAATAGGCCTGTGAAAAAGTTTTATTGCTTACTAACTTTATGGGAAGAGGATTATAGCAACCAGTGAATATTTCAGTGAGAGTTACATATAGGGATGGCTAGAACCGGTTCCTGGTGGAACCGGTTTTCGGGTCTGAACGGATCCGGTTCTAGAAGATCCGGTTCCGGAACCGGTTTTTCGGATCTAGGTCTAGAACAGGTTCTTCGGATCCAGGTCTGGAACCGGATCCAGAACCGGTTCCTCGTGGAACCGGTTCCGCTGGAACCGAAACTTTATGGCCATCCCTACGCTAAACCCGAGCTGCTGGCAGGCTGTGAACAGTATGCTAGATGAAATGGTAGAAGCGACAGGCAGGCGCCCAGGCGGCGGCAGCTTGTCTCAAATGGCTAAATAAACTGCGTAACTGGCAAACTCATTGGCTAAACAGGCAAACTGGCCACCTCATTTGGCCAAACACCCACTGGTGGATCAAATTTTTTTTGTGGGGGCACAAGCGGGTCTGGGCGGAGAAGGCACAAGCGCATGGTCCTCTTTGCATTTCTTTTGAAGCTAAACTTTGTGCCTCCTTTACGGGTCTTTGGGGGCTTTCGGATCCAGGTCTGGAACCGGTTCCTAAGACCCGGTTCTGGAACCGGGTTTTCAGATCCAGATTTGGATCCGGTTCTGGAAACAGGTTTCAGATCCAGATTTGGAACCGGTTCTTAAGATCTGGTTCTGGAACCGGGTTTTCGGATCCAGGTCTGGAACCAGTTCCTAAGATCCGGTTCTGGAACCGGGTTTTCGGATCCAGGTCTGGAACCGGTTCTGAAATCCGGTTCTGGAACCGGGTTTTCGGATCCAGGGCCGGAATTGGTTCTAAAATCCGAATCTCCGACAACAGGTTCCTCGCGGAACCGGAACTTTGTGGCCATCCCTATTACACAATACTGCATCAATGGTGCCTGAATGAAGGAAAGTAGAGGAGGTTGCATAAAGCAGAACGAGAGAATATACTGGTACTTTCCTTATGAATACTTGCCTCTGTGCACAGATAAGAAACGCTTTCTCAAATTTAAGAAATTATTTTTTTATAGTGTATAAAGTATAAAACCGGCCCTATTGAGCGCTGAATCAGATTGATTTTTAAGCAACAACACTTATTATTTGTGAACTATAAATCTATAAATGCGAAAAACCTGTAATTGATTTAGTGGTCAATGTATTTCTCTTGATCGAGTAAAGAGGACTTTGTTGGAGCTGTTATTTTTAACCTTTTAGGGACAACTTTCTTAAAGGAGTCCTACAACCCATCCACGGCTATAATTGGCTATTGAACGACTTATTTGACAAATTAAACGTAAATGAAGCTTATAAACCACAGCCGTCCAAACCATCCAGATGTTGTGTTTATATACCACATCTGTGCTCAACGGAACAATCTGCTGTGTTTTTGCATGTCATGCCTGTCTCTAAAGGATTTAGGGATCGCTAGCACTCTTTGTTTAGAGACGAAAAACGCTCTTAAAAGCCATTCAAGCCTATTCATTGGGTACTGAAAGACTTATTTCACAAATTACAAGCAAATGATGCTTATAAACTACACCTGCTTTCTATGTATAAATTTTGTGTTTATATACTACAGCTCTCATCAACGGAACCATCTGCTGTGTGTTTATATCCCACATTCGCCTTCAACGGAACCATCTGTTGTGTTTATATACCACACTTGTTATCAACGGAACCATCTGATATGTGTTTATATCCCACACTTGTCATCAACGGAATCATCTGCTGTGTGTTTATATACCACATCCGTTTCTAAAGGGTTAATCTCAGATGCTTAATAAATCTATCAACTGTTCTGGAAACTGTAGAACGTAAATTTCATTAAGAAAAATCCTGTTGAACTTAATAACTTGAACACTGGCAGCAAATATCATATTTTTAGTCATAAACTAAAACAAACGGAAGAACAATTTAATAAACAAAAAATACACTTGTAAATCCTTAGCAAAATAAACATTTGAATATACTTCACAAACTAAAATAATCTCTGAGAAACATTTACCTTTGTTTTAGACAGATGTTGATTACAATTATTTATTCTGTGAATGTTTCCTTCTTTTTCAGATATAAATAACCACCTCTCCCCGGCTGAGCCTTTTCCCAATGCTTATGTTGCTATCTTTATGGGAGACAGTTTTAAAAGTCCCGAGGAAAGTTATTTCCCGATCCCAGCGGACGAGGCACTTTTATCTTAACGCTAAAACTCAAGCAATAAAAGGCAAGGGCCATGAAAGGCTTATCTCCACTCACAATATATATTACTCTGCTATATACTATACACATGCATTTCTGTATATTATCTGGACTCTGTTAAGGGTGCATATATACCATCCTTCCTTTCTTAGTATGATAACGTTACATGATTCATCAGCTTCACATAAAACGTATGGCAATTTCAAATACTGAAGAGGATTTTATACTCGTATACATATGCACAAACTTTTCCATACGTTAACATGGAAATTGCTCTATATACATACGTACCCGTGAATCCCCTATAGAATCCAATCTTTTCATCAAAGAATGCAAAACTACAAATATTTTTATCTGTAAGACATGGTGAGAATTCATTTTTAATGATATACAAAGTGTAAGAAAAAATGTGCGACAGCATCTGATCGGACCACTGGCTCAAATCCCGGGGGATGAGGGGTGCATGTACCCCAATCCTGGAACTGTCCCCTTAATAATCCGATTTGAAATGTGTTTTTTGGGGGGAGAGAAATGTGATAATTTGTGTCCGAATGCCACAAACGAAAGTGAGATGGAATTGATGACCCTTGTTGTATAATATACAACAGTTTCACCACAGAAATCATATTCACCTACCGTATATGGGTCTCATCTCCCTTCCCCCGAATACGCATCAAATCTGCCCGCCTCCCAATGTTGGACACAACTCCGTTCCCCTGATCCTCCACAGCCTTGTTTCTCAACTTCATAAATATTTTGAACATCACTTTAAAACAAATGGGAATGATCCCATCCGTCCCCCCAATGTTAAAGACAGATTTGCGCCGATGGATCGTACCCAACTCGTAGGTTTAACGTGGCGGCAGGCCAGTAATTACGCTACTAGTCTCTTCCTTAAATAGCCATCAGCACGGTAAGCCGTAGGACCGGGTTCGATTCACGGTCCAGTTGTTTATTTTTTCATTCCGTACATATATGATGGTCAAATGGCGGTTATGTTTTATTTGACCTGTGAAAATTTATGATTTCTTTCTAATTTTCATCCACTGTAACAAAAACTGAAAGGAAATCTTTTTAAGTTTTACGTCCCACGATTACGCCGGCTAGGCTAATCGAGACGGTGATGATGGAATGAAAAAAAATGGTAGGAATTGGGAGAACAGCAAGAAACCCCTTCACAAGTGTTTGTCCACCACAAAGCTCACTTGGCGCGAGCTACGATCGAATCAAGGATTCCACGCGGAGGTGAACGCACTACCACTGAGCCACTGCGGCACGTCGTAAAAGGAGGAGTTTAACTCCTTATCATCTAGACTTCTCATCTAGCTGTGGAAAAACAAATATTTTAAAACCTTTTGAACACCAAGCATATTATGTAAGGTAAGGCTCTTGGTAGCTGGGCGATTTTTAACGAGTTTGGTTCACAGAAACTCCTTTATATATTGCAATTTTTGTAGTACCGGAATGGTAGAGCAGAGAGTATATGAAATCTCTGTATTTCTAACAGCTACTTTTTGTTACAAAACACTAAGGTACAGCTATGATAACAGCTTCTAAGTTCAATAAAAGTTATAAAATGTGCCTCCAGAGACGGGGCTGAGTCTCTAGTTTCGATTTTCTTTAACTTATGTGGTTTAGGTGAAATTTTTCTGTGAGGACGCTCCATGGCTCAAAGTAGCCGAACAGAATAGAAAAGGTGGTAAGCGGTCAATCTCACGATAGACTGACAAGAGGTGTCTGTTGACTCTTCTTTTATGAAGTAGATTTGTAGACCCTCGTTGATTCTCGGCTGTAGTAGAATGAAGTTTTTTTTTTCTATTTCGTTGACATGTGACACCAGGTAAAGTGTAGTCTGCTTCTGTAGATAGCTAACACGTGGCTGGCAGGCGTCACATGTCTGGGCACTCCTCTGTGTGTCCGTCCGGGGGCAACAAAGTCTTACGAACTACTTGACGAATCCTAGCCATTACGTTACTACTTAACTCCCAGCTTCCTCAAAAGGCCAGGGATAAATTTTGGGCAGGATGTAGTTGCTGAAAATTGAGGAATTGGGTTCTTTGATGGAGGCGATCCATCCAGTTGATCTCAAAATATGGATGACCAAAAACCGCTTCAATTATGTATGAACCTAAACGCCAGATCAGTTGCATACCATTCAGCTACTTACTTTCAATATAACCAAACTCCTTCACGTGGTGTACACGTGGCAATGCTGCTTGTTAGCAAACTGCAGACTTCATTGAGTTACATTCAACTATTCGTAGTTCAGGCCCTAAATTAGCCTAGGTACATTAAACACGAAGCAGAGAATATAAAGAATATATATATGTGTGGGTCAGGGACGTACGCAGGGGGAAGGTCCTGGGGGTCCGGACCCCCCCGAAATTTTGACTTTTATGTAAATTTAGCCTAATTTTAGGGACTTTAATGTAAAATATTGAGTTTATTGAGTTTGGACCCTCCCCGAAATTAATTCCTGCGTACGCTACTGATGTGAGTGTGTGTGTGTGTGTAGGTGATAAAAATACTTAGGAGTCAAAAAACTTTATAAATTCTGTAATATTGATTCTTATTTAGAGAACCACGGTGGCTCAGTGGCAGAGCGCTTACTTCTGGTGCACGGGGCCCCTGGTTCGATTCTCGACCAAGTAAGTTTGTCGTGAACAACATCGTGTCCGTGGGTTTTCTCGGGATAATTCCGTTTCCTCTCACTTTCTCATTCTACCAATTCTTCCATCATCATTCACTTGCTTTAACCAGCGTCTTCCTTAGCCTAAAAGGCATAATTGTGGGGCAGTTAAACGAAAGATTCTTATCATTAAAAAAATCATGTAAATGTCGTTCGTTACATAAGAAAACAAAAGAATATGTTAAATCTCAACATAGGCAATTGCGTTGTTAACCAACTTCCTCAAACGGACAGGGATACAATTGATACTTTTCTTAAGGAAGTCCATTGGGATACTGGTACCTCTTGAATTCGTACCTCCAATTCCTCCACTCTACGAGATTTGGACTTGTACTCTTCCTTACTGTAGCCTCACAAGAAAGTAAAATCACATGGAATAAGATTAGGATTTCTTACTGGGCATTGCCACGCCGTGCAAGCCAATGTCCAGGAAGTCGACATAAACAGACAAAGCGGTCCGCCATGTTTGTTTGCATTGCTCTTGCTGCTTTCAGTGTTAACGACTGAACTGAGTGAAACAGACAATGCAAAATCTTATATATATATATATATATATATATATATATATATATATATATATATATATATATATAAGGGAGGATCAGAAACTAAAATTACAAGTCCGATATTTCTGGAGTTTCATCTGTTGTAGAGGAATCAGGAGTGTGCGGTAATTTTAATACATGGAGTTGGCAACTGTGCAGAGTTTCAACTACCTGCAACCTACGGCGCTAGTTGTAGGTAAACACTAGGGATGGCCAAAAAGTTCCGGTTCCGGCGGAACCGGTTCTTGGAGATCCGGTTTCCAGAACCGGTACTGAAACCGGTTCCGGACCTGGATCCGAAAACCCGGTTCCATAGCGGATCTTAGGAACCGGTTCCATACCTGGATAAGAAAACCCGGTTCCAGCACCGGATCTTAGGAACCGGTTCCAGATCTGGGTCTGAAAACCCGGTTCCAGATCTGGATCTGAAAACCCGGTTCCAGAACCGGATCTTAGGAACCGGTTCCAGACCTGGATCCGAAAGCCCCCAAAGACCCGTAAAGGAGGCACAAAGTTCACCTTCAAAAAAATGCAAAGAGGACCATGCGCTTGTGCCTTCCCCGCCCAGACCCGCTTGTGCCCCCAGAAAAAAATTTTGGTCCAGCAGTAGGTATTTAGCTAAATGAGTTGGCCAGTCTGCCTGTTTAGCCAATGAGTTTGCCAGTTACCCAGTTTATTTAGCCAAATGAGACAAGCTGCCGCCGCCTGGGCACCTGCCTGTCGCTTCCACCATTTCATCTAGCACACTGTTCACAGCCTGCTCGGGTTTAGCGTTGGGATGGTCAGAGAGTTTCGGTTCCAGCGGAACCGGTTCCGTGAGGAACCGCTTCTTGGATATCCGGATTTCAAAACCGGGTTCGGAACCGGTTCCAGACCTGAATCCGAAAAACCGGTTCCGGAACAGGATTTTCTAGAACCGGATCCGTTCAGACCTGAAAATCGGTTCCACCAGGAACCGGTTCTGGCCATCCCTGGTAAACACAAATGGCTGCATTTGGAATACTGGTCTCACGAGCAAGTCCACTCAGTTATTCGATTTCTGTGGGCGAAACATGTAACCGCAGCTGAAATTCACCGGCAGCTGGTAAAGGTTTACGGAGAAATTATAATGTCTTATCAGCATGTTGCAGAATGGCGTCGAAACTTCGCTGCTGGTAGAGAAAAAAAAGTCACCAACGAGGATCGCAGCGATCGACCCAGCACGGCATCAACAGATTTGAACACAGCTCGCGTGCTGGATCTGATTGAGGACAACAGGAGGATCACGTTACGCCATCTGATGGCAAAATTAGAAATGTCGTTCGGAAGCGTTCGTCACATTGTACACGATATTCTGCAAGTACCGAATCACTTTGTGACAACGTGACTGAACATGTAAGGACAGAATTCTTACCAATAGGGAATCTTCAAACTCATCCCACGATGCGACAGGTGCTTCCACCGATATGGAGACTATGTTGAAAAATAACCAAATGTATGTACTATCTGTTGACTGTATTGGTTGTATGAAATAATATATACATGTTTCACTGCAGGCTTTGTAACATTACTTTCCGATCACTCCTCGTATTTTATATTAAGGCACAGTTTTCAACATGAAATCAGTAATATATTTTTTTATAAAATATTGAAAGTACCGTTAATTTTCAACCACCCGGTATATAAGTATTGCTGTTCTTAACTGAAAATGGATTTTTTCCCCTAAGCTAAAATACTGAGTCCACAGCACAGAATGAATCAAAACTAAAACAAGCAAGCCGTATTATTATGTATGGTAAATGATACAGAAGAGCATAAATAATTGCAATTGCATAACCATTGAAAGAATCGCATAAATGAAAAATAAAATAAAAGAGCCTGTTCTTCAATGTAAGTGCTATTTAATGATAGAATTTACAACCTTTATTATACGTTTCAAGACTTAACTGGTCTAAAGTAAACACGCGTCTTATATATATATATATATATATATATATATATATATATATATATATATATATATATATATATATATATATATACAAGTACACAACCACTAAATACATACATTTTCTTCAAGGCCACCCAAAAAACAATTCCTCACAATTCACATTAAATATGAAAGTTCCCAACCTACCTTTGCGTAATTCACGGTATTCTTGTATCACGCACTCCTCATTCAACAGAAATTTAGTGGTATTTTATTCGTTTCTAATGTAAGTATATGAGAGTGAGAACAGCAGACAATTTCCAAAGAAAATATATATATTTGCGGAGACGAAACTCTCAAAATAAATTGCACTATCGTAAATAAACATCACAAAAGTAAGTAAGGTGCTTTGTAATTTAAACGTTAAACAACTGCGTCGCGTTTTACACTGCAAAACTACGGAAAACTTTCAAATTATAAGGCTCCAATGTTGTAACCAGCAGTGATAGACAGGGCTGTGAGACAATCGGATTTCAATATCAAAAATCGATATTGGCAAAATATCGAAACACAGATTGAAATATCAAATATATCGAAAATACTGACCAGAATTCGATATCGAAATCGATACTAGCAAAATACCGAAATATTATCGATATATCGAAATATTAAAAAATATCGAAAATACTGCCTGGATTTCGATATCGGCAAAATATCGAAACATGATCGATATATCTAAATATCGAAAATACTGATCGGATTTCGATATCGACAAAATATCAAAACACGATCGACATATCGAAATATCAAAAAATACTGACCGGATTTTGATATCGAAAATCGATATCGTCAAAATATCGACATCCAAATATAAATATCGAAAATACTGACCAATTGCGATATCTGCAAAATATCGAAACATGATCGACATACGGAAAATGCTAACCAAATTTCGATATCGAAAACCGATATCGGCAAAATATTGAAACATGATCGACATATTCAAATATCAAAAAATATTGAAAAGTATCGATCGATCGGCTGACATATCGAAACATCGCACAGTTCTAGCAGGGATCGGAGCGCCTAATGACATTGAAAAAAGTTACTTTGAAGCTAAATCAAGTTTAAAACAAAAGAAAATGAAATTTTGTAGACTGACCCGTCTTTGGTAAGATACTTCACAAATCCATTCTTAGTCATTTAGAATGGTGAGCCTGAAAATGCTTTTATAATTTTTTGACCGAGTGTCCTCACCGCAAATCGAACCCGGGACCGCTCACACCAAAAACGAGAACGTTAGCGTCTACGTTACGTGGAGCCTACGCCACTTCCGGTTTAAATACACGGATACGAGCAGATATACATTTGGAATGCTAAACCTATATCGAACAACAATGTCCCACTCTATTTTCCTGTTCTTCCTTTATGAAAATACAACACTGAAACCGAAAATGACATATTTGGACAACTTCCGGTTTCAATCGAGTGGTTCAAGTCGAGATTCAACCTATTCTTCGGACACCAAATTCGTAAACGGCGTTCCAGTTTCATTAGAGATCAGGCCCGTATCCAGGGGGGTCTAGGGGGGGCCGGGCCTCCCTAAATTTTGGCTGGCACCTAAAAATTTTACAGTAGGCTTGCAAAAGAACTACAATATGGTGATGAACTATCATATGGTTGGATCGCCCCCCTATCTTCAGCCCCCCCCCCCAAAGTTTTTGGGCTGGCTACGGGCCTGGTAGAGATAAAGCTCGAAGTAGGTGGTGTTCCTGGAACGCTAAACCATGTTAAAGGGCGTACATCTTTATCAGTCGTCATTCTTGTTCTATAACGATCAATGCTGAAACCGAAAATGAAAAATTTCTGCTACCTACGATAGAGAATCTACTACAGCAAAAGTATGGACCTCTCAAAATCAGCAGAGTAATTGCTCCTCAATCCTCTGGCTGAAGGATGTTATTTCGAGGAATTTTAAGTGTATGTAAGCATATCTTGAAATACAGGGTGGGCCATAAGTCCCTTACCACCCCCCCCTTGTAAAGTCTGTGTTCGTGGAAAATAGTGAACAACCACCATGTAGTAACATAGTAGGCCGAGGGGGAAGTCCGATTGTGATGGTGACCAAGATGGCGGCCATCTTGAATTCACGTCAAGATTTTTTACGTGAATGTACGGTGAAGTACCGATTATCCGAGTTTCGATTAACCCAGGTTCCGTGTTATCCAAGCTTAATCCAAGCAAAAATTAAAAAAAAAAAAAAATAATCCGAGTACAACGATAAGCAGTTTACAGGGTTTTGTTTCTGCAACATAAATTTAGTGAACATAAAGCTGGTGTAAAGATGATGACTCCGCCCGACATTGCCATATTTAAGCTAGCGAGCTTTAATTATTGTAAGTCTTTGAGTTTCAGTTTGAGAAGACAGTGTTCTACGTCGAACAGCAAGACAACGTGGCACCAGCTGACATTATATGTGTGCAACATAGCGGTCAAAAAGGAGGCAGCTGAACGAAGCAGAAGACTATGAAGAACTTTAAAAAAAAAACAAAAAAAAAAACATAGGGATATATTTGTATGCTAAACAGTATTTTATTTGTGTTTTGTACATGTGCGCCGGCTAAGTGGGTGCTTCGGGGCTCCAGCACCAACACAAATAATCTTGTGGGTGCAAACAAAATAAAATAAATACTTCTTACTTGCTATTATCAAAATATAACAACCAATTAGGATATTGAGACTGAAGTTAAAATTTCTAAAGTCTAAAACTTATTAGTTTCAAATGTGTCTGGAGCTCCTCCCTGGCTAAGTGGTTAGCGTACGCGCCTCTGGCGTGGGAGACCCGGGTTCAATTCCCGGCGGGAGCTCATGTGGTTCGGATTATACGTTAATCAATAGGTCCACGTCTCATATAGCCTCGCTGCTGAACGGGACGTTAAACCCAAGCTCAACTCAAATCAAATGTGTTTGTGCAAAGGC
The DNA here is from genome assembly GCF_964235325.1 of Thermobia domestica. Taxonomy (NCBI): domain Eukaryota; kingdom Metazoa; phylum Arthropoda; class Insecta; order Zygentoma; family Lepismatidae; genus Thermobia; species Thermobia domestica. The sequence continues at coordinate 28,845,014 of NC_137457.1, read as the reverse complement.
AACTAAGCAACACACATCCGCTTGCTTGCCTGTTTCAGGTCTAGTCAAAGGCAGTCCTCAGAATTTTTTTAAAAAAAAGAACTATATTGTGAATTGAATGAATGGGTGGGGGGTTAATGAGGACATCAGCATCAAGGCTATATGTCCCCTATATTGTAAATAGAATTGAACACAGTCCTTTATGACAGTGTTCATAAAAAATAAACGGAAACCATCTAAAGGAATTAAGGTTGGTTTAAAGGCACAAGTTTTGTCGATAGATGGCAGTACTATCTTCGTATCTCTTCCATGTATTTTTTACCTTTCACGAAAATTCTCGATTTCTGTTACAAATTTCAACCTACAGACTTCAAATTTTTAGAAAAGTAACTTCATAACCTATTTAAGGGAACAATCTGTGGCGATTTTTTATTTAGAATTTTCTTCATTGTTGAAATGGCTTGATTGTTCAAATGAATATCCAAACCTTTAACAATGGAAACGTTTTAACAATGAAGAAAATTCTAAATAAAAAATCGGTACAGATTGTTCCCTTAAATAGGTTATGAAGTTCGTTCTCTAAAAATTTGAAGTCTCTACGTTGAAATCTGTAAAATAAATTGTAAATTTTCGTGAAAGATAAAAATTACATGGGAAAGATACGAAGACTGTAGAGACATCTATCAGCAAAAACTGTCCCTTTACACTAACCTTAAAAGGAAATCAATCAAAACTATCAAGAGACCCTTAAAAGCATGTAACATGACCCGCCATTGATATGCACCCACATAATTTTCGAAAGTTGTTGCCGTTGGTTTTGTATCACGTTTAACTTAAGTACGTATCAATATCAACCGCATTTTATTTACTGTATTTGTCTAATTCCTTATGTACGTATGTATGTATAATTATATGTACTGTACTCTATGCCCAATGAAAATAAAAAATACAATAATAATGAATAATCTAATAAAGAGAAATAATCGCTTAATAAAAATAATAAATACTGTACAAAATATTCTATGTATCCATCTGTATCAACTGAGTTTTTGTTTATCCAAGTTAGATCCGGTCCACATTAGCTCGGATAATCGAGACTCTACTGTAAACGAATTTTATGAAATAAGTGTCATTACTTTCCGGACCGACCTTGTACTAAAGAATTAAGGAAGAAATGTACACTCATGTCCAAAACTATCGTCGCATATCTATAACTGTCTTCTTGTAAGAATATAATTTGATAATGATTTTACAGGGTACTTTTAACACTGATACTATGTGTATAATCGGGAAATGTACGGTATATTTGTGGTAAATTTCATAGGAAAATAATTATAAATACGAAAATTGGAATGAATAAAACAAAATGTTGCTAAATGAACAGGAAAGTTTTATTTTCGTTTTATTGTTCTTATTTACTGCTCTTTTGACATGAGATTTGCCACATACATGTCTTTGCCGATTATATACATACTAACATTACAAGAAATTCTGGGCGAATTCGTTATCAAATTATATTCCTACAACAACATATTTACAGACGTGCGACAATAATTTTGGACATGAGCGTACATCTTAACATTAAGACGGAAAACTAAATCTTAACATAGGTGGCACACTTTGTAAGAAAGGAAGTGTCTACAATGAGTTCCGTCAAAGAAATAAATTTCTTTCGAATCTTTTGAAGAGGAACATTGTAACAGGCGTGCAAAGAGAAAAAACATTCAGCTTTCATGTCACGCGAGGAATTACACAACATTGCATCCAGGGAGGAAAGTGCAGTTTTCCTGAAGACAAACCCGCCGAATGCACAATCAATTCCAAAAGCAATGACGTACAACGACAGCCTTGGAGATCAATGTTGACTTAAGAGCATAAGCATAATACTTTTCTGCGAATAAAAAGAACTTGGCTTTCCCAATTCTACTAAATACATCAAAGTACGAATCGTCTGTCCGAGACGTGACTCTCATCTTCACGTTCCGTGGTTGGGACAACACGGAAAGAATAAGCGAAACGTTTGCTTCATTACTTTGCACCTTCCTATTTACATCTCAACCAGGAACTGTGCTTATGGTCTCACACTAATTAAAGTTCTGACTGTGTATTACACTGAGTGAGCGTAGATCATAAGCGAAATATTTTGTGTGTGTGTGTGTGTGTTGCGCAAATACCGAGTTGGTACCAGACCAGTATTTACGCAAAAAACACAGGGAGATGGGCCCAGAGCAGCGAATTTCGAGCGGGAGTATATTTTTAAATAAGAATTTTAGGAATGATCCAAATATGGATCTAAAGATTGCAATCTTGGCCAAGAATTTTTGGAATGATCCAAAAATGGATCTAAAGATTGCAATCTTGGCCAAGAATTTTTGGAATGATCCAAAAATGGATCTAAAGATTGCAATCTTGGCCAAGAATTTTTGGAATGATCCAAAAATGGATCTAAAGATTGTCATTTTGGCCAAGAATTTTTGGAATGATCCAAAAATGGATCTAAAGATTGTAATCTTGGTCAAGAATTTAAGGAATGATCCAAAAATAGATCTAAAGATTGCAATCTTGGCCAAGAATTTTAGGAATGATCCACAAATAGATCTAAAGATTGCAATCTTGGCCAAGAATTTTAGGAATAATCGAAAAATGGATCTAAAGATTGCAATCTTGGCCAAGAATTTTAGGAATAATCCACAAATAGATCTAAAGATTGCAATCTTGGCCAACAATTTTAGGAATGATCCAAAAATAGATCTAAAGATTGTAATCTTGGCCAAGAATTTTAGGAAAGATCCAAAAATGGATCTAAAGATTGCAATCTTGGCCAATAATCAGTTTTTGGATCAGGGGCTACAAAATTTTTGAACATACCCTAAACCGAGTTTTCGTTTCTACGGAATAAGTACATCATACTGAGTTAAGTGATAGTTTGAGTTTGGCTATTCTATATGTAGTTTTCCAGATATAAGGTCTAGAAGAAATTTTTTGCCTGAAATATATTGGACCTTTTGATCCAAAAATCGAGATCGAAGTCTGGTATGCGAAAAAAAAAGTAGCCACGAGAGAGAAATTTAAGGAGATTATGTTATTACACAGTGTGAGCAACTTTAACCCTTACGACGCAACGAGCGCTAGAAAGAGCTGAAACTATTGCTTATTGGCTGTCAGCGAAATCCGTCCATTTGGTTCTGTATCCCCTGATCACTGATGCCAACCTGTGGGGAAAATCCCATATTGTTGCATTCTTTCAACAATGACTTCTCGAAATGGAACAAAGAGAATCTTCGTAAAAGTTGGCAAAATTCTATATTAATTTTTCACATATCTATTCCATTAACACTAATAAAATTGTCTATGGGCGGAGAGCAGTGTTTCTTCCAGGTCATTTTTTTTTTGGGAGGCACTGCCCCCCGGAGCTCTGAGAGTGTCTCCCGGAGCAGACCAAAATAATACGTCTATAATATAATAATAAATAGAATAATACGTCTATAATACAATAATAAATAGAATAGTATCTGGAGTGCCTCCCCGGAATACTAAGTGTGCCCCCCGGAACATTGTTTCTGAAAGAAACACTGGCGGAGAGTAGAGAAATGAGTTCAATAAACTTAAAATGAATATTAATTGTCAAATTTTGTCACTATAAAATGCATGTTAGTACTAAAGAGATTTACCAGACTTGTGAATCTCCAAAAACAAATGCCAAGCAACGTTAATTGTACTCTGGTATTTTGCAAAGATAGAAATGAAAGAGAGAACAGAATTAAAGGAAGAAAATGAAATGGGGAACGTCCAACTAGGGCTGTGCGATATGTCGATATATCGATATCGATATCATCTTATATCGATAATCGATATCGCAAAAATATCGACGTCGATATTCGATATCGTAGATATTCGTTATCGATATCCGATAACGTCGATATTCGATATCGATATCCGATATCGTCGATATTCGATATCGATATTCGATATTGTCGATATCCGATATCGATATTGTCAATATCCGATATCGATATTGTCGATATTGATATATCTATTCGATATCGATATCAGAAAAATATCGAATGTCGATATCGAAATTTCCAACTTCCAAATCGTTCCATACGAAATGACTGAAGACTGGTGTTTATCTAGTTTTATTACGTTCACTAGCAGATTATTAGCAAAAAAGCGTGATGGAAATCCTAAACTCATAACAAAATGTATTTATTTTCATTAGCATTTTTAATTATCTCTTTCAATATATGAGTGAATTATCTCTTTCAATTAAGGAAAATACTTGTTCATAAATTGTTTGATAAACACAGACGATGGTTTTTTTTTTTTTTTTTTTTTTTTTTTTTTTATAGCAATTCACTCATATATTAAGGAAAATAACTTATATACAGTAATATCAGTGTTCATGTTTTCTAACTTTAGAAAATGTTATTAGTATAACGCCGGAAATTCAAGATCAAAAAGAGAATTTCTGCCTGTCGAGGTAGGATTTTATAACGTTCAGGTTGGCATCACAGCCCTGCTCCGTTGCTGATGACAATGTAAGCGAACGTAATCGAATTCTTTAGGCCTATACTGAATAGAAACAAATAAGGAGAGATGGGCGCTAAATTTTATTTGGTCCAGAGGCGTAAAAGCACTTAAATACGGACCTGGTTGAAGTGACTGAAGGGTCATTTTGAAAAAGCCATTGAAATTTTAAATATCTGCTTTAACTGAACCAGAATATTGTATTTCGTAGAAATAAATTGTCAGTTTCTTTACTTACTTTAAGGTGGAACACTAGACGTTCTTGATGTTATGCTAGACGCTGCTTGAATAGTGCGGCGTTGCCAGGTAGTATCAAGTGTTTATTAATGCCAGATAATAGAGGAAGTAATCGTGGAATTCTTCTTGAATACTTACTGGAGAAATTAGTTTTCGACCCTTATCGCAATTCACAGCTAAGTTCCGCTTCTCAAACTGCAACGCTAGAATCCAGGAATTTTCTTATTGTGACTACCACAATAAACGTACAAATTTGGCAACAATGCATTATAGCGTTCTGTTCAAGTTTCTTCTCAAAATCTATTTCCTTAAATGTAAATTAATATTTAAATAAAATGTGAAACATAACACGAAAAACGATCAACCAATATATCTATTTCGTAATAAGATCGTTACTTTAAAAATACTTACACATTCAAATAAACATTTCATAAAATTTAGGATTTCTAGTAAGATCTAACAGCAAGTGTCATCTTGTGTGCTCATTGTAAAACGAATCAAATATTTGCTTTTATTTGTTACCTTTTTCGATATCAGAAGACACAACCAAATGAATCAGTGTCTTGCAAAAATAAACACACTGCTGAACAAGACTGCACTTATTTAATATAAAAACACATTAACATAAAAACACATATTAAATAAGTGCAGTCTTGTTTAGAAGTGTTTATTTTTCTGATTTTATTTGCAGGACGTATGACTATGATTGTGTGTCAGTGTCTTGTGTTGTAGTTGAAACATAACTTTATCTTATAGTACTATATTTATAATATGTGACGTTTCATTGCGCAGTAGTTAAGGGAATGAACTAAAATAAGTACTGACTTCCGGGTGGTGATCCACCTTAAGAGCTGTATATTATCGAATGAGCGAACTTCAAGCGAATCCAGATCTCTGCTTTCGGTCAAATATTTTTTTCTTTTCTTTTCTTTTCTTGATCAGGCGTTGTGGAGAAATGGGATACGGACAAAATCTCGCGGTCGAAACATCGCCGCCCAAAATCTCGCCGGCCAAAACATCGCGGGACAAAATCTCGCCGGGCCAAAACCTCGCCACCCAAAACCTCGCGGGACAAAATCTCGCCGGGAAAAAACCTCGCGGAACAAAATCTCGCCGGGCCAAAACCTCGCGTTGCCAAAACCTCGCCGCCCAAAATCTCGCCGGGCCAAAACCTCGCCACCCAAAATCTCGCGTGGCCAAAACCTCGCCGCGAATGAAACTTTTCTTTAAAATTTACCCAATGAGTTTCTTAATATGCAATTCCACATTACAAATAATAATAATAATAATAATAATAATAATAAGAAGAAGAAGAAGAAGAAGAAGAAGATACAAAAAACCGTGTGCATGGGCTTTCTCGGGTTATTCCCGTTTCCTCCCACTTTCTTTATTCGATCATTTCCTTCATCCTGGTCATCTACGTCTCCTTTAACCTACAGGACATAATCAAGGGACGTCGTAAAAACTCATATTATTTAACACTTTCATAAATATTATTAGATTTTTGTTGAAATTTTAAGTTTTTGGATGCTCCAAAGTTCACGAAACTAACCCCGTTAGTTGTCATTGCTTTCCTTATGCAGACTTACTTTCCCTATAACCAGTTTAAAAACATCCTGTCGCCCTATCTTCACATTGAAATCCTCTAATACAGAAATAGAATTTTCATATGGTATCGCGGGACTTGGTCAAATACCCGTGATACTTTTTCTGAAACAGCGTCTTTTATACCGTCATCCTTATCATCTGTTGGAACATTTACATTTTGGTCAGGCGAGATTTTGGGTATGGCGATATTTTGGGGCGCGAGGTTTTGGCGCGCGAGGTTTTGGCCAGGCGAGGTTTTGGCCTCGCGAGATTTTGCCCCGCGAGGTTTTGGCCAGGCGGGGTTTTAGCCCGGCGAGATTTTGTCCCGCGAGGTTTTGGGCGGCGAGGTTTTGGCCAGGCGAGGTTTCGGCCCGGCGAGATTTTGGGCCGCGAGGTTTTGGCCAGGCGAGGTTTTGGTCCGCGAGGTTGTCGCCGCGAGGTTTTGTACCCAAACCGTGGAGAAACTTCTAGTAGCTTTAACCTTTAAATGTTCATTGACGCAACTGTTGCATCTAGGATTTAAGCCTCAATTGCTCAGCCCCTACTTAAGTTAGGAAGATAATTTTGGTATCAGTGTGTTCCTGAAGAATGAGGCTTTCCGCCGATATGCTGAAAGATACCGCAGCAACGTTCAAACGATTTTGTTGCAAAATAGGCTTCAATCAAATATATATATATATATATTCTAATATGGTGAACTAGCTTCTTTTCACCCGTGATTTTTTACTACAACGTGTGCACTGTCAATTGGGTTATTGTCTGCTGAAGCTGAAGCAACATTCTTTTGCCAACGCTCAACCAATAATTGGATTCCATAATGAAAGAAGTCTGGTGTCTGATATGAAGAAGTACGGCACTCAATCGTATATTGCATTGCCCGGTTATCAGCGAGGTATTGCTCTGATGTTAAATTATTATCGAGATGATGGAAGAGGTGCTAGTCGGTGGGAGAGGTGTTGTGGAGCTTAAGATGTCTTGATTTATTAATTCGTTGATTGACTAACTATCGTTTAATGTATGTTTTCAGCACTGGGGTTATATAGGACTGGCAGATGCTACAGCCAAAAACTAGGAGAAGTATGTCACTATGAGGATTTGTTGTGTTAAAATTTTGTAATATAACGCGCATGGCTCTGATTGCTAACAAGCGACACGTGTTCATATTTACAAACATTAACCATGTCGGTCCTAGAACGAGTTACCACAGTAGCAGGCGACAAGGACAAGAGTGACACCAGTGATTATGTGGCAACGAAGGAACACCAGTGCCACTGTCACACTGTAGCAGTTATAAAAGCAGCAGGACCTCAGCAGTTACTATCAATCTTCGGCTGGTCACCTCTACTGCTTTAGCTTGCTTGGAACTCTAGAAGCTACCTAGCCCAAAGCCTTTAGCTTACTCGGAGCTCTAGGTCTCCTTTCCCACTTAGCTTGCTCGGAGTTCTGTGGGACTCCTAACCTCAGTAACTAGGCTTGCGGGGAGCTTAGTAGCATTTAACACCCCCCCCCCTCTGCTTGCGTTGGGAATGCTAAATCCACTCCACCTAGCCTACTTGGAGCTCTGTGCAGATCCTTCCGTAGTCTACTCACGCCTCAAGATACCTCTCTTTACCCAGTATTAGTGAACTATTTTAGTGTAAAATTCTTTCAGTTTGTAACGGTAGAGCAATTAATGCACTCGGGATTTTGGACTTCCCTTCACCTTTTATTATAAAAGTTTTCTTAAATACAAAAATTATAATAACTAATTCCTCTAATATATTGGGTTAGATTAAGATAGGAATCCGGTGACCAAGCGTCGTGAGAGGGGTTAAAATGAGGTCTCTCTCTCTCGATTACCAGGCGTCGTGAGCGAGGGTAGGAACCCGGTGACTGAGCGTCGTGAGCTTAAGGAAAGGTACCTCTCGATGACCAAGCGTCCTGAGAAGGGTCTTAGGTGGTTCGATCAACCTGGGCAGATTGATGCTCAATGATGCGTGCTGCTCTCTTTTATCCTGGAGTGTCGGCTGCCACTGGGGTTCTTCGTCTTGCCGACTGCTGGCGAATGTGGGCGAATCCTCTTCGGGTCCGTCGTCTGCGATGTTTTTGTTTATTATTAGCACGTGTTAGTACACATGGTTATCGCATGTTATGGGGACATGTGGAACCTTACAATATTAAATTCATTTTGTAATATACCATTTATAGTAAGGAAAAATTTTTATAATAAAATTCGGTAGTGGGCGAAACGTTCCCGTGTGTAATTTAGCTCTGCTATACCTACACAAGCAAAATTTTACAATATAAATGTTTTGTACGAGCCAAGGTGTATTCCTTAAAACACGATCTGAGCCTAGTACATTGTAAGTATACTACCCGGGGAACGCACCCGGGATACATGCACAAAAAGCACATACAGCAATCACTTATCCATTAGTCTTCCTTACAACGATAAATCTTAAAGTCGTACTCTTTGTAGAATCAACATGACTATAACCTTGATATGGTCTCTACTACGCCAGTAAATCTTGAAAATTACTAGCATAGTAGCGTAGGTGTGAACACATGGTAAGTTGATTGAATTATAGCATTTACGAGGGGAGAAAAATACACACATCCATGTTGACAAAAGTGTATTTTTTTTGTTGTTTACCTAATGGCAAAAAGAAAGAAAGAATGCAACTGTATACAAAGGCTTTTTTTTTATCCTGTAAAACCCAAAACAGTAGCAAAATTTGTACACTGAAAATTTATGGCTCGACCATTCCGCCTGAAGTTTATTAGCTTCACTATTTTCTTTGTCAACAGAGGACGAGAAGCAAACGTAAATGTGAGACTTCTCAGCCGACGTTAAAACGGGTCAGAATGGGAGGAATATGGGTGGTGGGAGGTTGAAGAAATAGTCGTCCCGGGAGTTATTGTTTGGTGGGGAGAAGGAGCAACACAAGAGTTAGTGTAGCACTAAATGACGGCTAACCATTTAGTCAGGACAATGAGAAAGAGTTAAAAAAGAAAGAAAAGAACAACTATTTCTAGCTATATTTCAGTTACTATCCACAAAAGACAGTGTTGCCAGAAGCACCTTATTTTCACTGAACAACACTAGCCAAGCTGATACTACTAACGGTCAATATACACATACAGGACGGAGATTTAGGAATTTAGGATTTAGATTTCTGGGCTTTCAGCATCTATGGCATTTAGCCCGTTACGTATGGGGGGATGACGTTCCTCAGCGAGCACATTATCTGGGGAAATGGAAGGAAGAAAGAATTGGGAAAGGAAGGAAGCGGCCTGGGACCTGTAAGTTAGGTACCACCCCGGCATTTGCCTGGTGTGAATGAGGAAAACCCAGAAAAACCTCATTCAGGATGGCTAGTCTGAAAAAACTTTTTACACTTTTTCGACCGAGTGCCCCCACCGGAAAATGAAATGAAATCTGAGTTTTACGTCCCACGATTATGCCGGTTAGTCTAGAGATGATGGTGATGAGAGATGAATGAAATGATGGAATGAAGAAAGTGGGAGGAAAGAGGAGAGCCCCAAGGAAACCCACGCACACGGTGTTTGTCCACCACAAAGTACACTTGGCGGAGCCGGGATCGAACCCGAGACCCCAAGCACCAGAGGTGAAGGCTCTACCACTGAGCCACCGCGGCCCCTTTGCTTCCACCGGGAATCGAATTCGGAACCGCTCGCACCGTAGGTCATAGCGTTAGCGACTACGTACGCGGAACCATACACAGAAGGTAGAGAGAAGGAAAGTGTTGCAGGAAGTTCGATCCACATAATAATATTCAGTAGAATACGTCGATAATGAAAGATGTTTCTTGTAGCATTGTTAATGATAACGGAACCGAAAATATTTTGGTCTCCGGACCCGGAACTTAACTAAGCATTTTAAGAGAACCGAAATAGAATTTCAACATATGAATTCTGTTTATAAGACCGAAAACTATAAAACCTTAATTCGATGTGTTTTACAGAAGAGCACCGAAATATATTTTGACAGCAGTTTTGTTATAAAACCCCGTTTCTCTTTTCTCTATGACCTCACTGTCACTTCAATATTGGTTTCGCTTACAGGTTCGCCGGGAACTGATTTGCTCATACCAATTTCGATTCTACAGTTTAAGCTGATTTTCCCGGAAATTTGGTTTCGGTATCAAGTCTGGAACGGATTTTTTTTCGCTCGCGGAATTTTTTTTCGAGAAAATCAGTACCGATTCTAAAACGGTGTTTATCGGAAAGTTTCTTCAAGTTCCGCACTCAGAATTGTTTTTTTCGAGAAAACTGGTTCCTGAACTGCAAAATATGTTTCGGTATCGAGTCCGAAACGGTCTTAATCAGAAAGTCTCTTCAAGATCCGTCTTCATAAACTCTCCTTTTTTTTTCTTTTTTTTTTAAACAACCAAAACAATCTATGTCTATCAGCTTCATTATTGTTAACAGCTCTGATTTCTATCCACTCATCGTCAACAAAACAAAACTTTTACACGGCGTAAATTAGTGTTAATTGGGCTCACCTCAGAAAGGGGTCTGTGGTTCCATCCCGGACTATTTCATTTTCTAGCGGACAATGTCATATCAGCAGATTTTCTTGGTATGCTCCCTTTTCTTCAACTACCTTAACTGTCACCAATTCTCTCTGATAATAATCATTAACTTGTATACCCTTCTCCAGACCATCTTCTAGGGCCATCAATCTTCCGGCTATAGTTTGACCCAACTAGCTATTGTTCTTTATTGTGGGAACACGTTTCCTTTCCTAGTGGTGTTAAGGAGTTTAGTTTGTATATATCTATTTCTATTGGAAGAGCTCTGTCTCGTCTCCGAAAATGTGTCTGCTTATATTAGAAAAGATCTGACTCGGATCGAAAATATGTATGTTTTAATTAGCAGATATATGTCTCGTCTCGAAACATTTATCTGTTTCTATTGGAAAAGTTCCGCCGCGGATCGAAAATATATCTGTTTCTATAAGAAGAGCTCTGTCTTGTCTCGAAAATATACCTGTTTCTATTGGAAGAACTCTGTCTTGTCTCGTAAAATGTACCTGTTTCTATTGGAAAAGTTCTGACGTGAATCGAAAATATATCTGTTTCTATTGGAAGAGCTCTATCTCGTCTCGAAAAATGTGTCTGCTTATATAGGAAAAGATCTGACTCGGATCGAAAATATATCTGTTTCTATTGGAAGAGCTCTATCTCGTCTCGGAAGATGTGTCTGCTTATATTGGAAAAGATCTGACTCGGATCGAAAATATGATGTTTTAATTAGCAGAGCTATGTCTCGTCTCGAAAAATTTATCTGTTTCCATTGGAAAAGTTCCGCCGTGGATCGAAAATATATCTGTTTCTATAAGAAGAGCTCTGTCTCCTCTCGAAAATGTATGTTTCTATTGGAAAAGTTCTGACGTGGATTGAAAATATATCTGTTTCTATTGGAAAAGTTCTGACGTGGATTGAAAATATATCTGTTTCTATTGAAAGAGCTCTGTCTCGACTCGAAAAATGTATCTGTTCCTATTGTAAGACTCTAGTGAATGGGATCCTTGGTTCGATCCCTGACCAAGTTTATGGAGAACATCTGTCAATGGGTTTTCTCGGGATACTCCTGTTTTCTTCCACATTATTTTTTCCACCAATTCTTCCATCATCATCCACTTGTCTTAGTCAAATAGCCATAATTGTGGGACGTTAAACTTAAAGATTTCATTTGTGTAGGAAGAGCTGTCTCGTTTGCAAAAATGCTCCTCGTCAAGAATGTCCTTATCTGGTCTCATGCGCAGTTCGAAGTGTAAAAGGGAACTGATTTGTTCATATTAGGGATGGGCAAAACCGGTTTTTATAAAAATTGGAAACCGGTTTCTAGAAAAAACTAAATCCGAAAAACCGACATTTCGGTTTTCTCCAAAACCAGTTCCGTTTTTACCTGAACCGGTTTCGGTTTTCTCCAAAAACCGGTTCGGTTCTCCACCTAAACCAGTTTCGATTTTCTTCAAAACTGGTTCGGTTTTCACCGTAACTGGTTTCGGTAAAAACTTTTGGAAAACACGTAAAACTATTTCTGTGGAAACGGAATCAGTTTTCGGAGAACGAAACATTATTCTGGGCAGAAAAAGAAAACGGGACCGGTTTCAGTGAAAAACCGAACCATTTTGGAGAAAACTGGAACTGGTTTCGGTGAAAAACCTTTTTGTTTTGAAAATTTTCAAAAACCGGTTTCGGTTTTCCTAAAAATCGAGAAACCGGTTTTGGTGCCCACCACTTGTTTATATCCTCGCTGACTTCTCTTTTCATTGTCATAAATAAATACATTACAAATTCTGATTATCGGTAATCTAGTGTCTAAACCTGGATTTTAATATCTGCTCTCCAGTTGGAAACCTTGGTGAGAACCCTGCCTATCTTAGAAGTCGTCTAGTTCACACAGAAGAAGGCTGTGATTTATGCGCTACACAAAGAGGACTTGAAAGAGAAATTGCCTATTCCACTTTAGAGTGCACAACAAGCCACTATTAACAACGATGCCCAGTGCATCAACTTTATCGTCTTCTGAAGGGAGCGGTAACGTTTCCAAGAGAAAATAGGAGAAAAAGGGATGGAGGACAACAGACGGCCATTTTAACTTTTAAAGGGAATGGCGGCAATCATACTTAAAATGACGTCGTCATGTTTTCTTCAGAGGATACACTTCGTACACGCCCCGTGCAAAACAAATGACCGTCAACTTAAACAATATAAAGAGGTTTAAAACAAAAAGAAGAGGAAAGAAAACAACTTATAATCAAGTACGTTGTGAGTTATGACCCTGCCTGGTACTACATAATATAACTTCAGTCTCATAATTATAAAATAAGCATCCAACATACTTTATCATAATATTCTTTAACATTATATACCGTTAGTTCTCACATGTAGATTTTTCTTTTTGCTTTTTTTCTCAAGTGCCATCATTAGTATGTAACGCAAGATGTTTTCTGAAACAGAGTAATATCAGTCAACATCAGAAGCAGTGGCGAATTTTGTGGGGGGGGGGCTTCCGGTAAGCCCCCCCCCGAATTCTTACTTACTATAGTAAAGTATGTGAAATATCTTGCAGAATTTTCACATTTTCAGGCAAAGCCCCCCCCCCCGAAAGTTAGCAAAGCCCTCCCCGAAACAAAATCGTAAATACGCCACTGACCAGAAGTATCCAAATTAGCGAGCCAGGCACTCGGCTCTTTGAGCGCGACTCTTACTCTGGATAGCAAACGCGGAATTAATTGAGAGTAGCAAGCCCGAGCCCTAGAGTCTGCTAAACTCAGACCTCAGAGAGGACAGAGAGCCTCGAGTTTCAATTAGCTTAATGACACTAGCCCAAACCCGACAAAGTGCGAGCCCCAATAAGACTAAGAGCGCGATCGAGAAAGCGCAGACCTTGAAGATAGCGAATGCAAGAGCTCCAATAAAGCTAGAAAGCGCGACCTTCATAATTTTAGTAAGCGCGAGATTAACTCGATTTATACAGGAAAATTCAAATCCAAACACCTCCCCTGCCCCTTGTTATACTTCGTGACGCAAGGCCGAACCCAGAGCAACTTCCCCCCCCCCCAGAAGAGGGAACTTTCTTTTTTATATATATATAGAAGAAGAGGAAATCTTAAAAAGTACCTCTAAGAAGCAGTATTACAACATACAGCTCCCCCCCAAAAAGTCCGCCCTGGATGCGCCCCTGGTCGAACCGTTCCTCTGCTTTGTCGCGATACCCCGAAGAAAATGTGAACGACCCCGAAGAAAATGTGAACGACCCCGAAGAAAATGAAATGAAATCTTTCAGTTTTACGTCCCACGGTTATGGCGGTTAGGCTAAAGGAGACGGTGATTATAAGAAATGAATGAAATGGTGGAATGAAGAAAGTGGGAGGAAACGGGAGAACCCCGAGAAAACCCACGCACACGGCGTTTGTCACCACAAAGTTCACTTGGCGGGATCAGGGTTTGAACCCGGGACCCCATGCATCAGAAGTGAACGCTCTACAACTGAGCCACCGCGGCCCCAACCCCGAAGAAGGTTTATCCTCCTATCCATATAGTCAGGCCTGTCCATGAATTGGCTCCCGGAGCCAAAGCGTGAGCGAGCACGAGCGAAGATAAGAACAGGTGAGCACAGGTGCTGCTAGCTTCGCTTCTTCCACTGCATCCGATAAGTGTTGCCAACCACACATGATGGCAAAAAACCTATGGCCAAGCCTGGCCAGAAATTCGCACGATGATAAGCATTGAGCAGATGCAAGCGTGAAATGTGCAGGTGTGCTCTCCCCCTCCCCATTTCGAAAGCAGTGACGCGAAAACACTGCAGGAAATAAAATTGGTACGTTTTTTGGTCGAGGAAGACGCATGATAGAGGTTACAGTTAGCGTTGAAGTAACTAACAAATGAACAAGAAAGAAAGAAAGAAACTAATATTAAACATGTCATCTTACAGACGTAAAAACGACTGCAAAAATCGGAAACGAATTGTTTCAGACCTTTTTAGCTTGCTTACAAAATTCGTGACGTTGTATTACATTAGCATTCGGTCTGTAACTTGTCACTCGCTTCACGTTTGCTAAGTTGTAAACGCCTTTCGTTGCTAGATTGATAGGAGAACGACGGGAGGTTGAAAATAATAATAATAATAATAATAATAATAATAATAATAATAATAATAATAATGCGTATTATTATTATTATTATTATTATTATTATTATTATTATTATTATTATTATTATTTGGACCAAAGAGGGATGAAAATGGGGATTGGAGGAAATTCATAACTAGGAATTGCATAGTTTATACCGCTCACCTAACATTATTAGGGTTATTAAGTGTAGAAGGCTCAGGTGGGCAGGCCATGTAGCCAGAATGGAAGAAATTAGAAACGCTTTCATAATTTTAACTGAAAACCCAATTGGAAGAAGACCACTAGGAAGACCTAGTCGTAGATGGGAAGACAATATTAAGATGGATCTTGCAGAAATAAGAGTACAGAGTAGAAACTGGATCCAGTTGGCTAAGGACATAAGTTAGTGGAAATATTTTGTAAACGCGGCATTGAACCTTCGGGTTCCATAGACCATAGAGTCAGTTAGTTATTATTATCTAAAAGAAATGTTCAAATGTTGTTAAGAGACAATTACACAGAAGAACTGAGTTCCGACCAAACACTAATTTGCCGGAAGGAAATTCCAGTGCAGTCCAGCCTACTTTAAGCGTTATCCGTGCAACCCACGTTTCATGTTCAAGACATTGGGAATAATTGTTCGTATCATTCAGTTGGAACGTTTCCTTCCGAATTTACGCTATTACAGTTGACCTACGCTATTACAGTAGACCTACGCTATTACAGTAGGCCTACAACATTGTGACTTTCAAAAGCAGTCAGTAACTATCGAAGAAAGACAAGCGTGTAGCTTCAGTCGTTGAAATGATTTAACATTCTTTTTCACTTTTAACAAGCCACCGGCAAGCAACCAGCCAGGGACAATACATTTTTCCTTATTAAAAAGACACTCCTTGTTAAAAAAAAAAAAAAAAAAATTGCAGTCACTAACGGTCACTCTTAAAAATGGAAAATCTCTTTGGCTCTCTTAATATTTTGTTTGATTCTTTGCGATCAAAGTAACTTTAAAAGTGGAGTAAGAAATACTATTCTTCCTATTGATAGTGTAATAGTGGCTTCTAATCTCCACAACCAACCCCTTGCTAAGCCTATTCGTACACACATACATGCATAAGCTAATTTTCTGGAGATAATACTTAGATAATTACAAACAAGTGCTACAGTTTTTTTCGTATGAAGAGATTATCTCTTTTCCAAAAAGCGAAACAACATAATATAACAAACCAACATCCTTCTTTAACAAAAGGAAAGAAAAAAGAAGAAAAGGAACGTACCTAGTTTATCATTTGATTGCTGTTACAAGTTTATATTGTCTATAGTTAACGGTTACCACATTGTGAAAAAACACTATACACTAAATGGCAATCAGTTACCATACATACTTTTTTTTTTTTTTTTTGTAAGCTAGTGATTACCGCCAAGGTTGACAACACTTCCGCTCCTCTAAGGACGAAACCCGAAGATCCACGAAGCACGAACAATGGTATTTGCCCGTAGAATGCTCGTGAGCGTTCACGAGGAGAGTTTCCACTATCTGCTCGCCGTGGGCAGGGCTGCATATAGTTTTGTTCCAAAATTTGAAGGCTAGAAAGCTGTTAGTGAAGGATTGTCCTTTAAAACATTACAAAACATTTAATTAAAAGCTAAAGGAATTCTAAGCGGAAAAAATAATTTAAAAAATTAGATACGAGACACTTTTCAACGTTCCACCACCACACAGAATTTCTCGAAGGAAAATGTATATTAAAAAAAAAATCCTCAGACCACAAAATATAGCAATTATAACCAATGGTAAAAGTGAATCTGAAAAGGTGGGGGCACGGTAGGTAGCGGCATGACGCCACGCCGTTCCCCCTATCTATCTTTGCCCATTGTATTTTTTTAGAAACTGAGGGGACGCCGAACATATATTTTTGAGGTGGGGGTACGGCGTCCCCCCGAGTTCCCCAAAGGTTCCCCAAATTAATTGTTCTCTCCCTTGAAATTGATATTAGCAATCAAAAGCAAGCAAAAAAAAAAAAAGTAGATTGAAAAATTAGCAGACAGAACTATTACCGGCTTGTTACACGATTGCACCTTTTCATCCGCTACAACGTTGCCAGGCGAAGAAAACAGTTCGTATACACTGAGAAATTCTGAATTACCGTAAGACTCCTTTTATTTCAAGTGATATAGTAAATTATTCAAGTTATAATCATCATTAAAGACCGGGTGTTCTAGCGCTAAAATAATCGAAAATAGGTAGGCAAATATGCATATACGTGCAAATTGAAAAATAGCGGGCTGGGTGGCTCAGTGGTAGACGCGTGGGATCCCTGCTTCGATCCCCGGCCGGGTAAGTTTGAGTTGAGTTGGGTTGATTTTAGTTTAGCGTCCCTTTCAGCAGCGAGGTTATATGAGACGTGGACCTACTGATTAACGTGGAATCCGAACCACATGAGCTCCCGCCGGGAATCGAACCCGGGTCTCCCACGCCAAAAGGCGCGTACGCTAACCGATTAGCCACGGAGGAGCTCCCAAGTAAGTTTGTGGTGTACAACATCGTGACCGTGAGTTCTCTAGGGGTACTCCCGTTTATTTACTTCTACATTCTCATTCCACCAATTCTGAAATCATCATTATTGACTTGCCTTAATCACCGTCTCCCTTAGCCTAAAGGGCATAATTGTGGAACGTTACACTGAAAAATTTCATTTCATTTGAAAAATAGGCACTAAAATCTACGAAACAAGATGAACATTCAAAGATATATACAAGAAACTAAAATGAAGTGGTTAATAGCGTTCAAATGATCTAGAAATATCCTCATCGTTGTTTATCTATCAGGATCTACAATTATTTCCGTATAGTTCTAATTAGCGTTACAGTACATTTTCTTTTATCCGGACATGTTATCTTTTCTGGATCCTAAAAACGGCCCCGACAGGAAATGTTCTTTCTTTAAAGGAAGAAGTACAGAAACTGCTTCAACTTCAACAGTGGCTCAATAGTAGAGTCCCACTTTCTTCATTCCACCATTTTCATTCATCTCTCATTATCACCGTCTCCTTTAGCCTCACCGGCATAACCGTGGGACGTAAAACTTAAAGATTTCATTTCATTTCATTTCAATAGTAGAGTGTTTACCTCTGGTGCATGGGGTTCTTGGTTCGATCCCTGCCCGCACAAATGAGCTTTGTGGTGGACAAACACTGTGTGCATGGATTTCCTCGGGGTTCTCCCATTTCCTCCCACTTTCTTCATTCCACCATTTCCTTCATTTCTCATCATCATTGTCTCCTTTAGCGTAGCCGGCATAATCGTGGGACGTAAAACTTAAATCTTTTATTTCATTTTTTCATTTTGAAACCTGAAACCTTATACTGTAGATCTACGTATCATATAGCCTCGGTGCTCAAAAGGGTCGCAAATCCTCAATTACACTGAGAAAAAAAATGAATGTGGCGTACTTAAAAAGGTAGGTTACATGCGTAATTCCTGTAGGTTTAGACTTAACGTACAGCAGACGAATAACTGAAAACGCACGTTTTATAATACTTTCCGTATAAGTGTTTCATCTATACGTACTTTCCGTATGCATGTCATATACGGAAAACTGTTAGATGTCCGATATCTTGCAACGGCATGATGTAACATCTAAGGGCAGTGCCAATGTAGTGTATGGATAACGTATGCTCTATACTGATTTCTGTAGTAAGCAAGGGGATTCCGTATATTTGTGCAATATACCGCTGTCCGGAGACAAGGGCGCCGATCTTGGAGGCCGAGGGGCCCGTGCCCCCCAAACCTCGTGTACTCCCCCTATTGTATGTATGAATATAAAATATTTGGCATAATTTGAATGTAATTTGTCTTAAGATCTTCATATATATACATTCTGCATCTGAATGGGCTCCCCAAATTTACAGAGAAATCCGCGTCCCTGTCCGGAGAACGGATTTTTCTCATTGTAACCGACGGATCAACCAGCTGACTGTAAACTTTCCCAACGTTAAAGGTTCAACCATAGTATGGCTACCATACCCACACAACACTAACACGTGAGAATAATGATTTGTTACGTGGCAACCCTGTCTCATTGATTAATTTCTATTTTATGTATTAAAAAAAAAAGAAACAAAGACGTGAGGAAAATAAAATATAATGAAACTGGTACTACCTGTAGAAACAACAAATCGTTCTTAAAAATTGGAAAACAATTAAACATTTATAAATGAAAGGAAAAAAACAATATTTAAAAAGAATTAATTCTTCGACTTCATGCTTTCTATTATTCACGTGAATTCAACGAGAAAATTTTACCAAAGGCAAGAACAAGAAAAAAAAAAAAGTATTCAGAGAAAATATCACTTCCAGAAATGCTTTCTAAATGCATTTCCTTTTACTTTTCCTCCAATGCATTAAAAAAATTAAATTGCACTTTAGAAAACGTTCTACATAAGTGATTTTCAAACTCATATCCTGCGGCATACTTATGAATTGCTACAAGCTAAACGTGGTAAGAAATTACGAATCATGCAAGTCTTCAAGAAAAGTTTAAAAAATAACAAGTTCGATTAAACGTCTGTAACTAATAGAATACATAATCATAATCATAATCAGAAACGGCTGAGAACAAAAAGATGAAACAAAAACTGAGATAGGAAAGTGTCATAGAGAACATCACATGGACCCATAGTAGATATTTTTTGCGGCCATTTTGGAAACGGTGGCCGAAATAAAAAATTGTTTCCTACAAAAATTGTTTCGTTTTTCAAGGACTACCGAATGAGGTATGATTCAATACATGTTCCTATTTGAAAATTTGAAGTTGGCCCCTGGGACCCTTCAAGGAGGGCCCTGGGGTCACCACAACAACACCATGTGATGTGCCCTATGACAGTTTCCTATCTTAGTTTCTGTTTCATCTTTTTATTCTCAGCCATTTCTGATTTATATATATAAATAAATGAACGTGAGTATCAGTATGACTTCCGACTTCTTGAACGACCCGACCAATCCCGATCAAAATTCTCAATATAGATCAGTAAAGACTACGTATTAAGCAAAATGCCTGTTTTTTAACATTAAAGATATGATCAAAAATAACGTTTTAAAGTCTATATGGGGGTTGTAGTTTCAATTTAAGCCTATCTTATTTCGCTTATTTTGCCCATTTCGCTTATTTCTGCCTAAATAATTGATTTCGAACCTGATGTTGCCTATTCTATGTATTTTCTTCAAAATAAGACTTTGTTGGGCAGAAGGATTCTGCCTCACCCGATAAGTGTACTGATAAATTGCTGTATAAAATTTTGACTGCTGTGTAGTAATTAAGTGCTGTAGAGAATGTATTTGCCAAATATACATGAAGTATATATCAAGCTTCATATATATATATATATATATATATATATATATATATATATATATATATATATATATATATATAGTAAAACAAAATATTAACAAACACGTATGTTTCTATATTGTTTGAAGATTATCTGACTTCAATTTATTTTTTTAATTGTATTTAGTATTTATCTTCATTATTTCGAGTTACATTTTAGTTACAGAGCACGATTACCATAGCAACGTTACCTCCGGCGTAAACGGAAGGCTACAGGCGAAGAAAATAGCACCGGAAAGGGGAAAAAATGCAATGAAGCCCTTATATCCTAGCACGTAAGAACAAGAGATGGCGCAACTGTTACTTGTGTAAATGTTGTCAGACTATTGACAAATTCAAAAAACGATTATTGGACATATTACAAGAAACATAGAAAGTTATTTGTTACTTGCCATAAATGTCAAATATACTGCAAAAAGCTTTGATATACTACTTACTGGCTTTAAGCAATGCAAATACTCAAAGCCAGTAAATAATTATATCTGATGAACTCGGAAGGAGATATCACTCGTGTTTGCCTTTGCTACTTACTTTGAGGATGTCTTCACACCACATAATGCTCCATTATTTTACCATCCATCTCACCGCCGTATTACCACTGTGGGCAATCCTGAGCGAGCGTTATTTACACCTGCAATAGACCATACCATTGATCACACTAATCCTTTGACAGCTCCAATAACTAGTGCTGAAATAGTCACTGTGCTTCATCGACGCCGCAATACAGCTCCTGGTGCCGACACTATTACATACAACCAAATTCGGCAAGCCGGAGAGGCATTCCATCATGTTCTCGCCCAGTTGTATACAACTATTCTAACAACTGGCTACTTTCCTCCTCTCTGGAAGCTCGCCAAAATTGTGGTTTTTCTGAAACCGCAAAAAGATCCTACCAATATCGGCTCATATCGCCCAATTAGTCTCACCAACGTCTTCAGTAAGACCATGGAGCGCATTTTGGTCACCCGCCTTCATCCTTTTTTAGAAACACATCATCATCTGCCTACAACGCAAGCCGGCTTCCGACCATCTTTCAGCACCACGGATCAACTGCTTAAGCTCTCGAGCCTTTTGACCAACCACTTCAACAAACGACTACCTTCTGTCCTAATCTCATTTGACATTGAGCGAGCATTTGATACGGTATGGCATCAAGGCCTTCTTTTTAAACTGCTACATCTTCTTCCTATACCGTACGTCCGCCTCATAGCCAATTTCCTTCATCAACGCCCAGCTTTTATACAAATCAACCAGGCTCAGTCTAACCATTTTGTTCTTCGTGCTGGGGTGCCACAAGGTTCCGTGCTCTCCCCCTTACTCTATATCTTATATGTTGCAGATATGCCACAACCTCGGCCACCCATCCATGCACTACAATTTGCTGACGACACAGCCTATCTCGCCTTGTGCTCTTCTGTGGATCGTATTAACACTACTCTCCAACCAGCAATCGATCAGTTGGTCACCTGGTGTCTCAAGTGGAAACTCAAACTGAACCCCGCCAAAACCCAAATGGCCTTATTCGCCCGTAACCGCAACAAATTTTGTCCGACACGAAATCCTGAGCGTCTCCATCTTACGCTTCTCGATTCACCGTTGACCTTGTCCAACAGTGTGAAATATCTCGGCGTCATCTTTGATAAACATCTTACCTGGAGAGCCCAACTTTCTCAGTTACAAACTAAAATTCGACGCCGAATAAATTTGTTGCGAAGCCTCTGCGGCACCAACTGGGGTCTCAACACCAGGCTTCTTCTCCATACGTATAAGGTCTTTGTCCGCCCAGCTCTTACCCATGGTCATATTGCTTGGTTGTCTGCTCCACAGCACTTTTACAGCAAATTGCAAGTCCTGGAACGTCATGCTCTGCGCACCGCTTATTTCTTACCGGCAAATACTCCTACTCGCGAGGTCTATCGGCACACCACCATACCCACGCTTTTACAACATCTTTATCGTCTTCGCACTCGCTATATACAGAGCCGTATAGCTGAGGCACATCCAATTCTCGGTGCTTTGCTCGATCAGACTCCTACACGACCACGGCATGCCTATCCAGCAGTCGACCATCTACTTGCACTGCATGAACTTGACCAGGCCACGGCAACTTATAACCCTCGTCGTCGCATCTATCAAAGCCATCTACATATCTATCGTCCATAATCTCTCTTACTCTACACTTCATCTACAACATCTAACAATATAACGATGATCGTACATCACCACAATCAATAGCTTCCTGTATCCCAACTATATTCAGGCGCTTCTAACAATTCTGTTTTTTTTTTTTCTCCTGGCCCCGGAGAAGGCGTTACCTTCTGTGGCCCGCCCAGTTTCGACTGGGAATGAAATAGCAGTTTAAAAAAAAAAAAAAAAAATCACTCGTGTTGAATAACAATAAATGGTAGTAATTTAGTATTGTGTCATCTTTCTAATCAACTGACGGTTTAACAATAAGCACATGGTCAATTAGATCCTGTAACAGTGAATATGACCTCCACTTTTTTAAACCTATTATTTCATCATGTTTTTAACTAGACCATAGTCAATTTTACCTCATTGTTGGGTTATTTGCACGTTCTGCTCTCTCCAAGCGATCGCACAATGTGGTCAGTTCTTACCCCACACTTGTTCACTTTTAATTACACGTTTGGTTAAACGCATAACCGGGTTAATGGAATTAACAGTTGGTTGGGTCAAGTTGGGTTAAACGTATTAACCGGTTATGCGATTTCACACCATTTAACTACATTTAACTACACGTTGGGTTGAACTTATTTCAACCCAATTTAACTAAACACTTTGACCCTATTTGAGTCGGAGCAGTTTTAGCCACCTGGTTGAGTTAAAATGTGCACTAATAGGGTCAATTTCAACCCAATTATTTTTCTCAGTATAGGGGAGGGGGAGAGAGGAGTTATAGAAATTATCGAAAATGTCCGACATTAGTGTCAAGTCCACAGTTTTCGGATCGCTGAGACGAACAGTGAAACACTTCCTATGCCGTTTAAATTAAAATCTACCCCTTTTATGTCCACAATGAAACGTATTTTCACCGTGCGAAAAACGGGTATTCTGCTAGTATTAAATAATAATAATAATAATAATAATAATAATAATAATGTGCTTTTGTTTTTTTCGCTCACGGTCAAAAGTGCGGCGTATTATCAAGGGCGCTGATTTCTTAGTAAATTTGGGGCGCCCCATTCAGATGCAGAAGGCATATATGTGAGGTTTTTAAGACAAATTGCACTCAAATCATGCCAAATACTGTATATTCATAAATACAATGCGGGGGCACACATGAGCTTTGGGGGGCTCAAGCCCCCTTGGTCCCCCAGGATCGGTGCCCTTGCGTATTATTGGCATGTATTGTAGAAATCGGCCGAGACAGCGATCTAGATAGGGTTAAGAGAAGATAACATTAGAACTGGGATACATAAAAAAACATATCTTTGCTAAAAGAATTATAGTATAGTTATTTTTACTTTACTTCCAGTTAATCAATACATTGTAAATGATTGCATTGGAATAACACACGTCGCGTCCGAAAGAAAAGGGACCAAAACTGAGATGGCGGCTAATGGAAATAAAACGAAATTAAATATTTCAGTTTACCATTCCACGATTATGCCCTTCAGAATAAGGGAGACGGACGATTAAGGCAAATGAATGATAATGCACAAATTGGTGAAATGAAAATGTGGCAGAAAACAGGAGTACCCCGAGAAAACCCACGGACACGATGTTGTCCACCACAAACTTACTTGGCCGGAGATCGATGGCGGCTAATCAGAGTGTTGCCAACGAGAGAAGAAGTGCGCTTTTGAAATTCGAGACGCGACGAGAAGAGGAATTTCTAGAGACTTGTGGGCCACACAGGCCCGTATCCAAGGGGGGTCTAGAGGGGCTGGGCCCCCTAAAATTTTGCTGGTCCCCCTAAAATTTTCACGGTAGGCTTCCAAATGAACTATAATATGCTGATGAACTATAATAAGGTTGGATCGGGCCCCCCTAACTTCAGCCGGACATCCCTAAACTTTTGGGCTGGCTACCGGCCTGGGGCCACACTAGTACACCGAAATCTTATATATCGAGCATTGTTTTGGTGTTTCATAATTGATAGTATAAAAACTAAAAAAAGGTGACAAAGTGATTGTGCAAACACAATGAACAGTATTTATCAAAATTTAAAAACACGCAAGTTATTACATAATATATATAGTCCAACAATAAATATTGTTTAAATGGTGTTATGTCACTTTCTTTGTAGGCCTCTCGTGTACAAGGACTCTGATAACTTCTAGATGAAACTAAGAAAAAAGATCAGGGAATAAATTTTGTACATAAATTTACAAAATCGAGACGAGACGAGACGGGATTTCTACAAAATGTACGAGACGAACTCGTCTCGTCTTGTAGGCAACAGTATGTCGGTGAAAAGTCAATTTAATTGATTTATTCTCCCAAAATGCAGGATACTTTTCAATCTTATTATGTGTTTCATCAAAATTCAATATATATTTTGATTATACAATGGGACCATGATAACTCAAAGCTCAAAAGAATAGATAAAGATTCGAGTTATCGAGTTTTTCAAGTAATCACGGTTGCCACAACAAAAATTCGAGATATCGAGGTTCCGCGTTCCTCATTAAAAGTGACTATATAACATCTATAACTCAAAGTTTTATTCACTCAACCTTTATAACTCGACGTTTTATTCATTCAACCTTTATAACTCGAAGTTTTATTCACTCAACCTCTATAACTCGAAATTTTATTCACTCAACCTCTATAACTCGAAGTTTTATTCACTCAACCTCTATAACTCGAAGTTTTATTCACTCAACCTCTATAACTCGAAGTTTTATTCACTCAACCTCTATAATTCGAAATTTTATTCACTTAACCTCTATAACTCTAAATTTTATTCACTCAACCTCTATAGCTCGAAGTTGTGAAAGTTCCTTAAGTTACGAGGGTCGTTCCGAAAGTATTGCCTCTTTTTTTTTTTTTTTTTTTCATGAAAACTAATTGAGATACATGAATAATAACAGGACAGCTACAGAGAGCAAAATTTCAGCTACAGACTGTCATTTTTCCACATAGTTCCCACCATTTGTTATGCACTTTTGCTAACGATGAACCAGAGCCTGCATACCACGCTTGTAAAAAACGGAACCAGCTGAGGCTAACTTCCTTACAGCTTTGACAGCAGCTTCTGAATCTTGAAAATGTTCTCCACATTCAGTTTTGTACACAA
This sequence comes from Thermobia domestica, assembly GCF_964235325.1. Taxonomy (NCBI): domain Eukaryota; kingdom Metazoa; phylum Arthropoda; class Insecta; order Zygentoma; family Lepismatidae; genus Thermobia; species Thermobia domestica. The sequence goes on along the minus strand of NC_137457.1, from coordinate 28,819,403 downwards.
TTCTCTGGTCGTTCTCCCTCGATCAGCACGGATTAGTTGGTCAAGACGCTCTTCATTGCGAGGGATGACAGCTGTGCAGGGTTGACCGGGTCGTGGCTTGTCATGAATACCCTTTTCACCACCCTGCAAATGCCGTACCTATCGCCTCACATTGCTCACGTCTATTGTATCGCTTCCATAAACCTTTACCAAACGTCGATGGATGTCAATCGGCGCCATTCCTTCAGCAGTGAGGAATTCAATCACACATCGTTGTTTTATACGCACATCCATATCAGACTCCATTTCGGAACACTCCTATGCTGACGCCATCTACCGCAGAACAACGGAACCAGCTGCAAATAAAAGAGGAAGCATTACTTCAAGCATTAGCACTACATCAACGACATCTGGCACGGAGATACAAAGTCAATAGAAAATATAGAAGGCATTAATTTCTGAACGACCCTCGTAAATAATATGACTAATAAAAATAAAATACTGTACATGTATTGTTTTAGAGGGGGGGGGGGGGTAGGCTTTCATATGTAGACATCCGTCAAACACAATTACAATCACATCAGCAACAATGACAATTACGGTAAAGTATACAGCTATAGCTTCGAGATATCGAGGTCACATTAAGAGAAATTCGAATTATAGAAGTAAACTTTGACTTGCAGAGGTTCACAAATAAGAAAGTTCGAGTTTTTAAATTATGATCATAAACCCTTAAAATTCGACTTATCGAAGATGTAATTTTTAAATATTCCACTCATAGAGGTTATTTTAGCGTTATGTAGAGTTCAAGGAAGTGTGGAAAAATTGGAGTTATCAAGGAATTTCAGCTGTCGATGTTCAACTCTATTAATTATCTGCGCATCTAAATGCAAAATAAATGTTGGTTTTATTGTCACATCACACAAAAACGTTACCAATAAAATACCGAATAAATTTTTAATTACTACTACTTCATCACAGAGGGGAAAAAAAGGGGGTTATTATATGTTTTATAAATGTGGAACATAAATTTTGATTCTATTAAGTATCTCCCAGTCAACTATTTCGTCGAAGTGCACGATAACACTACCTATTTTTCACTAAAATTAAAGATCAAGTTTCAAGTTATTGCACACTTTTAATCAAACTGAAAGACTATTTTTTAGTTAATTATATGTTTCATCAGTAGGTAAATAAACTTTGGCTTTAATAACTATCTTTCAACCAAACGCAAAATAAAAGATAATAATACACATTTTCATTGAAGTCCAAGATAAATTTGATGTTATTATACATCTTTCATCAAAATTAAACATAAACCTTAGTTTAATACATGATTCGTTCATGTGCCCGTGTAACGTGGGTTCCTGTCACCACGGCATGGCGCGTCCTCAGGTTGCGGATCGAGGAGAAGGCCTCTAGATATAGAGGTTAGCTGCAAATATACTGAATAAGCAGTCGCGGACAGACGACTAGGAGTGGTCCTCCAGCTTGGGGGTTTGGGTAAGGCTAACACCCTCATCCTGTAAAAAAAGGTACTTGTTCAGAAACATTCACAAAAGCCTCGGACAAGGACTGATAACTTGGCACGAAATCAGCAAAAGAAAATGGACATGAGATTTGGAACATGGAATATTAGAAGTCTTTATAGGGCAGACGCGTTAAAATCTGTAACGAGTGAGTTAGAGAAATACAGGATGGACTTAGTAGGAGTTCAGGAAGTTAGGTGGGAAGGAAATGGATCTGAGAATTCCGGAAATTTTACGTTCTTTTACGGGGAAGGAAATAAAAATCACCAGTTAGGAACAGGGTTTTTCGTTCACAAACGAATATTACCAGCAATTAAACGGGTTGAATTTGTTACTGACCGACTTTCTTTTATTACTCTTAAGGGACGGTGGTGTGATATTATTGTTTTAAATGTACATGCTCCAACTGAAGATAAGGGTGACGATATAAAAGATAGTTTTTACGAAGAAGTTGAACGGATATTTGACCAACTCCCGCGATACCATATGAAGATTCTATTAGGGGATTTCAATGCGAAGGTAGGACGAGAGGATATTTTCAAACCGATTATAGGGAACGAAAGTTTGCATAAGGAAAGTAATGACAACGGTGTGAGACTCGTGAACTTTGCAACATCCAAAAACCTAATCGTGAAGAGTACAAAATTCCCACATCGCGACGTTCATAAATACACTTGGACATCACCAGACGGAAAAACACATAATCAAATTGATCACGTTTTAGTAGATAGAAGAAGGCAATCTAGCATAATTGACGTCCGGTCGTTTAGAGGGGCTGATTGTGACACAGATCACTACCTGGTAGCAGCGATAATACGGGAGAGATTATCGTTCAATAAAGGTAATACTCAATTTCCGAAAACGGAGAGATTTAATTTAAAGAAATTAGAAGAGAGCCAGGTAAGAGAGGAATACCAGACTGAAGTTTCGAATAGATTCTCGGTTTTAGAAGACTCGGAGTGCACTAGTGTTGAGGATACTTGGATTGAAATTAGAGATAGCATTAAACGTTCAGCAATAGAAAAACTGAGACACGCGGAAATACGTAGGAACAAACCATGGTTCGACCAAGAATGCATTAAACTAGTAGAGAAGAGAAAACAGGCAAAATTACTCTGGCTACAAAATCCGAATGAAATAACTACACATAATTTCGCAGATATCAGGCGGGAAACTTCCAAAACTTTTAGAACAAAGAAACGGGATTTTTTGAAAGCTAAAATTAAGGAACTTGAAGATAATAGTAAAAATAAAAATATTCGGGACATGTATAAAGGGATCAGCGAATTTAAGAAAGGCTATCAACCTCGTGCTTATATATTAAAGAAATCTGACGGAACAGTTCTCACTGATACGGATAGCCTCTTAAATAGATGGAAAGATTTCTTTGACGATTTGCTGAACACGCAGCCAAAAACTAATGTGCGTGGAGAAAAGGAGATACACACCGCAGAACCGTATATTCCAGAACCCAATCGAATAGAAGTGGAAGCCGCTATAAAGAAATTAAAGAAACACAAATCTCCGAGTGTAGATGAAATTCCGGCTGAGTTAATTTTAGCTGGAGGCGAAAAATTGTGGAACAAGATACACAAACTCATTCTCCTTATCTGGAACAAGGAAGAATTGCCACAAGAGTGGAAAGAGTCAATCATTGTTCCAATTCACAAGAAAGGCGACAAAACTGACTGTAATAATTATCGAGGCATTTCTCTTCTGTCAACATCCTATAAAATCCTTTCAAATATTCTGTTAGCAAGATTGACCCCATACGCAGATGAAATTATTGGAGATTATCAGTGCGGATTTAGACGAAATCGATCAACTATCGACCAAATATTTACCATTCGCCAAATACTCGAAAAGAAGTGGGAATACAACCCCGGTACATCAACTATTTATTGATTTTAGAAAGGCTTACGACTCGGTTAGGAGAGAAACATTATACAACGTTCTTACAGAGCTTGGAATACCGAGAAAGCTAATTAGATTAATTAAGATATGTTTAAGTGAATCCCAAAGTAAAGTCCGGGTAGGAAAATTTTTGTCCACGAGCTTCCACGTCGAAAATGGCCTGAAACAAGGAGATGCGTTGTCGCCATTATTATTTAACTTTGTGCTGGAATACGCCATAAGGAAAATCAAAGATAGCAACCAGGCCCTAGAGTTGAACGGCATTCACCAGGTTATGGCATATGCTGATGATGTAAATTTAATAGGGGATGATAGGAGAACAGTAGAAATAAATGCAGAGATATTATTAAACGCTTGCAGGGACATGGGTTTAGAAGTAAATGAAGAGAAAACTAAATACATGGAAGTGCGTCGGGACCGTAATACGGCAAATTGTGGAGGCGTTAAAATATTAAATAATACTTTTGATAAAGTGGATACTTTCAAATATTTAGGATCAATATTAACAGACGAAAATCATATTCACGAAGAAATTAAATGTCGACTAAAAGCAGGGAATTCGTGTTACTATTCGGTTCAAAATCTCTTGTCGTCGCGAATTCTGTCGAGGAATTTGAAGCTTAAAATATATAAAACGATAATCATGCCTGTTGTTCTGTATGGTTGCGAAACATGGTCGCTTACTCTGAGGGAAGAACATAGACTGAAAGTATTTGAGAACAGGATCCTGAGAAGAATATTCGGACCCAAGAGGAACGAGAATGGGGAATGGCGGAAGCTTCATAACGAGGAACTACATAGTTTATACGGTTTACCCAACATTGTTAGGGTCGTCAAGTCTAGGAGGCTTAGGTGGGCAGGTCATGTAGCTAGAATGGAAGAAAGTAGAAACGCTTTCAAAGTCTTGACTGGTAGACCCATAGGAAAACGACCATTAGGAAGACCTAGGCGCAGATGGGAGGATAATATTAAGATGGATCTCGCAGAGATAGGAATACAAAGTAGAAACTGGATCCAATTGGCTAAGGATAGAAGTCAGTGGAGAGTTTTTGTGAACGCGGCACTGAACCTCCGGGTTCCATAGGCCATAGAGAGAGAGTTCGTTCATGTGCTCCATAAATTTTGGTAATATTAAGATTAATCTCGCAGAAATTGGAATACAAAGTAGAAATTGGATTCAATTGGCTAAGGACAGAAGTCAATGGGCAGCTTTTGTGAACGCGGAATTAAACCTCCGGGTTCCATAGTCCACAGAATTAGTTAGTTCTTATTGTGTTGGGAAACAGATTTTGTAAGAAAAAGGATAAGACCGACACACACAAAAAGGTGTTGTTCGAGTTATGTACTGATACAGTGGGGGAATGTCTTGGGAAAAAGATTTTGTAAGAAAAAAAATGGATAAGATAATTTAATATGTGCTAAGAAAAAGAACTATTAAAATGTTTTTTTTTTTGAGAAAACAACCTTGCCTAAGGGACAAGAGAGACTTCGTAATTATTAGAAATATAATTTAAGTGTGATAAAGAGGGAAGATATAAGGAGGATACAGGCTGGCAAAACGGGAGGACGGAAGCAGCCAAAGACGAGGGGAAAATTCAGTCATGTGGGTGAGAGGACACCTAACATTCATGTAAGACCTTTTTCTCTTTGTAAAATCTTAGTTGGAGAAGAATCTGAGCCAAGTAAGGTCTCTCGTGTATAATATTTTGTGATTACGAAATGTATTTTATTTCAATGTAACTTTATTGTGTTTTTGCATTTTCATATAATCTCTCTCAGTGTTAATAAAGTTTGCTTACTTAAGTATTCCGCCCGGTTCTTTTACTTACAGGGTTTGTATGATAAGTAATGAGACCAGGTCTGGAAACATTGTTTTATTGATCTGATCTGTACAGGGACTTAAAAGCTTTCGAAGTACTCTCCTCTTGCGTCGATGCACTTCTGCAATCGATGTTTTCACGCTGCAAACGCCCCCTGGAAGTCAGCAGCCGGCATGCCCTTTAGAAATGTGGTCACGGCTGCTTGGATGGCTGTGACGTCTGCAAAACGGGTTCCTTTCAAGCGTGGCTTCAGCTTCGGGAAGAGGAAGAAGTCGGCCGGGCTCACATCTGGGCTGTAGGGTGGTTGTGGAAGGACTTCCACCCCAATCCGGGTCAAAAAGGAGGTCACTAAGAAGGCGGTGTGGGCAGGGGCATTGTCGTGATGCAACTTCCACCGGCTAGCGATCGCCGGTCTTTTCCGCTTGACGCTCCTGTGCAGTCTCTCAAGGACTTGTTTGTAGCAGGCGGCGTTGACGGCTTGTCCTTGGGGTACAAACTCCTTGTGGACCACCCCCACATTGTCAAAAAAAACAATCAACATTGTTTTCACCTTTGACTTCGACATTCTGGCCTTCTTGGGGCGCGGGGACGCAGGAGTGTGCCACTCCGCGCTTTGACGTTTCGTTTCAGGGTCGTACTGGAACACCCACGACTCGTCACCTGTTATGACGTCATCTTCAAAGTTAGGGTCACTGTTCATGAGGTTCAACAGTTCCTGACAACAATCAACACGTCGTTGCTTTTGTTCGTCAGTCAACACTCGCGGCACCAGTTTCGCACAGATTTTTCTCATTCCCAATTGTTCCGTCACAATCTTGTGCACTGTTGTGTGGTTCATATCGAGTTCATCAGCAATCAATCTCAACGATAATCGACGGTCTGAGTTCAGGAGATCCCTCACTTTTGCCACAGTTTCGTCCGTAGTCACTGTTGTCGGGCGTCCAGCCCTCTCCAGATCCTCAACGCTTTCCCGGCCGTTCCGGAACGCACTGTGCCAACGAAACACCTGGGCTTTGGATAGGGCTTCCTCTTTGTAGGCCTCCGTGATGAGAGAAAGCGTCTGAGTAGCCGTTTTCCCCAGGCGAACGCAAAATTTGATCGCATAACGCTGTTCGATGGAACCCTCCATGTTTGTTGATTTTCCGCCGTGACAAGAATGTTCACAAGGGCTTTGTCCAAGGCTTGTCCGCGCTCCACTAAGGCTCGGAGCCAACTGACGCGCGGTGCGTTGCTTTGCTCGGACCCCCCCCCTACATCCTCCATCACCGACAAACCCGCTCCAGCGACACGCGCGCCGCGGCGCGGCGAGTCTCATTACTTATCATACAGACCTTGTACTTCCACAGAGAAGAGATAAGAACCAGTATTTTTGAATTGACAGCGGTGGATACTCAACACTGCCGATACTATAACATTCTTACATTTTTATTAATCATTATGTATCTAAAAAATAAAGAGCCCTTTAAATTATGGTTTATACTTTAAATAGCAGAAGAAAATGTAATCCTATTTTACATTGTTGGTAATCTTGTGTTCTTATTTTTTCTAAGTTGTTCTGATTATGATCTAATCTCTTCGCCTAAACGCGACAAGATTCATTAGTATAAAAGTTTGGATTGTTGTTCTACTTCTGTATTTGTTTCCTCCACTAGATATAATTCATCCTTTTTCTATTCACACATTAGTATGAATTAGTGTTTGATTGTTTGTTTTCTATCAAAGACAAGTTTAACCACTTTTCTCTGTCAAGCACTTCCTCGAACAGAGTTGCACAGACTCTGTGCAATGACCACAAAACCAGATTTTTAAAATTATTTTCCTGCAAACTGACTCTCGTTGGAGACTTAGTTGTGTTGCATATGTAACTCTTCAGAAACCTAGTGGCCATGTAGAGTGGATTTAAAACTTTCTCTTTCAATAAAGCTTGGATTGTCTACTAAATTCCTGTCCGTAACAAGGATTTTGAGCAGCGGTAGCAGAAAAAAAAGTGTAAAAATACAGTGTTGCCAGAAGTTCAGAAAAATCTCACTTCGGTTCATCTGATTAATGGACATCGATAAGGCGTAATTCTTTGTCCATAAATGAGAGGTGTCGTTTACTGAGAGGTCACACAAAATTAGGCTACTCTCAGCTCGTTTTATATACAGGATGGCCCAAAGGTAGGTATACAGACTGCATCGATCAAGTATGACAGTTTAATTGATTAAGAGAATGAACGTATTTGTTTTGGTTTGTTCCGAGCTTAAGGAATAAGTGAAAATAAATTAAGAATAAATAAGGAAGAAACTAACTCAATACCTGTATGGATAACAATAAGTAAATGATATAAAATGCCATGACCCAGCAGTACGGAACTGTATATCTACTTTTGGGCCACTCTGTAGTTTAGACTAAATGCATTAGTTATACAAGTATATTTAATTTAGGGTTATATCGAAATACTGTACTCACTATTGGAATTACTAGGGGAATGATGAGGAAAACTTCTCTGAAAAGAAACAGAAGTATCACTGGGAAATGTGTTTTATACGGGCATGTACTGGAAAATATTCAATATCCTTTCATATTAATAAACTAAACCACATGCTGCGGCACGAGCACCAGCAAATAGCCGACGAATGCCGTCACCGATGGAACACGAAGAAATACGAAGAGGAATTCTTTAATCCCTCCACAGGCTTAGACTCCCACAACTAGCTATGAAAATGGACACCTGTAGGCAGTAGACATCAGTTATTACTTGTTTATACCCTACTTATCTCTCCAAGCTGCATCAGGCGGGAGAGAGTCCTCTGAACTCACCTCTGAGCTGTAACGAGCAAGGTATACTCACCCATTTCCGAGCTGCAACGGGCAGGAGATACTAATCCTAGCTATGAACTACAATGAGCGAAAGGTATCCTAACCCATCTGCGAGCTGCAACGGGCAGGAGATACTAATTCTAGCTCTGAACTGCAATGAGCGAAAGGTATCCTCACCCATCTCCGAGCTTCAACGGACAGGAGATACTAATCCTAGCTATGAGCTGCAATGAGCGAAAGGTATCCTCACCCATCTCCAAGCTGCAACGGGCAGGAGATACTAATCCTAGCTATGAACTGCAATGAGCGAAAGGTAGGTATCCTCACCCATCTCCGAGCTGCAACGGACAGGAGATACTAATCCTAGCTATGAACTGCAATGAGCGAAAGGTATCCTCACCCATCTCCAAGCTGCAGCGGACAGGAGATACTAATCCTAGCTATGAACTACAATGAGCGAAAGGTATCCTAACCCATCTGCGAGCTGCAACGGACAGGAGATACTAATCCTAGCTATGAACTACAATGAGCGAAAGGTATCCTCACCCATCTCCGAGCTTCAACGGACAGGAGATACTAATCCTAGCTATGAGCTGCAATGAGCGAAAGGTATCCTCACCCATCTCCAAGCTGCAACGGGCAGGAGATACTAATCCTAGCTATGAGCTGCAATGAGCGAAAGGTATCCTCACCCATCTCCAAGCTGCAACGGGCAGGAGATACTAATCCTAGCTATGAACTGCAATGAGCGAAAGGTATCCTCACCCATCTCCAAGCTGCAACGGGCAGGAGATACTAATCCTAGCTATGAACTACAATGAGCGAAAGGTATCCTAACCCATCTGCGAGCTGCAACGGGCAGGAGATACTAATTCTAGCTCTGAACTGCAATGAGCTAAAGGTATCCTCACCCATCTGCGAGCTGCAGCGGACAGGAGATACTAATCCTAGCTATGAACTGCAATGAGCGAAAGGTATCCTCACCCATCTCCAAGCTGCAACGGGCAGGAGATACTAATCCTAGCTATGAACTGCAATGAGCGAAAGGTAGGTATCCTCACCCATCTGCGAGCTGCAACGGACAGGAGATACTAATCCTAGCTATGAACTGCAATGAGCGAAAGGTATCCTCACCCATCTCCAAGCTGCAACGGGCAGGAGATACTAATCCTAGCTATGAACTGCAATGAGCGAAAGGTAGGTATCCTCACCCATCTCCGAGCTTCAACGGACAGGAGATACTAATCCTAGCTATGAGCTGCAATGAGCGAAAGGTATCCTCACCCATCTCCAAGCTGCAACGGGCAGGAGATACTAATCCTAGCTATGAACTACAATGAGCGAAAGGTATCCTAACCCATCTGCGAGCTGCAACGGGCAGGAGATACTAATTCTAGCTCTGAACTGCAATGAGCGAAAGGTATCCTCACCCATCTCCGAGCTGCAGCGGACAGGAGATACTAATCCTAGCTATGAACTGCAATGAGCGAAAGGTATCCTCACCCATCTCCAAGCTGCAACGGGCAGGAGATACTAATCCTAGCTATGAACTGCAATGAGCGAAAGGTAGGTATCCTCACCCATCTCCGAGCTGCAACGGACAGGAGATACTAATCCTAGCTATGAACTGCAATGAGCGAAAGGTATCCTCACCCATCTCCAAGCTGCAACGGGCAGGAGATACTAATCCTAGCTATGAACTACAATGAGCGAAAGGTATCCTAACCCATCTGCGAGCTGCAACGGGCAGGAGATACTAATTCTAGCTCTGAACTGCAATGAGCGAAAGGTATCCTCACCCATCTCCAAGCTGCAACGGGCAGGAGATACTAATCCTAGCTATGAACTGCAATGAGCGAAAGGTAGGTATCCTCACCCATCTCCGAGCTGCAACGGACAGGAGATACTAATCCTAGCTATGAACTGCAATGAGCGAAAGGTATCCTCACCCATCTCCAAGCTGCAACGGGCAGGAGATACTAATCCTAGCTATGAACTACAATGAGCGAAAGGTATCCTAACCCATCTGCGAGCTGCAACGGGCAGGAGATACTAATTCTAGCTCTGAACTGCAATGAGCGAAAGGTATCCTCACCCATCTCCGAGCTGCAGCGGACAGGAGATACTAATCCTAGCTATGAACTGCAATGAGCGAAAGGTATCCTCACCCATCTCCAAGCTGCAACGGGCAGGAGATACTAATCCTAGCTATGAACTGCAATGAGCGAAAGGTAGGTATCCTCACCCATCTGCGAGCTGCAACGGACAGGAGATACTAATCCTAGCTATGAACTGCAATGAGCGAAAGGTAGGTATCCTCACCCATCTCCGAGCTTCAACGGACAGGAGATACTAATCCTAGCTATGAGCTGCAATGAGCGAAAGGTATCCTCACCCATCTCCAAGCTGCAACGGGCAGGAGATACTAATCCTAGCTATGAACTGCAATGAGCGAAAGGTAGGTATCCTCACCCATCTCCGAGCTGCAACGGACAGGAGATACTAATCCTAGCTATGAACTGCAATGAGCGAAAGGTATCCTCACCCATCTCCAAGCTGCAACGGGCAGGAGATACTAATCCTAGCTATGAACTACAATGAGCGAAAGGTATCCTAACCCATCTGCGAGCTGCAACGGGCAGGAGATACTAATTCTAGCTCTGAACTGCAATGAGCGAAAGGTATCCTCACCCATCTCCGAGCTGCAGCGGACAGGAGATACTAATCCTAGCTATGAACTGCAATGAGCGAAAGGTATCCTCACCCATCTCCAAGCTGCAACGGGCAGGAGATACTAATCCTAGCTATGAACTGCAATGAGCGAAAGGTAGGTATCCTCACCCATCTGCGAGCTGCAACGGACAGGAGATACTAATCCTAGCTATGAACTGCAATGAGCGAAAGGTATCCTCACCCATCTCCAAGCTGCAACGGGCAGGAGATACTAATCCTAGCTATGAACTGCAATGAGCGAAAGGTAGGTATCCTCACCCATCTCCGAGCTTCAACGGACAGGAGATACTAATCCTAGCTATGAGCTGCAATGAGCGAAAGGTATCCTCACCCATCTCCAAGCTGCAACGGGCAGAGATACTAATCCTAGCTATGAACTACAATGAGCGAAAGGTATCCTAACCCATCTGCGAGCTGCAACGGGCAGGAGATACTAATTCTAGCTCTGAACTGCAATGAGCGAAAGGTATCCTCACCCATCTCCGAGCTGCAGCGGACAGGAGATACTAATCCTAGCTATGAACTGCAATGAGCGAAAGGTATCCTCACCCATCTCCAAGCTGCAACGGGCAGGAGATACTAATCCTAGCTATGAACTGCAATGAGCGAAAGGTAGGTATCCTCACCCATCTCCGAGCTGCAACGGACAGGAGATACTAATCCTAGCTATGAACTGCAATGAGCGAAAGGTATCCTCACCCATCTCCAAGCTGCAACGGGCAGGAGATACTAATCCTAGCTATGAACTACAATGAGCGAAAGGTATCCTAACCCATCTGCGAGCTGCAACGGGCAGGAGATACTAATTCTAGCTCTGAACTGCAATGAGCGAAAGGTATCCTCACCCATCTCCAAGCTGCAACGGGCAGGAGATACTAATCCTAGCTATGAACTGCAATGAGCGAAAGGTAGGTATCCTCACCCATCTCCGAGCTGCAACGGACAGGAGATACTAATCCTAGCTATGAACTGCAATGAGCGAAAGGTATCCTCACCCATCTCCAAGCTGCAACGGGCAGGAGATACTAATCCTAGCTATGAACTACAATGAGCGAAAGGTATCCTAACCCATCTGCGAGCTGCAACGGGCAGGAGATACTAATTCTAGCTCTGAACTGCAATGAGCGAAAGGTATCCTCACCCATCTCCGAGCTGCAGCGGACAGGAGATACTAATCCTAGCTATGAACTGCAATGAGCGAAAGGTATCCTCACCCATCTCCAAGCTGCAACGGGCAGGAGATACTAATCCTAGCTATGAACTGCAATGAGCGAAAGGTAGGTATCCTCACCCATCTGCGAGCTGCAACGGACAGGAGATACTAATCCTAGCTATGAACTGCAATGAGCGAAAGGTATCCTCACCCATCTCCAAGCTGCAACGGGCAGGAGATACTAATCCTAGCTATGAACTGCAATGAGCGAAAGGTAGGTATCCTCACCCATCTCCGAGCTTCAACGGACAGGAGATACTAATCCTAGCTATGAGCTGCAATGAGCGAAAGGTATCCTCACCCATCTCCAAGCTGCAACGGGCAGGAGATACTAATCCTAGCTATGAACTACAATGAGCGAAAGGTATCCTAACCCATCTGCGAGCTGCAACGGGCAGGAGATACTAATTCTAGCTCTGAACTGCAATGAGCGAAAGGTATCCTCACCCATCTCCGGCTGCAGCGGACAGGAGATACTAATCCTAGCTATGAACTGCAATGAGCGAAAGGTATCCTCACCCATCTCCAAGCTGCAACGGGCAGGAGATACTAATCCTAGCTATGAACTACAATGAGCGAAAGGTATCCTAACCCATCTGCGAGCTGCAACGGGCAGGAGATACTAATTCTAGCTCTGAACTGCAATGAGCGAAAGGTATCCTCACCCATCTCCAAGCTGCAACGGGCAGGAGATACTAATCCTAGCTATGAACTGCAATGAGCGAAAGGTAGGTATCCTCACCCATCTCCGAGCTTCAACGGACAGGAGATACTAATCCTAGCTATGAGCTGCAATGAGCGAAAGGTATCCTCACCCATCTCCAAGCTGCAACGGGCAGGAGATACTAATCCTAGCTATGAACTGCAATGAGCGAAAGGTATCCTCACCCATCTCCAAGCTGCAACGGGCAGGAGATACTAATCCTAGCTATGAACTGCAATGAGCGAAAGGTAGGTATCCTCACCCATCTGCGAGCTGCAACGGACAGGAGATACTAATCCTAGCTATGAACTGCAATGAGCGAAAGGTATCCTCACCCATCTCCAAGCTGCAACGGGCAGGAGATACTAATCCTAGCTATGAACTGCAATGAGCGAAAGGTAGGTATCCTCACCCATCTCCGAGCTTCAACGGACAGGAGATACTAATCCTAGCTATGAGCTGCAATGAGCGAAAGGTATCCTCACCCATCTCCAAGCTGCAACGGGCAGGAGATACTAATCCTAGCTATGAACTGCAATGAGCGAAAGGTAGGTATCCTCACCCATCTCCGAGCTTCAACGGACAGGAGATACTAATCCTAGCTATGAGCTGCAATGAGCGAAAGGTATCCTCACCCATCTCCGAGCTTCAACGGACAGGAGATACTAATCCTAGCTATGAGCTGCAATGAGCGAAAGGTATCCTCACCCATCTCCAAGCTGCAACGGGCAGGAGATACTAATCCTAGCTATGAGCTGCAATGAGCGAAAGGTATCCTCACCCATCTCCGAGCTTCAACGGACAGGAGATACTAATCCTAGCTATGAGCTGCAATGAGCGAAAGGTATCCTCACCCATCTCCAAGCTGCAACGGGCAGGAGATACTAATCCTAGCTATGAACTGCAATGAGCGAAAGGTAGGTATCCTCACCCATCTCCGAGCTGCAGCGGACAGGAGATACTAATCCTAGCTATGAACTGCAATGAGCGAAAGGTATCCTCACCCATCTCCAAGCTGCAACGGGCAGGAGATACTAATCCTAGCTATGAACTGCAATGAGCGAAAGGTAGGTATCCTCACCCATCTGCGAGCTGCAACGGACAGGAGATACTAATCCTAGCTATGAACTGCAATGAGCGAAAGGTATCCTCACCCATCTCCAAGCTGCAACGGGCAGGAGATACTAATCCTAGCTATGAACTGCAATGAGCGAAAGGTAGGTATCCTCACCCATCTCCGAGCTTCAACGGACAGGAGATACTAATCCTAGCTATGAGCTGCAATGAGCGAAAGGTATCCTCACCCATCTCCAAGCTGCAACGGGCAGGAGATACTAATCCTAGCTATGAACTACAATGAGCGAAAGGTATCCTAACCCATCTGCGAGCTGCAACGGGCAGGAGATACTAATTCTAGCTCTGAACTGCAATGAGCGAAAGGTATCCTCACCCATCTCCGAGCTGCAGCGGACAGGAGATACTAATCCTAGCTATGAACTGCAATGAGCGAAAGGTATCCTCACCCATCTCCAAGCTGCAACGGGCAGGAGATACTAATCCTAGCTATGAACTGCAATGAGCGAAAGGTAGGTATCCTCACCCATCTCCGAGCTGCAACGGGCAGGAGATACTAATCCTAGCTATGAACTGCAATGAGCGAAAGGTATCCTCACCCATCTCCGAGCTGCAACAGGCAGGAGATACTACTCCTAGCTATGAACTGCAATGAGCGAAAGGTATTCTCATACATTTCCGAGCTCCATCGGGTAAGAGGTATTCTTCAGACCCAGCTGCTACGGGCTGGGTCACCTGAACCAGCAATCCACGAACCTCCGAGCTGCTGTGGGCAGGAGGTCAAATTATAGAGGAAAGAACGTTTTAGAGATTTAGTTATTTGTAATCTAATGTACAAACTTTATAGAAATGTTTATAATAAGAAAAAATGAGGGAAAACCCGTGTACCGTTACTCTACAGAATATTGCAATATAATTCTTATGTGATAATTTACTTCTCAAGTACAACCCATATAGAACTCTCCACTAAATCGCCGTACTCTCCAATTTGAGGGAAAGTAACTACACATGCGCTTAGTGAACGAGTTTTCGTTACCATTTGGCTACACATTATTTGATCTTGCCTACTGCGTTTGGAGAGTATTATTTTCAGGTATTGTTCGTTGTAGTTATTTGTGTACATACTTTCAGCGATGCTAGACCAGCTATTGACGACTCGCTCGGGAGAGTAATACTCCCGGAAGTACGTTTTTCCGCGCGCTACTCTAGCCAGCTGTTTTACGCGCTATCCTAGCCAGTTGTTTTAAGTTGGTCACAAAATTTATATCATGAAGTACAAGGGGAACAAAACGAGCCCTATATCATGGAGTACAAGGGCATAAGTACTACAACTACTTATCTGCACAAACGTAAATAAATCACTTTTTTAAGTATTATTTTCATATTATTTTAATTTAATAAGTGTTACAAAAATGTTTTAAAAAAAACTTTCCTCGGGCCGGGTTTGAACTCACGCCAAAAGAGAATTTTATTACAAGCATATAGCGCTAGCTCACTCTGCCACGAAGGCCGACAGCAGCAAGCGTTTGATTTCTGCTATTTTAATGCAACGTGGCAAGAAGTGGATAACGCCAACCAATCAGAACTGTGTTTCTCGTTTCTACTTCCGGGAGCATTACTCTCCCGAGCTAGTCCTGCTATTGTCCCCTGGTGACAACTCTGGTGAATTTTACGAGGGAAGTAGTATGTGGATACATTGTTTTGCAAGCACTACCGGAAGCAGACAGAAAAGGTAGTGTACCGTTAAGGGTTAAGAATGAATACGAAGTACGAAGAAAAGAATGTTCTACATTTTCACACAAAGGTGCAATAAAAACGTAAAAACTTTCCATTTCTTTCAAACGTTCCGCAATATTACACTATAATACTAAAGTTTAATATTTAAAATAGTTTCCAAAACTTAGTAGAAATTGAGTGACACCGTTTTAGCTACGAAAATTTGATACGGTCTGGCAACCCTGACACTACAAAAGATTAAACGGTTCACTCAATAAAGTAAGAGTTAATCCTATTGTTTTCATAGTTTCAATAGCTAAATGGGTTTTGTAACTTTTGTAATTATTAAGCTGCAACAAAACGCCTCTTGACTCAATAGCATTTTGGGACACAAATGATAACAAAATAGAAATTTTTATAACTGCGTAAATGAACAATGAACAACTTGAAATCATATGAAATTCCTTTATCTTACGATATTTGAATTGTATCAGAATGTTAGCATATACGTTACACTTCACAGGATTATTTATAAACAGAAAAAAAATGTAATGCTTATAAAACGTACCCTTTGTTCATCACGGCAAGACCTGTCCCAGAAATATATAAAACTAAAACTTATCGCTAATTTTGGTTCATGAGGTCCTGGGCTCACTTCCCTCTGGAATAGTCTTAAAATCTGAATATATTACCGTGGTCCAGATTCCATCTAAAAATTATGGACCCACGTCTCATATAGCCTCCGTGTTGAAAGAGACACTAAAACTGAAATCCAATCAACCAAACGTTATTTTCCCGTACGATTTTTCTGTTTTGGTGTTATCTATTAATTGTAGTCTTTTTCGCCCCTCCCTTTTTCTCCTGCCACCATACTCTCAACCAGTTTTTCTTCCTCTTCTTAATAATATCTAAACTTGTTTTTTTTTTCCTCCTCCATCATTTCAACACCCTCTCATTCGTTTTCCGCTCGACCAAGCTAATTCTCTGCACTCTTTTCCATACTCACATTTCAAAAGTTTCCAGTCCTTTTGAATTATTTTTGCGCACAGGACTTCAAAATGATGTTACTTTCAATGTGCGGAAACTTTACTGACATCTTATAGTATTTTCTAAAAGTATAGTATTGTAAATAATTACGCACAAAATCTTTACAGAATGTTTATTGTAAGTATTGTAAATAACTACATACAGAGTGTTTCAAAACAACACCAACAACGTTTGGGAAGTGATTCCTGACACTAAGATAAGACAAAAAGTATAGACCAACCTAGGTGCACAAATGCTTCCTTTCGGAGTTATAGGCTGCCGAAAACATGAAAAAATGTGCTTCAAAAGGTCCATAGCTCTAAAGCTATGGGACCGACCGTAGTCGGATCAAGATTTCACTTCAGAACTAGTATGTGCCCTATCCAAATATTCAAGTTTCAGAATCCTGCAGTACTTCCTCAACAATTTTTATAGAGGTAGTTGGTGAGTATTTCAAATTAAATACCCGTAGCCAAATTTCCTCTATAAAAATGCTGCGTGAGTACCTTAGGATTCTGAAACATGGTGTTTTTGGATATAATCTACCGCACATATTAGTTTCTAAGTGAAGTCTTGACCCGGCTATGGTAAGTCCCATAGTTTTGGAGCTATGGACCTTTAAATTTCATTTTTTTTTTTTCATATTTTTGGCAGCCTATAACTCCGAAAGAAAGCATTTGTGCACCCATGTTGGTCTATACTTTTGGTCTTATTTTGGTGTCAGGATTCACCTCCCAAACGTTGTCGGTGTTGTTTTGAAACACTCTGTATAAAAGTGAATGTGAGTTTGTTGTTACCTCATCATGGAACAACTACTGAAGCAATTAAAATTATGCTTGGGATGGAATGGTTATCAACAGTATGCTTCCCAGTTTTGGCCATGAAAATGAGAGGTAGTGGTATGAAGGAATGTAAAAATAATCGAAAACAACCGATATTAGTGTTCAACCCATAGTTATCGGGGTCACTGAGAAGAATAGTAACACTCCAGATGTCGTCTGAGACCAAATTCATCGTCCATTGCCATAGGGCGAGAAGGGGTGACATGTGAAAATAATTGAAAACGACCGACATTATTTTCAATCCATAGTTTGTGGGATCACTTGAAGTGAATTCGTAGCACTTCCGATGCCGCTTCAAGTGCAATTTCATTTTCTATCGGAAAAGAGGGACGGGTAGAAGGGGTTTGGGTGGGGATGGGAAGGGGATGACATTAGAATATGAGCCTACTCTTCTCGTGCGAAGAAGTGGCATTTTAGTTAGTTTAAAACTAAAACTGAAAAGCACCATTAAGTAATAAGATTGTTATATCTTACAGACGGTTGCATTTGTAAATACCAACGGGTTTTTTTATTTCTTAAAAAAAAACACGTGCTCTTCCACAACGAGTTGCTTCATGAAGCAGACGACAGGAATCATTGTCACCACTCGGCTATGTGATAAAAGAAGAACACTAGCGCCGCCATCGCTCAGAGCAAAGTATAAAATTTCTAGCATTGCAACAATCAACATTAGTTTTGACTGGTCAACTCTCCTCGCGCTTGCCTGAAGCTCTGAAAGAACCTAACCTAACCCAAGCCTCTTAGTTTTCTTGGAGCTCAGAGATCCTAACCTAATCCAAGCCTCTTAGCTTTCCTGGAGCTCAGAGATCCTAACCTAACTCAAACATCTTAGCTTTAATGGAGCTCGGAGACATCTTAACCTAACTCAAGCCTCTTAGCTTTCCTGGAGCTCAGATATCCTAACCTAACCCAAGCCTCTTAGCTTTCCTGGAGCTCAGAGATCCTAACCTAACCCAAGCCTCTTAGCTTTCCCGGAGCTCTGAGACATCCTAAACTAACTCAAGCCTCTTAGCTTTCCTGGAGCTCAGAGATCCTAACCTAACCCAAGCCCCTTAGCTTTCCTGGAGCTCTTGAGACATCCTAACCTAACCCAAGCCTCTTAGCTTTCCTGGAGCTCAGAGACCCTAACCTAACCCAAGCCTCTTAGCTTTCCTGGAGCTCTGAGACATCCTAACCTAATTCAAACCTCTTAGCTTTAATGGAGCTCAGAGATCCTAACCTAACCCAAGCCTCTTAGCTTTCCTGTAGCTCTGAGATCCTAACCTAACCCAAGCCTCTTAGCTTTCCTGGAGCTCAGAGATCCTAACCTAACCCAAGCCCCTTAGCTTTCCTGGAGCTCTGAGACATCCTAACCTAACCCAAGCCTCTTAGCTTTCCTGGAGCTCAGAGACCCTAACCTAACCCAAGCCTCTTAGCTTTCCTGGAGCTCTGAGACATCCTAACCTAATTCAAACCTCTTAGCTTTAATGGAGCTCAGAGATCCTAACCTAACCCAAGCCTCTTAGCTTTCCTGGAGCTCTGAGATCCTAACCTAACCCAAGCCTCTTAGCTTTCCTGGAGCTCAGAGATCCTAACCTAACCCAAGCCTCTTAGCTTTCCCGGAGCTCTGAGACATCCTAAACTAACTCAAGCCTCTTAGCTTTCCTGGAGCTCAGAGATCCTAACCTAACTCAAGCCTCTTAGCTTTCCTGGAGCTCAGAGATCCTAACCTAACCCAAGCCTCTTAGCTTTCCTGGAGCTCAGAGATCCTAACCTAACCCAAGCCTCTTAGCTTTCTCGGAGCTCTGAGACATCCTAACCTAACTCAAGCCTCTTAGCTTTCCTGGAGCTCAGATATCCTAACCTAACCCAAGCCTCTTAGCTTTCCTGGAGCTCAGAGATCCTAACCTAACCCAAGCCTCTTAGCTTTCCTGGAGCTCTGAGACAACCTAACTCAAGCCTCTTAGCTTTCCTGGAGCTCAGAGATCCTCACCTAACCCAAGCCTCTTAGCTTTCCTGGAGCTCAGATATCCTAACCTAAACCAAGCCTCTTAGCGTTCCTGGAGCTCTAAGACAACCTAACTCAAGCCTCTTAGCTTTCCTGGAGCTCAGAGATCCTAACCTAACCCAAGCCTCTTAGCTTTCCTGGAGCTCAGAGATCCTAAACTAACCCAAGTCTCTTAGCTTTCCTGGAGCTCTGAGACATCCTAACCTAACCCAAGCCTCTTAGCTTTCCTGGAGCTCAGAGATCCTAACCTAACCCAAGCCTCTTAGCTTTCCTGGAGCTCTGAGATCCTAACCTAACCCAAGCCTCTTAGCTTTCCTGGAGCTCAGAGATCCTAACCTAACCCAAGCCTCTTAGCTTTCCTGGAGCTCTGAGACATCCTAACCTAACCCAAGCCTCTTAGCTTTCCTGGAGCTCTGAGACATCCTAACCTAACTCAAGCCTCTTAGCTTTCCTGGAGCTCTGAGACATCCTAACCTAACTCAAGCCTCTTAGCTTTCCTGGAGCTCAGATATCCTAACCTAACCCAAGCATCTTAGCTTTGCTGGAGCTCAGAGATCCTAACCTAACCCAAGCCTCTTAGCTTTCCTGGAGCTCTGAGACAACCTAACTCAAGCCTCTTAGCTTTCCTGGAGCTCAGAGCTCTTAACCTAACCCAAGCCTCTTAGCTTTCCTGGAGCTCAGATATCCTAACCTAATCCAAGCCTCTTAGCTTTCCTGGAGCTCTGAGACATCCTAAACTAACTCAAGCCTCTTAGCTTTCCTGGAGCTCAGAGATCCTAACCTAACCCAAGCCTCTTAGCTTTTCTGGAGCTCAGATATCCTAACATAATCCAAGCCTCTTAGCTTTCCTGGAGCTCTAAGACAACCTAACTCAAGCCTCTTAGCGTTCCTGGAGCTCTGAGACATCCTAACCTAACTCAAGCCTCTTAGCTTTCCTGGAGCTCTGAGACATCCTAAACTAACTCAAGCCTCTTAGCTTTCCTGGAGCTCAGATATCCTAACCTAACCCAAGCCTCTTAGCTTTCCAGGAGCTCAGAGATCCTAACCTAACCCAAGCCTCTTAGCTTTCCTGGAGCTCTGAGACAACCTAACTCAAGCCTCTTAGCTTTCCTGGAGCTCAGAGCTCCTAACCTAACCCAAGCCTCTTAGCTTTCCTGGAGCTCAGATATCCTAACCTAATCCAAGCCTCTTAGCTTTCCTGGAGCTCTGAGACATCCTAAACTAACTCAAGCCTCTTAGCTTTTCTGGAGCTCAGAGATCCTAACCTAACCCAAGCCTCTTAGCTTTCCTGGAGCTCTGAGACATCCTAAACTAACTCAAGCCTCTTAGCTTTCCTGGAGCTCAGATATCCTAACCTAACCCAAGCCTCTTAGCTTTCCTGGAGCTCAGATATCCTAACCTAATCCAAGCCTCTTAGCTTTCCTGGAGCTCTGAGACATCCTAAACTAACTCAAGCCTCTTAGCTTTCCTGGAGCTAAGAGATCCTAACCTAACCCAAGCCTCTTAGCTTTCCTGGAGCTCTGAGACAACCTAACTCAAGCCTCTTAGCTTTCCTGGAGCTCAGAGATCCTAACCTAACCCAAGCCTCTTAGCTTTCCTGGAGCTCAGATATCCTAACCTAACCCAAGCCTCTTAGCTTTCCCGGAGCTCTGAGACATCCTAAACTAACTCAAGCCTCTTAGCTTTCCTGGAGCTCAGAGATCCTAACCTAACCCAAGCCTCTTAGCTTTCCTGGAGCTCTGAGACATCCTAACCTAACTCAAGCCTCTTAGCTTTCCTGGAGCTCAGATATCCTAACCTAACCCAAGCCTCTTAGCTTTCCTGGAGCTCAGAGATCCTAACCTAACCCAAGCCTCTTAGCTTTCCTGGAGCTTAGATATCCTAACCTAATCCAAGCCTCTTAGCTTTCCTGGAGCTTTGAGACATCCTAAACTAACTCAAGCCTCTTAGCTTTCCTGGAGCTCAGATATCCTAACCTAATCCAAGCCTCTTAGCTTTCCTGGAGCTCTGAGACATCCTAAACTAACTCAAGCCTCTTAGCTTTCCTGGAGCTCAGAGATCCTAACCTAACCCAAGCCTCTTAGCTTTCCTGGAGCTCAGATATCCTAACCTAACCCAAGCCTCTTAGTTTTCCTGGAGCTCAGAGATCCTAACCTAACCCAAGCCTCTTAGCTTTCCTGGAGCTCAGATATCCTAACCTAACCCAAGTCTCTTAGCTTTCCTGGAGCTCTGAGACAACCTAACTCAAGCCTCTTAGCTTTCCTGGAGCTCAGAGATCCTAACCTAACCCAAGCCTCTTAGCTTTCCTGGAGCTCAGATATCCTAATCTAACCCAAGCCTCTTAGCTTTCCCGGAGCTCTGAGACATCCTAAACTAACTCAAGCCTCTTAGCTTTCCTGGAGCTCAGAGATCCTAACCTAACCCTAGCCTCTTAGCTTTCCTGGAGCTCTGAGACATCCTAACCTAACTCAAGCCTCTTAGCTTTCCTGGAGCTCAGATATCCTAACCTAACCCAAGCCTCTTAGCTTTCCTGGAGCTCAGAGATCCTAACCTAACCCAAGCCTCTTAGCTTTCCTGGAGCTCAGATATCCTAACCTAACTCAAGCCTCTTAGCTTTGCTGGAGCTCAGATATCCTAACCTAACCCAAGCCTCTTAGCTTTCCTGGAGCTCAGAGATCCTAACCTAACCCAAGCCTCTTAGCTTTCCTGGAGCTCTGAGACATCCTAAACTAACTCAAGCCTCTTAGCTTTCCTGGAGCTCAGATATCCTAACCTAACCCAAGCCTCTTAGCTTTCCTGGAGCTCAGATATCCTAACCTAATCCAAGCCTCTTAGCTTTCCTGGAGCTCTGAGACATCCTAAACTAACTCAAGCCTCTTAGCTTTCCTGGAGCTAAGAGATCCTAACCTAACCCAAGCCTCTTAGCTTTCCTGGAGCTCTGAGACAACCTAACTCAAGCCTCTTAGCTTTCCTGGAGCTCAGAGATCCTAACCTAACCCAAGCCTCTTAGCTTTCCTGGAGCTCAGATATCCTAACCTAACCCAAGCCTCTTAGCTTTCCCGGAGCTCTGAGACATCCTAAACTAACTCAAGCCTCTTAGCTTTCCTGGAGCTCAGAGATCCTAACCTAACCCAAGCCTCTTAGCTTTCCTGGAGCTCTGAGACAACCTAACTCAAGCCTCTTAGCTTTCCTGGAGCTCAGATATCCTAACCTAACCCAAGCCTCTTAGATTTCCTGGAGCTCAGAGATCCTAACCTAACCCAAGCCTCTTAGCTTTCCTGGAGCTCAGATATCCTAACCTAATCCAAGCCTCTTAGCTTTCCTGGAGCTCTGAGACATCCTAAACTAACTCAAGCCTCTTAGCTTTCCTGGAGCTCAGAGATCCTAACCTAACCCAAGCCTCTTAGCTTTCCTGGAGCTCAGATATCCTAACCTAATCCAAGCCTCTTAGCTTTCCTGGAGCTCTGAGACATCCTAACCTAACTCAAGCCTCTTAGCTTTCCTGGAGCTCTGAGACATCCTAAACTAACTCAAGCCTCTTAGCTTTCCTGGAGCTCTGAGACATCCTAACCTAATCCAAGTCTCTTAGCTTTCCTGGAGCTCTGAGACATCCTAAACTAACTCAAGCCTCTTAGCTTTCCTGGAGCTCAGAGATCCTAACCTAACCCAAGCCTCTTAGCTTTCCTGGAGCTCAGATATCCTAACCTAACCCAAGCCTCTTAGCTTTCCTGGAGCTCAGAGATCCTAACCTAACCCAAGCCTCTTAGCTTTCCTGGAGCTCAGATATCCTAACCTAACCCAAGCCTCTTAGCTTTCCTGGAGCTCAGAGATCCTAACCTAACCCAAGCCTCTTAGCTTTCCTGGAGCTCAGATATCCTAACCTAACCCAAGCCTCTTAGCTTTCCTGGAGCTCAGATATCCTAACCTAATCCAAGCCTCTTAGCTTTCCTGGAGCTCTGAGACATCCTAAACTAACTCAAGCCTCTTAGCTTTCCTGGAGCTCAGAGATCCTAACCTAACCCAAGCCTCTTAGCTTTCCTGGAGCTCAGATATCCTAACCTAATCCAAGCCTCTTAGCTTTCCTGGAGCTCTGAGACATCCTAACCTAACTCAAGCCTCTTAGCTTTCCTGGAGCTCTGAGACATCCTAAACTAACTCAAGCCTCTTAGCTTTCCTGGAGCTCTGAGACATCCTAACCTAATCCAAGTCTCTTAGCTTTCCTGGAGCTCTGAGACATCCTAAACTAACTCAAGCCTCTTAGCTTTCCTGGAGCTCAGAGATCCTAACCTAACCCAAGCCTCTTAGCTTTCCTGGAGCTCAGATATCCTAACCTAACCCAAGCCTCTTAGCTTTCCTGGAGCTCAGAGATCCTAACCTAACCCAAGCCTCTTAGCTTTCCTGGAGCTCAGATATCCTAACCTAACCCAAGTCTCTTAGCTTTCCTGGAGCTCTGAGACAACCTAACTCAAGCCTCTTAGCTTTCCTGGAGCTCAGAGATCCTAACCTAACCCAAGCCTCTTAGCTTTCCTGGAGCTCAGATATCCTAACCTAACCCAAGCCTCTTAGCTTTCCCGGAGCTCTGAGACATCCTAAACTAACTCAAGCCTCTTAGCTTTCCTGGAGCTCAGAGATCCTAACCTAACCCAAGCCTCTTAGCTTTCCTGGAGCTCTGAGACATCCTAACCTAACTCAAGCCTCTTAGCTTTCCTGGAGCTCAGATATCCTAACCTAACTCAAGCCTCTTAGCTTTCCTGGAGCTCAGATATCCTAACCTAACCCAAGCCTCTTAGCTTTCCTGGAGCTCAGAGATCCTAACCTAACCCAAGCCTCTTAGCTTTCCTGGAGCTCTGAGACAACCTAACTCAAGCCTCTTAGCTTTCCTGGAGCTCAGAGATCCTAACCTAACCCAAGCCTCTTAGCTTTCCTGGAGCTCAGATATCCTAACCTAATCCAAGCCTCTTAGCTTTCCTGGAGCTCTGAGACATCCTAAACTAACTCAAGCCTCTTAGCTTTCCTGGAGCTCAGATATCCTAACCTAACCCAAGCCTCTTAGCTTTCCTGGAGCTCTGAGACAACCTAACTCAAGCCTCTTAGCTTTCCTGGAGCTCTGAGATCCTAACCTAACCCAAGCCTCTTAGCTTTCCTGGAGCTCAGATATCCTAACCTAACCCAAGCCTCTTAGCTTTCCTGGAGCTCAGAGATCCTAACCTAACCCAAGCCTCTTAGCTTTCCTGGAGCTCAGATATCCTAACCTAACCCAAGCCTCTTAGCTTTCCCGGAGCTCTGAGACATCCTAAACTAACTCAAGCCTCTTAGCTTTCCTGGAGCTCAGAGATCCTAACCTAACCCAAGCCTCTTAGCTTTCCTGGAGCTCTGAGACATCCTAACCTAACTCAAGCCTCTTAGCTTTCCTGGAGCTCAGATATCCTAACCTAACTCAAGCCTCTTAGCTTTCCTGGAGCTCAGATATCCTAACCTAACCCAAGCCTCTTAGCTTTCCTGGAGCTCAGAGATCCTAACCTAACCCAAGCCTCTTAGCTTTCCTGGAGCTCTGAGACAACCTAACTCAAGCCTCTTAGCTTTCCTGGAGCTCAGAGATCCTAACCTAACTCAAGCCTTTTAGCTTTCCTGGAGCTCAGATATCCTAACCTAACCCAAGCCTCTTAGCTTTTCTGGAGCTCAGATATCCTAACCTAATCCAAGCCTCTTAGCTTTCCTGGAGCTCTAAGACATCCTGCCCACTCTGCTTGCCTGAAACATTGTGGAAACTTAACCGCTCTCTTATCTTGCTTGGAGTTCTGAAAGAATCCTAACTGCAACCATCCAGCTGGCATGGAATTTTGTTGTTTTCTTCCCCGCTCAGCTTGCCTGGAGTTTTGCGGGACTTTAACCTCTCTTTGCTTGCATGGAGCACTGAGAATCCTAACCTACACTCACTCAGCTTGCCTGGAGCTTTGAAAATCCTTCAGTAGGGGGTCTGGGCCTTGGGACACATATATTCTAATTACTTAGTGGATTTTGTATTAGTTATTCTGTTATATTGTTCAAAAACAAAACTTTTGTAATAAAAGCTTGTGGAATAAGACGATTTCCGTATGTAAATCGCTCTTCCTTATCATGGCGATTTTACAATATAATTAAACTATTAATTATTTTTGTTAATTCTTTCATGAAATGTGAGGGAAAATATGGTAGAAAAGATTACTTTTCATTGTAGACAAAACTTTACATTAAGACATCGTATGAGGAGGCAAAAGCTAGGTAGGAAACTGCTCCCATACTCCACACTAATCGCCATCCGTGCTCTCATATATAATGTAAATAAATATCTCTGTCTTTTCACTACATGATACCACGCACGACATAGATGAATACATTGAAATGAAACAATGACAGGAGATGGTGACTCCTATCCTACGTACGTGTACATGGTCTACGCATGTACTTCCAGCGTTTCCTTGCTCCCCTCCTCGCGTACGGATGGATGGCGATGCTTACAGTGTTTAGTTAAAGAGCACTCTCCGTAATTACAACACCAAAACACCGCACACCTGGTTCCATCCGAGTTACGTTTTTTTTTTCCTTCTTTCTTCCTTATTTTTTTAAAGGCGGAAATAGGGAATGACTAATGCAAAAAGGCGGGGATTGCATCTCTCCTTCCATACATAGAATTTGTCAAATAAACACACTCCCTCTGAAAGTCCCCTCCTCCAAAAAGAAACGCAGTACGTAAGCAAGCTTCTACTAATATTAAGCAAAATGAATGTACAATTATATAAGATGTTCGGAAACAACAGCATGAACTTTGGAAAAATAAATCCTCAGACGAAAATATCTTTTTTCAAAAAATCAATAAAGAATCGACGCACAAATGCTTCATTTCAAAGCTAGAGTCCGCCAAAAATTGGTTGGAAGGATAAAATAAAAGCTTATAATTCGATAACAAAATGCTGAATCAAAGCCAAGTACGAGACTGCTTATTGGATTAAAAAAAAAAAAAAAATCCAATATATTTCAATGAAATATTTTTCTTGTTGATCTTGTATCTGGAGAACTACATACAGTATGGCCAAACCCAAACTATCACTTAACTCAGTATGATGTGTTTATTCCCTTATTTAAAAAAAAAACCGAAAACTCGATTTACCGAGTTGAGGAGTTCAAAAATTTTGGGGGCTCCTGATCCAAAAATGCATAAAAAGTTTCAATCAAAAATTTTCTTGTCCGCCTTATATCTGGAGAGCTACATATGGTGTAGTCAAACCCAAATTATCACTTAACTCAGTATGATGTATTTATTCGTAGAAAATACGAAAACTCTATTTAGTAGCCGTTCCAAAATTTTGTGATCCCTGATCCAAAAACTAATTATTGGCCAAGATCGAAATTTTTTGATCCATTTTTTTAAAATCATTCTTACAATTCTTGTTTTGAGCTTAGATTCAAGTATTGTACCAATAGATATGGAACAAGGTCAGTGGCGGATCTAGAAGTTAAAAATTGGGGACGCCAGTCAGAACCCGGACTATAATAAGTATATCGTAAGTTTACTGAAAATTTTGAAAAATAAATAATAGATTAAATTATTTTTGTCACTTTAAAAATCTGGAGGGCTAGGCCAATGATTACCCTGATGAATCAGCCTCTATATTCCTAATGGAAATTCAAATCATTCCCACAATGCAACAAAAGTGACTCTGCGACACTAGCAGCTAAAGTTTTAACTAACTGCATCGTCTGCTACTAGCAGTAGCTAAGTGTATCATTGGCTAATTCTATCAGACTCACGCTCTCTGAATGATTTGATTCGTTCTTGCTTTTAGTAGTTCGTAGTACTTAACTTCTTTAAGTGGCGGCGCCACAGTATCTACAGTTTCAGCGGCAAGAGCAGCTGAAACCTCTTATACTATATTATTACTTTATGGGCTAGGCCACCCAACCCCGGGCTAGATTCGCTACTAAACAGGGTTAGCCTGAAAGCTTAGGAGGAAATTCATTAAGGTGGATCCGGAAGTCAGTACATATTTTAGCTCATTGCCTTAATTATTGCACAATTAAACTCAGTACAATTATAAATATTGTACTATAAGATAGAGTAATGTTTCAGCTACAGCACAAGACACTGATTCATTTGGTTCTCTCTCCTGATATCGAAAAATGTAACAAATAAAATAAAATATTTGATTCGTTTTACAATGAGCACACAAGATGGCACTTGCTGTTAGAGCTTACTAGAAATCCTAAATTTTATGAAATGTTTATTTGAATGTGTAAGTATTTTTAAAGTAACGATCTTATTACGGAATAGATATATTGTTTGACCGTTTTTCGTGTTATGTTTCATATTTTATTTAAATATTAATTTACATTTAAGGAAATAGATTTTGAGACAAAACTTGCGCAGAATGCCATAACGCGTTGTTGCCAAATTTGTACGTTTATTGTAGTAGTCACAATAAGAAAATTCCTGGATTCTAGCGTTGCAGTTCGAGAAGCGGAATTGCAGTAAAGGTCGAAAACTAATTTCTCTAGTACGAATCCAAGCAGGATTTCATATGATTACTTTCTTTATTATCTGGCACCAGTAAACACTCGACACTATCTGGCAACGCCACACTATTTGAGCAGCGTTTGGCATAGCACTGGGAACACCTAGTGATCCATCTTAAGTCTTCTAGGAATGAAAAGTGATAAATCACGAATTGAAAACTGACACATATTCCATACCCATTGGTACAATAACGGAATCTAGGCTCAAAATAATCACTATATTCTTTCACCCAACGACCTTCATCCGATATATTGCTCGAGAGTTATGACCCTTTTCATACGGTTCCGATAAATTTTCACTGAGTTGAACCTCCGAAATAATGCACTTCTGCATCCGTGTTGGTGCATATGTATATTTGATGTTTTTGTGAGGATTAATTTTCTAAAGCTACCGGTATTTGGTGTTTGTTTCTGAACGTCTGTATGTGCGTTTGTTTAGCCATAACGTCCCTAAAAGAACCTAGCCGTTTTCTTTATGAAAAAAAGTAGCTTTTCCTAAATTGCCTCCTAAATTGCATATTTCGATTCTTCACATCTTTCTGAACATAAGCTATGGTGAGTCCGAAACATTCTTATTAGGGCCCTGAATAGGGTTTTGCCTTTCATCCAATATTTTTACCTTCAATATAATCATTTATAATTAAATGTAATTTTCATTTGACAGGTTATATCAAAAGTTGAAGATATTTAAGATGCTTAGTTAATCAAATAGTTAGAGAATTGGATTATTAGGAAACTGTAAGACAAATAATTTTTTAAAAATTAATTCGCTTTCAGAAGTTTGGACTTTGGAGACACTATCGGAAAGTTACCAAAGACACGTTACGAGAATGCCAATTTTGTGAAATGTTGTCCTTATGGCGGTGTCAGGATTATGATCTGGGGTGGCAACATAGATGTACGAACACTCCTGCATGTATTCCCGCAGGGTATTGTAAAGAATAGCATCTATCGAAATCTTATCTTGGATCAATTTATGAGACTCTTCCGAGTTTCACATGTTCTTAGGTTTCATCTAATGACAATAATGTTCGCCAACACAAGACGCAGGTAATAGAGGAATACACCTAGAATACAAGGACATCACGCATGTGGAATGGTCACCATGCTCCCCGGGTCTTAATCCGATTGAACACGTTTGGGGAGTAGGCTGGAAAACCGAATGCAATTCAAAATTCACCAACCGGGATTCTGTATGACCTTTGACAGATGTTCCTACAAGAGTGGAATGTAGTAGCATAGAAGATGCTTGGTGGTGTGGTCCACAGTATAGGAATACAATGTGCAACCACATAGTCATTTGAGAACGACCAAACCAACTCCTGAACATTTCTGGTGATGTCAAAGTGACCGATGTGCGATTAACAGGATGAACCTGCACAAGGTAGGTGTCTTACAGTCGTCATTTTCTGTGTTTCTATGTCATATGGTCTTCAGTGTGGTCTCTGGGTATCTCTGTGAAACGCTTTCACACAACTGAAACTCTCTGAAAAAGCTTTCTACGCTTTCTCGACCGAGTGTTCCCACCGGGAAGGGAACTCGGACAAGTATTGTAAGTAGAGCCTTCTTAAGAAACTGGTAAGCAGACAGCTAGTTAGTAAGCTTTAAAAAAAATAACTCCAACGACTGCTGTGAAACAAAAGCACTAACGTACACACACAAATTACTATTTTATCAGCCATTTAAAATAAAAATATCGTATAACGTGAATTCGATCTGCTGTTCTGTTATCCACTTATTCGCATACTATAGAATGACACAGATTAGTGCACCTGATACCACAATATAACATGATTGAACGAGAGATGGAGAAACATACGTATGTGGAACTGTTTTCTGTTTGCTAACTAACAAGACTTTTAAGTGTGCATAGGAATGCGCACGAGACCAGATTTGTGGCTGTCTCGTCTCGAAAATGTGCTGTAAAAGTGATGTCTCGACTCGAAAATTGTATATTTCTCTATTGGAAGAGCCGTGTCTCGACTCGAATTTTGTCAGGAAAATCCTGTCTCGACTTGTCTCGTGTGCATCCCTAAAAAGTGTGCAGACATCTCGCTTTATCTGGGAAAATCCTACTTTTCTAACTTTTGTGTAGCTACGATAAGAAAGATACAGGAAAACTAATAACATAACTTTCAAGACTGGTGTATTATATAGATGTTTTAACTGTAATGTGGTGTTGTAATCGCTCAGTTTCTATTACTTATGGGTAGAGTCACGCAAGCGTAGTATATTTGCAAGGTACTTGGCCAGCTTCAAATACACGTATACGACATTTTCTGCAGTAATAGATCAGCCTTTTCCGGACACAAACTGATGTACAAACTCTTTTCTTTCCCACGCTTCAATCACGTTCTTCAGAAATTTGTAACGCAAGTTTTGGAAACACCCTGTATATCTTGCACTAAAACAGGTTACTAGAAACATCCAGGTGGCAATATAGAGAGGAAATAAAACGCAATCTAAACTGACAAGAAGTAGACGAAAATGAAAAAAAGTGGAAAACACAAGAAAATGGAATGTTTGGCTAGAGAACAAGAAGTTTGTACAAGGTGGTTAAACTGGTTTCTGTTTTTACCACGTAACTTGTTTGATTCTACATATTGCATCGCCATTACAATAAACTGTTAAGTGCTTTTATATATGTAAGCGAAATGTTGGTGCTTTTATATATGTAAGCGAAATGTTGACGTTTCAATCAACAAGTTGTCAAGCCAATAAGTTATATACATGCATCGGATTAAAATAAATTATTGTCAGTGGTGGATCTAGAAGATGAAAACTAAGGGGAGGAGGCAGCCAGAACCCAGAATATGATAAGTATATCATGGGTTTACTATAAACTTTGAAAATTTTGTCACTCAAAAAACTGGACAGTAGGGATATGACTTTTTAACTTTTTACAAAATTTTAGTTTTCCTGATGTTGTATTTAATGAACTTTTGCCTATACATTACTTCTCTGGTGTTATTTTCGTTCGGGGTTGGAAAAACATCCCGCACCTAACCTATTGTCATATGCGAGGTAAGTGAAAAAAAAAAAAAACGATATATGATAAGAATTTTTGATTCGCATAACATGATACTGAAAAGAAGTCTGGCATATAGGAAAGGTTTAATAGACATTGGTATAATATAAATTGTGGTAATGTAATCTATTTATCGTATATTTACAATCAAAATGTACAGATCTTTGTCTGCACATCAACTCATAAGGCACGCAGAAATTCAAAGATTCCTATGTAAATAACACATTGTGTTTTGTTGTAAGTTATAAGTAAGCAACATAGATACAAGTTATTTTCCAAATTTTAATTTATACTATGCACATTAAACATTTTGGCAAATCAGTTTTATTGGTGTTACGAGCCTAGTAGGTTGATTTGACGGTGATAAACTTAAGTATTCTTTGCTTTTATACGTATTTCCAACAGTGCTTCGCTCAATTGTCTTTCTAATTGCGATCTCTTCTATTTTTACATTAAAAATGTCATTCAAAACCAAAAGATCAAAATGAGCTGTTGAATCAGCTGGAAAAAGTGAACACAGAACTTAGTGACATGTAGAAAACGCCGTCCCAGCATACCAGAAATGAAAACGGACATGAGTAAAATGTGTAGATACCTATAAACAGAGACATAGTTGGTAGATATTTGGAGTTGTATGATGAACTGAAAGGGCAGTCGGATATAATAACGATAATCTCTTAAGAAGTGTGTAGACTTTGGGAGAAGCTGAATTTTCCTTTGCTTACTAAGCAGCAAATTTCAGCAAAAGTTGCCAAGCTGATACAGTTGTTCATAAAATATAGAAAAAGGAGGAATGAGGTATTTGAAAAATCTCTCACTAGTGTCTCCAATATTACAAAAAAAAACAGGAAACTGGCTTTGCAGTAAAGAGAAATAATTGTATAGAAAAGAACTTTAATCTGGAGGCCAAGTCGGATACACTAGCGAGAAAGTTGCCTCTATATCAACGATCCATCTTCAAAAAGGCGAAGTAGCTCAATTGGTCCGTGTACAAAGCATGTGCAACATGTATCACTGATACTGAAGAAGGTAAGGTGACTCTGAGTTTTCAGAAGAGCCTCCCTCTATGAAACGTATGTATCAAGCAACAAAATCTGCAGCCAAACTCATTACTAAACTTTCTCTGTCTACAAGAAAAGCAGCGAAAGCTCTTCAGAACTTGGCTGAGGAAGAAATAAATGTACCCACACCTTCAAAATCAGGGATTTTCCGTCGAGTGATCAAGGAAGCTTAAACAATAAAGAACCGGCTTAAAGAAATTTTTCGTGAACAGGAATTCTGCTTGCATTTTGATGGGACGGAAATAGGTAGAAAAGATTATCAAGTGCAGAATTGTGAAAGGAGTCTTCGCCTTGGAGTTTTGGTTTGTGAAAGCAGATCCGCCGAGAACATCTATATCTTACTGCATGCCTTGTTGGATGAGTATAATGCGTGGAGGAGTATTAAAATGATCATTTCTGCCATCACAACATTGAATATAGGGCACAAAAGTGTTGTTGTTGTTCTATTCCAGAGACATGTTAAACAAATGCGTTTCGATTAGCCTCAGTTTATAGGATGTCAGCACCATATTCTTGACCTGGTTCTGCGACACTGGATGGATTCAGTATTCCCAATAAAATCACGGCCATCCAGCTTCAACTATCAATTCATTGAAGATGTTTCGGCTGGGTATGATGATTTACAAGAAAATTATTCTTGCACAGGAAAGGTACCACCACGTGAAAACCCAGGATGGAGAAATGTTTCCGGTTTTTATTTGAGCTTTGTGAAGGATATAATTTCTACCGGAAGGAGAACAATTGGCCTCAGTTGAACTGGCAGAAGCTACCTTCCCTCAACAATGCTAGATGGAATTCAAGTGCAATCTATGCATGGTTGCCTTTTTTCTCCTTCCAAAATGGAGAGATCTGCTACAACGTACTTGCGACTTCATCGCAACTAGATGGACAAATGTATGATTTTCAATTCAGCACTATACA
The DNA here is from genome assembly GCF_964235325.1 of Thermobia domestica. Taxonomy (NCBI): domain Eukaryota; kingdom Metazoa; phylum Arthropoda; class Insecta; order Zygentoma; family Lepismatidae; genus Thermobia; species Thermobia domestica. The sequence goes on along the minus strand of NC_137457.1, from coordinate 28,786,505 downwards.
GAGGACACATACAATGAATTGCCTGCTGCTATCCCCGACCTAAAGTGTCCTAAAGCTTTAAAGTGTTTTTTTTCCCGCTCACTAGGTAAAAGAACGTTCTGTACTGGATGTGTCTCGCTCAAACATGGTGACCGAGCGAGCTGTGAAAGTGACGCAAGAGCATCACAACACCTGCAAAAGTGTCAAATATCTCAACAGCAAGTTCATTAACAGTAATTCACAAATTTAAAGCCATTATACTAATGTACTGTATAGAATATTCAGTGCCAAATGCTGATTGTGTAAGTAGACGAATTTTCTTTCAATGCTAAAACAGCATCAATGTAGGTGCGGGAGCTTTTTTTACAATTAAACAAAATCAAAGACATTTTTGAAGTTTGCAGCCAAATGTTCATTGTTTGCCACCCCAGGCTTTTCAATTTGAAAAAAGTCATATACCTACTGGACAGCCTCCGATTATTGTTATTTTTATGCGAAGTTTACACCTGCCACCACAACTAAATCACTACAAAAGTAGCGTTTCTTGGAATAAATCCACTTCCTTATGCTTTAAGAAATAGTACTTAATAAGTAACCTTTACTTTTCTTAGCTTAGATTTACTTTAGGGGTGCACAAATAACTTACTATAAGATTTTTCGTAGAGAAAGTCCATTTTCTTGCTGTTTTATTTGTGGTAAGTTAACTTGTGTTCACCTTCACTGTAAAAAATAAAACGGTATTTAAACGATTTTAGTACAGATGTCGAGGGGGAAATATATCAAGTGTGTGTTTATAAAGTGTGCTTTGCTGTCTAAAAGTGCCCATTCTCCGAAAACAGTATCCAGTATGACATATTTAAAACACTTCTCGGCAAGCAGTTCGAAAACAAAGCGATGACATACATTTTGCACATTTTGTACATACATCTGGGACCACACAATATCTACAAGAGGTGAATATGTGTCATCTGGAGGTGTTCAAAGAGTGTTGGTAATATGTACAGTGCCCTACTGTGTCTAAAAGTAGTTTCTGTATCTTTTGCAATGTTAGATTAGAAGAGTTTTGGTAAATGTAACTTGGATTAGCTTTTTCTAAAATCTACAAAGATTGATCACCTTTATTCTGTAGGCGAAAAAAGACGGATGACTGACGAAAGTGAATGATTACAAAGAATTCGTAGAATGAGAACGTAGGAGGAAATAGAACCCCGAGTAAACTCTCAGAGAAGATGGTGAAACATATTCTTTATGGATATAGATTGGACTTGCTATTGGACAGCCGTCTTTGGCAAATGCAGATTACTGAAAAGAGTTGTTCTCCAAATAACTTCCTAACCATATGGCAGATATTCAGAATTACTGAGGTCTTGTAGCCTCGTTAAAACATGTTTTGCGTTTATCTGTTCCAAATATATCACAGCGCTTTTAGGGACAATGGCTATAGTTGGAAAAACGGTTGGCTTTGCTGTATCTTTGACAGTTCCCTATCTTATTAATTTCGCCTGCCAGGTCTTTGATAAAATGAATGTTATGCCACTTCTATGAGGGTTACTTCTAGGGATGCACACGAGACAAGATTTGAGGCTATCTCGTCTCGAAAATGTGCTGTAAAAATGATGTCTCGACTCGAAAAATGTATTTTCCTCTCTATTAGAAGAGCTGCGTCTCGACTCGAATTTTGCCAGGGAAATTCTGTCTCGACTCGTCTCGTGCTCATCCCTAGTTACTTCCTGGTGTAGTTTATATATCATAATAAAATTGAGCTCGTTTGAAGGCACCGTTTTGATTTTTCGATCAAAGTATAATTAGTTTGTATTTATCGTTTTCAAGTACCAGTTTTGGCTGGCATTTGTAATATGGCATTTGTGTATTTGGTATCGTTAATTCGTTTCATGTTATGTGCCTGAAACCGATAGATGGCTTCTGGAACATCATTATGCCTTTTCAGATAGTTGGAGCCATTATGCGGCAGGAGTCTGTGATATGTTCAATCGTATCTGATGTATCTCCATATTTGCTGCATTTTTCATCCGGTATTTATTGTTTAATAGGTATTGACAGTAGTTTTGAGTTAGTATTACTCTATCCTCAATAACAAAAAAAAAAAAAAAAAAAAACTGTTTACGACAAGATTCAATTTCTTCTTCTTCTTCTTCTTCTTCTTCTTATTATTATTATTATTATTATTATTATTATTATTATTATTATTACATTTCCAAACTATGTTAAACACAGAGTAACTTGGGTAAAGATGCCCCACTTTTTCATTATTACCCATTTTCCACTCCTGCAATTGAGGTGAGGTTGTTGAATTTATGATCAATTAGAAGATTGATGTCTTGTTTGTAATATCTCGAAAGACAATTTTACTTCAGTAAATTTAAGAACTTATCGAGCAGGGGCGTCTTCACTCAGTGCGGAATCTATCTGTCTGTCGACAGATATCAGAGCAAAAACGATAAGGTATATATCAAGAAACGACTTTTTACATTCGATTCACTTCCAAAGAATATGTTCCATCTCCTCCGTTAATCCCATAGTCGAACCGGAAATGCTTCAAATTAACTATTTCCGGTTTCAACGTTTACTGCCATAGAACAAAGATGGTAATACAGAATGGCTATAAAGTTCCGTTACCCCATGATAAATGTTAAACCGTTACCCCATGATAAATGTTAAACCGTTACCCCATGATAAATGTTAAACCGTTACCCCATGATAAATGTTAAACCGTTACCCCATGATAAATGTTAAACCGTTACCCCATGATAAATGTTAAACCGTTACCCCATGATAAATGTTAAACCGTTACCCCATGATAAATGTTAAACCGTTACCCCATGATAAATGTTAAACCGTTACCCCATGATAAATGTTAAACCGTTACCCCATGATAAATGTTAAACCGTTACCCCATGATAAATGTTAAACCGTTACCCCATGATAAATGTTAAACCGTTACCCCATGATAAATGTTAAACCGTTACCTCTTAGAAATGCTGATGAAAGGTTCTCCATTGTTTCAGATTGTATGAACGGTGGCTGATACTTCCGGTTACAGTACTAAAGAACGTGTTATTACAAATTGTTGGGTGCACGAGAGAAACCACACATACAAGACACTGGCAGAGGTACGTAATGACTTTCGGACGAGGTTTCAACGAGATCCTCTCCCGAAACAAACACTTTTACAATGGGAACAAAACCTATTCACAACAGAAATTGAGAACGATAAGAAAAGATGTGGCAGACCGTAGCAGAAACCTGTCGCACAGAACCTGGCGGCGTATTATCCTTTGTCATGAGAATGGCGGTCGGCAGACTGATCCTTTAGACACATAATGTTTCTTATATCAATAAAACTTCTCGAAAACATTGTTGTTCATGTCATTCAGTTGTTTCTGTGTAGTTATTTACGTACGTTTAGGGGTTTATGTTACTTTTTGCAGGTGTAATGCGACTTTGTGGCTACCCTGTATATAGCAGCAGGTATTTTTTAATCGATTCAGCGTCTCCAAAGAACGTATCATCACCATCAACGCAATACTCTACCGAAACCCGAAGTAAATTAAATTTACTACTATTTCTGCTTTTATTTCCTGGATTCCATCATCTCACCTCTGTTAACCTCTACTCAAATTGGAAGTGGTAGAAGTGAACCATTTTTGGTTTAATGCTGATCCCCATAGAACAGAAACGGTAACCCTCTACTCAAATTGGAAGTGGTAGAAATGAACCATTTCTGGTTTAATGTTGATCCCCATAGAACAGAAACGGTACAAGATATCGAGAAGTGTTTTTTTTTTTCTGCAATCAATTCAACGTCCAGAGAATAGGTCACATTTCCTCAGTTAACCTTCTATCGGAACCAGAAGTGGTATAAATCAACCATTTCCGGTTTCAACGTTGGTCGCAACCAGCATCTTAAGTCATCCTACTCAAGTTAACTGAGAACTAAATAACTGCATAATGTACTGTTTACGTCAATCAGCTGCCCCTACGTCGCTCAATTAAGAACTGAATAAGTGATAGTGTCAGGTGACTTATGGCACACCCTGTACTCTACTGTTTCTTTCGGCAACATTAATTCAATACTGTTATTCATCGAAGCTGTTCCCATTCACAGCGCTCTATAATTTACATCCAGAAACTTAGTTTCTAATCAAAATACTATCAACAGAGCTTGTTGGCATGTAGCGTTAAATTTGTCAACAATCCCACGGGACATCACGGAGATTTCTGATTTCAAATCCACCATCAACAATGAAATCGGGCCTAATCCGCTGTGTCACTTCTATCTTCTCCCCCCCTTTCCCCCTCCCCCTCTCAATTCACGAACTAAGTGCTCTCGCCAGGATACGAAGCACTGAGTATACATGTGACGAGGGGTAGCTCTTGGTCCACTGAGCCCAGAGTTGCCAGCTACTAAAGTTGATTTAGCTCCAAACTGTTGCAGGAAATCCAACATTATGAAGCTATTCAGCTAGGGATGACGTGCAGAGTAGAAACAAGCTATTTTTATTCAATTCTAAAAAAAAAAAAAAAAAAAAAAAAATGTCTCTATGCTTGGCTGATTTCAAAATCACAAACTTTCACACAACGCACCGGAAATGGTACGTGAAAATCTAAAGTTTTAGAAAGTCGTTCTTAAACCCATTCCTTTATTTATTTTTACTTTTCAGCTACAATAAAACACAAGAAACTATGTTAATCGTGAAAAAAAAAATCAAATTCGAGATTTCAACGGATTTACATATTTCATAGGCCATTCATGTGAAAAAAAATATTTCGGTATGTCCGGTTGTTCGTCCGTCACGATGTACGCATTTACTTGGAGACAGGCACTTAGCCAAGAGGTGGTCTTGGGGATTTGTCTCCTCCAGGGGTGCCCATCCCCCCCAAAGCTGATGGCGCACTCCCCCCAAAAACTAATAATCTCTTCCCTCCTCAAAACTCAAGTCCTCTAAAATAATTGCCCAGTGTAGCAGTAGTTTTTATAGTACTAGTAATTGTTATTTTTGTTGTTGTTTTTATTTTCTGTAGTAGTATTATAGAATGCTTGTAGTAGTAGTAGGGGCAGTAGTAATTATAAAAATAGCATTACTTTTATTAGTAGTCTTGGTAGTGTACAATACTAAATATGTTCTATAAGGATATTGAAGGGTATAAAAACTTCTATACACTGTGTATGGCACAGGTATTCTTTTTTTTACAATTAGTAGTAGTATTTTTTTCTTTACAAAATGTTGATATAATTCCCTTGTATATACAGTACATGAAAAGTAAGACGCAAGTTACAAGTTATTGAGTTTGATACCAAAAGAAAATGTTATCCTCGAAATTAGCCTACAAAAAGAAGTGATATCCAACAAAAAACATTCCTGTAAAAGAGCCAAGTACGAATGGCCCTAAAAAGAATTGAAATCACAAAAATAGGCGCCAAGTTCTGGTGGACAACAGTTACAAACACTCACTGGCTCACTTCAAATTTAGATTTGAAACTTGGCTGTTGTCTGTATGGTTACCACTAGCTCACAATTATGTGAAACTATTTTATAATTTTCAACAGACAACATAGGCAAGTTTCAAATCTAAATTTGAAAGTGACTCCTTGAGTGTTTGTAACTGTTGTTCACCAGAACTTTGCGCCATCCTTTCATATAGCAACTTGCGCGGTACTTCATTCATAGAGTTTCTAAGCAGGGGGTAGGGAGATTCATTCTCGAGATTTAAAAAAAAAAAAAAAAAAAAAAAATCGCATCGTGTTCCAATGTTATTCTGACGACAGCAAAATTACTTATTCGATATTATAGTAAAATTCTTCCCCAATTTTTTTATTCCCCCCAATTTTTTTCTCGATGGCACAACTTGTGCCATTCATCCCTCCTGTGGGCGGTCCTTCTCTCTTAAAACGAACCAACCTTTCCTTTCATACGGCTACTTGCGTGGTACTTCATACATCGAGTATCGAAGCAGGGGGTGCGGGGGTTCACCCCGGAAAATTTTTGAAAATTAGCTTCTCAAAATCGTGTTTTAATGCTATTCCGACAGTAAAATTGCTAGTTCGAAAGTAGAGTAAAATCCCCCCCAAAATTTTTCTCAATGGCGCAGCTTGCGCCATACATCCCCCCTGTGGGCGGCCCTGGTCTCCTCCTTCAAAACCACAAATAAAAAGTAAGGAAAGATGAAACAACAAGAAACAAGAAAAAGAAGAATCAGCGTTAAAAATAAAAAGCCACAGCAAGCGTTTCATTACTCTTTCTTATGAGGAGTTTTGTGTGGAGGAAACGGGAGGGGGGGGGGCAAATTAAAAATTGATATTATCGTAATGGAGCATTCCGAATTTCATCTAGCTATATGCTAAGGAACATAAACTATTTTTCAATACTTTTTTTTTTCAAATCTACTTTTACACGAGATCTCTTCATACTTTCCTATTAAAATACTAATATATCCACATTTTATTGTTCTAACAAACCAATATATGTTGCTAGTAAAATAGTTTAGAATGATCGAGTCCCTGGTGTGATAACTACAGTATTTCATGTCATACCCCCACATTACGAAATCCTGGCTAAACAAATCAATATATGTTGCCAGTAGAAAATTTTATAATGATCGAGCCCCTAGTGTGATAAGCATGTATTTCATGTCACGGGCCCCCTATTACGAAATCCAGCCTACGTACCTGCTGGAGGCCACCTTGTTTAACTATTTGAACCCAAATTTATGTCCTAAGGTTTTCGTAAGTCTCCAAAATGAAAAGGAGGAGGTGATAATCGAATTTTCTTCCCTCACCCAAACACTAGGACAATTTACTGATAGTGAATATCATAAACTACAAATTTCCCCTGAAAACAACAAAACTACTTTGACGATTCTTTTCTTATATTTCATAAATGAATATAAAGGAACTTCTGTAAAAAGTTTATCTTTCTAAAGAAACTTGGTTTCGTAAAGAGTATAATCCATGTCTGAAAGGCCAATAACATTTGCAACAAAATTATTATACGTATATTATAAGAGTCAATCGACAAGAAGCAAACATTAGATAGTTACCTCTGTCCCAAAGTGAATCTCACCTTCAGAGCTGGGAAAGGAGCCTGTTCCGTACTGGGAACACTGTCAAGAAGTGAGGGCAGAGAAACTGTCTCATCTCACAATCAGAGCTGGGAAAGGAGTGTGTTCCGTACCGGGAACAGCGGCAAGGAGTTAAAGCAGAGGCAACTGACATATCGCATAATCAGACCTAGGAAAGGAGTGTGTTCCGTACCGGAAACAGTGGCAAGGAGTTAGGGCAGAGGCAACTGACATATCGCATAATAAGACCTAGGAAAGGAGCGTGTTCCGTACCGGAAACAGTGGCAAGGAGTTAGGGCAGAGGCAACTGACATATCGCATAATCAGACCTAGGAAAGGAGTGTGTTCCGTACCGGAAACAGTGGCAAGGAGTTAGGGCAGAGGCAACTGACATATCGCATAATCAGACCTAGGAAAGGAGTGTGTTCCGTACCGGAAACAGTGGCAAGGAGTTAGGGCAGAGGCAACTGACATATCGCATAATCAGACCTAGGAAAGGAGTGTGTTCCGTACCGGAAACAGTGGCAAGGAGTTAGGGCAGAGGCAACTGACATATCGCATAATCAGACCTAGGAAAGGAGCGTGTTCCGTACCGGAAACAGTGGCAAGGAGTTAGGGCAGAGGCAACTGACATATCGCATAATCAGACCTAGGAAAGGAGTGTGTTCCGTACCGGAAACAGTGGCAAGGAGTTAGGGCAGAGGCAACTGACATATCGCATAATCAGACCTAGGAAAGGAGTGTGTTCCGTACCGGAAACAGTGGCAAGGAGTTAGGGCAGAGGCAACCGACATATCGTATAATCAGACCTAGGAAAGGAGCGTGTTCCGTACCAGAAACAGTGGCAAGGAGTTAGGGCAGAGGCAACTGACATATCGCATAATCAGACCTAGGAAAGGAGTGTGTTCCGTACCGGAAACAGTGGCAAGGAGTTAGGGCAGAGGCAACTGACATATCGCATAATCAGACCTAGGAAAGGAGTGTGTTCCGTACCGGAAACAGTGGCAAGGAGTTAGGGCAGAGGCAACTGACATATCGCATAATAAGACCTAGGAAAGGAGCGTGTTCCGTACCGGAAACAGTGGCAAGGAGTTAGGGCAGAGGCAACTGACATATCGCATAATCAGACCTAGGAAAGGAGTGTGTTCCGTACCGGAAACAGTGGCAAGGAGTTAGGGCAGAGGCAACTGACATATCGCATAATCAGACCTAGGAAAGGAGTGTGTTCCGTACCGGAAACAGTGGCAAGGAGTTAGGGCAGAGGCAACTGACATTTCGCATAATAAGACCTAGGAAAGGAGTGTGTTCCGTACCGGAAACAGTGGCAAGGAGTTAGGGCAGAGGCAACTGACATATCGCATAATCAGACCTAGGAAAGGAGTGTGTTCCGTACCGGAAACAGTGGCAAGGAGTTAGGGCAGAGGCAACTGACATATCGCATAATCAGACCTAGGAAAGGAGTGTGTTCCGTACCGGAAACAGCGGCAAGGAGTTAGGGCAGAGGCAACTGACATATCGCATAATCAGACCTAGGAAAGGAGCGTGTTCCGTACCGGAAACAGTGGCAAGGAGTTAGGGCAGAGGCAACTGACATATCGCATAATCAGACCTAGGAAAGGAGTGTGTTCCGTACCGGAAACAGTGGCAAGGAGTTAGGGCAGAGGCAACTGACATATCGCATAATAAGACCTAGGAAAGGAGCGTGTTCCGTACCGGAAACAGTGGCAAGGAGTTAGGGCAGAGGCAACTGACATATCGCATAATCAGACCTAGGAAAGGAGTGTGTTCCGTACCGGAAACAGTGGCAAGGAGTTAGGGCAGAGGCAACTGACATATCGCATAATCAGACCTAGGAAAGGAGTGTGTTCCGTACCGGAAACAGTGGCAAGGAGTTAGGGCAGAGGCAACTGACATATCGCATAATCAGACCTAGGAAAGGAGTGTGTTCCGTACCGGAAACAGTGGCAAGGAGTTAGGGCAGAGGCAACTGACATATCGCATAATCAGACCTAGGAAAGGAGCGTGTTCCGTACCGGAAACAGTGGCAAGGAGTTAGGGCAGAGGCAACTGACATATCGCATAATCAGACCTAGGAAAGGAGTGTGTTCCGTACCGGAAACAGTGGCAAGGAGTTAGGGCAGAGGCAACTGACATATCGCATAATCAGACCTAGGAAAGGAGTGTGTTCCGTACCGGAAACAGTGGCAAGGAGTTAGGGCAGAGGCAACCGACATATCGTATAATCAGACCTAGGAAAGGAGCGTGTTCCGTACCAGAAACAGTGGCAAGGAGTTAGGGCAGAGGCAACTGACATATCGCATAATCAGACCTAGGAAAGGAGTGTGTTCCGTACCGGAAACAGTGGCAAGGAGTTAGGGCAGAGGCAACTGACATATCGCATAATCAGACCTAGGAAAGGAGCGTGTTCCGTACCGGAAACAGCGGCAAGGAGTTAGGGCAGAGGCAACTGACACATCTTACAATCAGAGCTGCGAAAGAAGTATGTTCCGCACCGGGAACAGCGGCAAGGAGTTAGGGCAGAGGCAACTGACACATCTTACAATCAGAGCTGGGAAAGAAGCGTGTTACGTGCCGGGAACAGCGTCACGGAGTGAGGGCAGATAAACTGAATCATCTCACAATCAGAGCTGCGAAAGAAGTGTGTTCCGACCGGGAACAGCGGCAAGGAGTTAGGGCAGAGAAAACTGATACATCTTACAATCAGAGCTGGGAAAGAAGTATATTCCCTACGGGGAAAAGCGTCAAGGAGTAAGGTCAGAGGCAACTGTTTCATCTCACAATCAGAGCTAGGAAAAGAGCGTGTTCCGTATCAGGAACAGCGGCAAGGAGTGAGGGCAGAGGCAACTGTTTCTACAGACTGTTACACATTCTATACGCATATGTCCTGTTCATACGTACAGAATATTGATATTGCTCGCATATAGTGCAATTGTACGTTCTAAGTTCCTTCGCATAAGTACAACATATGATTCATGGTGGTTTAAGCAGAAATGTCACGTTGTCATTATATAACTATTCCCCAACCAGTCACGAGATACGATTTCTCTTCGTGTACCTGGATTTGTATTAGAAGCAGGGCCAGCTCTACCATGTGTGCAACACGTTCATTTGCATGGGGCGACAAAATCTGTTATATTATTTAAAATGCATATTTCTTGTTGGAAACAGACTTTATGATGATGGTACTTAAATTTACTACGCTGACCTTCTATTTGAATACTACATTCATACATCTTGTTTAGGTCGCATTAGTTTAAGGTCACATCAACAGGCTAAAGCAAATGGTCAAACTCCCAGCATGAATTGCCTGATTGTTGTCAAATACAAGAACTCAATTCTCGAAGAGTGGTGAACACGTGTTCCATTTAGTTAGTTGTCACAGTTTTTATTTTTCATTTTTTTAACAGATGTAGAAGGCCAATCAAGAAATAGACATAAAAGAGCTAGTTGGACTGGAACTGCAAACTGATATATTGAGATTGAACCTTGACATTGAATTTTATAAAATGGATTATAATCTTTTCATTTGTATTTGCTTTATATTTCACTAACATAATATTTAAATTAAAAACAGATACAACGAAATTGTATTTGTAGTATTTACGCCTTTGTGAGTGCGAGTGATCCTTCCCTTTCCTTTTCTTGTTCATGATCGGGTAGCATACTTACCGATTTTAAGATTTGTTCTTTCTGGAGAAAGAGGGAGACAAATGATATCATTGAACGGGGCGGCAAATTACCAACAGCCAGTCTTGATTACAGGGAAGTATTCTCACTGAAATGAAATGAAATCTTTGAGTTTTACGTCCCACGATTATGCCGGTTAGGCTAAAGGAGACGGTGATGATGAGTAATGAATGAAATGGTGGAATGAAGGAAGTGGGGGAAACGGGAGAACCCCGAGAAAACCCACGCACACGGTGTTTGTCCACCACAAAGTTCACTTGGTGGCGGCTGGGATCGAACCCGGGACCCCAAGCACCAGAGGTGAACGCTCTACCACTGAGCCACCGCGGTCCCTCACTGTATTTCGAGTCCCGGTATGTTACATAGGAAAGGTATATTATTATTATTATTATTATTATTATTATTATTATTATTATTATTGCTACTAAAGCATGTTCATAAGCTGGAACATAGATATTACTTTTTTAAATAGTAATTTGATAAATTACTGAATTAGCGACTAAAAGTACTAAATTAGCAACCTTACTTTATCAATATATACTGTGTGTAAACTCTGGAATTGTTACTATAGAAGGACGACATAGTATTGTTAACAAAATACACACGGGACAACCTTCCACTACCCATACAAAACATCGGAACATCTCCTCCCTGTCGTTTCCTCAGCCCCTCCGGAAATACTAACTAATTCACTAGTGATATCTCGACCATAAACGCATTTTGAGCGCACCCAAATTAGAGTTTCACATACTCTAGATATATACGTACAGGGAGAGAAAGAAAAGGGGGGAGAGTTGAGCTATAGTAGTTTCAGAAACAATATGATGTCAACCCATTTTCCGTAGATATTCTATAAACGGGATAATTAGGATGTAGATGTCACCGGCTACCACTGAATTCAATGAACTGTTGCTCTGTGTCTGTCCTCGTGTGTACGTTTCCCCCCACTCTCCTCCCTTTTACGTGTCTCCATCTCGCCATTCAACCCTTTATCCTGTATCGCTCAGTCTCGCATTCAGCCGACTCTAGCCCTATCCACCACCAACAAACAACCACAATCAAAACACATTACAATGACAGTTGACTGTTGGGATGTTATTTTGGGCATCCGGCTTATGCAAGCGGTTGAAGGGCTGGAGGGAGAGGGGAGAGAATAGGGAGTTCATTTATCTACGTTTCTGTTGGGGGATTTCCCGTTTTTCATCCCCCCACGCTCTCTACAACCCCTCTCGTGGCCTGATTAATTCATTCAATAACATCCGTTGGATGTCACCACCTTCGCCATCGCTTACACCGGATTTACAATAGTGTGTACCTGGTGGACGTTGCTTCCGCATATATATATATATATATATATATATATATATATATATATATATATATATATATATATATATATATATATATATATATATATATATATATATATATATATAAGATTAGTTTATTTTTCGACTTGATGGTTACATTAAGAACTCAATTTTTGATCTAAAAACGATGATAATAATAAAGGGTGTATAACTGTTTTGTTAAGAGAAGACAGGGACAAAAATGAAAATTTTATAGTTAACATGGATTTGAAGTATGCGATCTTATATGTATAGTACTAAATTACAATACATTTCTTTGAACGTTTTTAAACTGTTTATCTGTAAAAAAATGATTTTTAAAACTTTTTTTTTTTTAAATTTAATACTAAATTACTACATCTATTTGTTTTACTCTATATTTTATCTATTTGCATATTAAGTTGGTAAAATTATTTTTAACATCTTTTATCTATTTACATACTAAATCAATTATCTACTTACTATTCTATTATCTATTTACGGTCTCAGGTTTGATTCTCTGTAGAGACACTCGGACGAAAAAGTGAAAAGCTTTTTCAGATGAGCCATCCTGAACGAGATGTCGGAAGCCCAGATACCTAATTCCTGATCATATTATCTATTTACATACTAAAACTATTCACAAAATTCATTTATGTATTCACATAATTAGCAAACAATACAGACAACGTAGAATTCTACGACATTATAATATGAAAATGTTAAAACAGATGATACCATGTATTGCAATAATAAAAAGTGTGCTACTTACAATCGTACATCTGAGTACTAGTAGTTAATTTATGAAAGAAAATTTACCTGAAAAGAGAAAGAGACAAACAAATTATTGGTACCTTTATGTAATAATTCAATTTTTATTTGTACACAACACGTTGAACATTTTACACTGAAATATACAACAAGGCAAACAAAATAAAATTAACAACAAAAAATATAAACAATAATTTACATAATAATATTTTCAACTTAATTTTTCAGACTGTGAACAGGAAAATGCTTTCAGAACTAAAGATGTTCATAGTAAGTGGAAAACTGACGAATTCGATAGTAAACCCAGGCCGGTAGCCAGCCCCAAAATGTAGGGAACAACGGCATCAATTTCTCTCTATTTTTTTGGGGGGGGGGGGGGCATTCAGATGTGGAAAGCATATATGAGGATTTTAAGACAAATTGCATTCAAATTATGCCAAATATTGTAAATTTACAAATACAATGAGGGGGCCACATGAGCTTTGGGGGTGGGGGCGATCCAACCATATTATAGTTTATTTGCAAGCCTATCGTAAAAAATTTAGGGGGCCAGCAAAACTTTAGGGGGACGGCCCCCAATAAACCCCCCGTGGATACGGGGCTGAGTAAACCTGTACATGAAAGATCTTTCAAGCTTAGATTTTAGAATATAGCATAGACTCATATGTTTGAGTCAAGTGATTACTCGGAAAGTAACTGAGGGAAGTAGAGGGAGACGGTTTAATTTGCCATTTGCTATCTTTTGTTGTCAACATCTGTACGTCCCTGCACCATTTCGTCATAGCTTGCCGCGAAATTGCATTTTTTACCATACAGTTCATGCAACTGCCGATACATTTCTGTGCAGTTACACTTTTTCGCGCACAAAAAACGAATCACTGTACGCATTTCCAATTTGGACGCCACTTGCAGCTGTCAAAACATGTTTATGACTGAACAACCTCCACTTGCCTCGTGAAAGCCGCTATGTCACATGATACAGCTACATGTCTTGACTGACCCTCGTATTCTTGGGACACTTAAAATATCGTACGAAACCGCTTCTCGCTATCTTAAAAAAACAGAGGCCAGAGTATTGCCACGTTTATTTTGTACACATCCACGTCTGTCCTCTGCCACCTGATCGCGCTGTAGTTCGTCTGCTTAGCGATAGCCACACCCCTTAGCACTCGGCATCATCGCGTCAGAGCTTACGCTTTATTCGTTTAGCTGAAATGCCAAGATGTTTGTCACAGACTTTAGTACCGTTTTAGCTCTATAGTGATGTACGTTGATTTCCAAATTCCTTACTTTTAACCGTCTGCATCCTAGCTAAAATTGATGGTGATTCATCAAAAGTAGTTGTTGAGATTTTCGTGTCCTGGAAGGATGGAAGGATACATACACGGACACACAGGGTAAATACATAAAGGAGTTTTGGTAAACCATGTTTCTTAAAAATAAAATCCAGTGAAATAACTTCGTTTGCAAAGTTCATCCTACTCCTCCTGTTTCTCAGCGAATTAGCTAAAAAGAACTTTTGTGTATGAGTAAGGAAAACCAGTAATTTCTCGTATTTAGCTTGTGGTTTCTCCTCCCACCGTCGTCGTCTAACACTTTTGAAACAACAACAAACACAGCCCTGATTCATTACGTAACCCCCTTCTCTTTCATGACCACGGCAGAGAGTCAGCCATTTTAAACTCTCATCTTCGCTCCTTCCTTCCTTCTCCTGTGATTATTCTTCTTCCTCTTTCTTTCTTAGAAAATTCGTGCCCTTGTTTCTGGTAACAATGTCACAAAATTAGTGAGCATTGTTGAAACCACATTATTACATAAGAAGAGAGTAATAAAGTTCCTCCTGTTTCGTTCTTTGTTGGGTACATTTGGAAGACCAGCAATTTCGTCCTCTTTTGCCGACAACGCAAAGAAGTTTTTTATCCATGCTCTCTCTATTTTGGTCGCGAGACACTGTTGCCAACTAATTTACCAGAATGTATCATATAAATCATGTAGCAAAATTTATGCAATACCTGAAATGAAATTTCTGGCAACGCTGCTAAATAGTTCGGTTGATTACGTTTTGCACAGACAATTATACCTTCTCTTCTGAATCATATTTTGGACATTTTAATATTACAATATTATACAGCAGTGATTCTCAACCGACGTGTCGCGACACCTGATGCGTCAAGTAGGGATGCGCACGAGACGAGTCGAGACAAGATTTTTCTGACAATTCGAGTCGAGACACGGCACTTCCAATAGAGAAATATACATTTTTCGAGTCGAGACATCACTTTTACAGCACATTTTCGAAACGAGGCAGCCACAAATCTTCTCTCGTGCGCATCCCCAGCGTCAAGTGGTTCCGTAAGTTGTGTCGCGAAATTCTGGAATTTAAAAATCACGAAGAATTTAATAATAACTAGCTGAACCTGCGCTCTCTACACAGCACATCATTCACACGTGAGCATGAATCTCCTTATCATTCCTTACAACATCTGTACATGTCCATTTACAGACACAAGTGAAAGACGTCTTGATAAAAATCTGCAAGGGGTATCATAATGTAGAAATTTTTCGATTAATTTTTCAACATCTCGCGCCATTTGCAAGATTTAAGCCTACTTCCGATTGGAGTTTCTAATTATTCATGTATGATCAGTGTTTTCTTTTCTCTTGCATGCAGTATGGTATGTAGTAAGCAAATACATTACACACACAATTATTCATAATGTCAATGATGTATGATGCTCATTGGGCAACACGCTCCATACAATAAAGATTCATCTTAGGCTGTAGATAATGGTTATCCTTCGTTTTTCATTATCATTTGGCCATGAAACAAACGCCTGAGCGATATACTAACTCCGTATACAAATGTGTAGTGTTGGAATGTATAACTCGTAGGATATTACGCTTTACTTGAAAAAAAAATTCAATACTTTCACTATACTCCTAAATGCAATAGAGAAATAATGGCCATTTTTAAATATTCAATTAGAACCGAACAATCTACACAAAATTTGCAATTGGTCAGTGAAAACGGCATTTTTCTAGAGCCTATGGTTCCCGAGAACTCACAGTCGATAGAATTGGTTGGCCACAAACATATAAACTTTTCTTGACCACAAACATATTAAACGTAGCATTTTAATATATAAATCGAGACAGACTGTAGCAGTCAAACAACTCCAGTGGCAGCAATAATGCTCAGTGCTATATAAAGTCATATTATTATTATTATTATTATTATTATTTATAATAGAAATATCAAACAATTGTCTTACGATGTTCTGGATGTTCAGTAACGTGTCGTCAGGGCCGGATTTAGTGGGGTGCAAAGGTGCACGTGCACCCCCCCCCCTTCGTTGTAAATATACACTACCTAAAGTGAGAAGCTAGCAGTGAGTTTTGCAAAGTCAATAGTTTAAGTCAATTTCCTGAAGGTTGAAGGAAAAGAATTCATCGAGAGCAGACATTTAGCATTTCCAAAGGAATTCCTCATTCACATCACAGATAGAGAAGAGTCGGGTATTGTGGAATACTGTTTTTATTTTCAACGATACAGAAGACATGAATGAAATTACAATAATGAGTTTTATGCTAAAATATGCTGTGATATATGCTTTTTAAGAAAACAATACTGCAGAAGCTATACACGTTACATTCTCTGAGTTTGACAAGCATTTCCAAAAAATTTGAGATCATGCAAAAGTGAAGGGTAATGTGGAATAGTATTCATTCTCATTCATTCATTTCTCATCATCTGCTTTAACCTAGGCGGCATAACTGTGGAAGGTAAAGCTTAAAGATTTCATTTTGTTATATAAAAAAAAGCAAGTAATATTTCAAAAGTCATTAAGAGATTAGGAATTACATTTCTGGGCTATCGACATCTATGACCATGTTAGCCCGTCACACACATGAGAGGACGTCCCTCGGCGAGCACATCACCCGGGAAATTGGAGAGGAAGAAAGAAATGGGGAAGGAAGGAACCGCCCTGGGACCATCTTTGGAACCATCCCGGCATTTGCCTGGTGTGAATGAGGGAAACCCAGGAAAAAGCTCACTCAGGGGTGACTGGCATGCAAAAGCTGTTACATCTTTTTGACCGAGTGTCCCCACTGGGAATCGAACCCAGGACCGCTCGCACCAATGGCGAAAGCGTTAGCGACTTTGCTACGTAAAGCCACTAAAAAGTCATTCAAGTTACTATATTATCATTTGACTCACTTGTATTCTAATCAGCAAAAGGTGTTTACATAGCTAAATCCACATTCCTAAAACAAGAATTTTAGGAATACTCTACAAAAAAAGAAAGAAAAAGAAAAAAGAAAAGCGTCGAAAGATTGTAATCTTGGCCAATAATTAGTTTTTGGATCAAGGGCCACAAAATTTTTTGAACGGACCCTAAATCAAGTTTTCGTAATTTTAACGGAATAAGCACATCATACTGAGTTAATTGATAGTTTGGGTTTTGGCTACACTATATGTAGTTCTCCAGATACAAGGTGTACAAAAAAATAAATAAATAAAGAAAGAAAGAAAGAAAGAAAGAAATATGTTGGATCTTTTGATTCAAAAATGAAACTTTATTTAATTGAATCTCTAGAAAAGTTTGTCACTGACAGGAATTTCAAACCTGAAAAATCACAATGAAATGAAGAAAGCCTTAATAATAATAATAATAATAATAATAATAATAATAATAATAATAATAATAATAATAATAATAATAATAATAATAATAATAATAATATTTGACAGTGGGTAGTCATGCTTCCGACTTTGGACATCTGTGCTATCTACTATTGTTCTCAAGGTATACTCATGTTCAAAATTATTGTCGCACGTCTATAAATATGTTGTTGTAAGAATATAATTTGATAACGAATCGCCCGGTATTTCTTATGTTAGTATGTTAGTATAACCGACAAAAACATGTATGTTGCAAATTTCATGACAAAAGAGCAGTAAATAAGAGAACAATATAACAATATATTTCTTATCCATTTACCAAAACATTTTGTTTTACTCATTCTAATTTTCGTACTTATAATTCTTTTCCTATGAAATTTACCACAAATATACATTTTCCGATTATACACATAGTATACGTATTAAAAGTACCAAGAAAAAACATTATCAAATTATATTTATACAAGAAGACAGTTATAGATATGCGACAATCATTTTGGACATGCCTGTACAGTTATCAACCTTGTTAAGTATATAATGACTTCACAATTTCAACCCATGTGGTAACACTACAAACGGTATAGTAACTAAATATTGCAGTTGGTAGTTTCACATCCGCCCTCAACCACTTTTTTTTTTTTTTTTCTGTTGTAGCCACAGACAGACGGAGAAAGTTGCAGTAGATAAACAATACAGATACAAGAACAGTAACTAACAGAACAGCTCGAGTTCAAGAGAGACCAAGTGAGAAGAGCCCTGAGTGGTTTCCGTGTTTGCTCTTCTTGTGCTATGGGTCTTCCTGTTGGTCTCTGTCGACCAATCCCTTGGGCAACGTTTGCTACACAGAGAATTCAACAACGAAGACAAGATCTGTATATACAGTACACGAGGGGCACAAATGAACATTTGATTCTTAATACAGTAATAACACAACAATAATCCATATTATAAAGCCAATACATACAGTATCTATCTGTGATATGCAACCTTCTGAAACGTTTAAGAGTTTCGGGTTGCATAAAAATCTAGGCGAAAATATTTCGTTATTCTTAAACTTCATTATAAACGCCAAGATGTCAAATTAATTTCCAATACTTCACAGTCAGGTTAATAGTTGTCCCTAGCTGTGCTGCCCCTAGCTGACGTCAAGAGATGTCGCTAGCGTGCAAGGAATTTGCAAACGAGCCGAAGGCTTAAGAAGAATGATTAATACTATTTAATTCTGGACTCTATTGTGTTAAATGATTACTGTTACTGTTGTCTGTTCGGAAGAAGTTTCCACCACACTATCGTACCAAGAACAGTAACATTTATGGCCATTCTTAATATTTTTGCCGCCCCCTCAAATATCAATAAAAACTTGAGTCAGAGAAGTGAATAATCAACATTGAAGTGGAAATGTAAAAAATAAGATAAAATAAAGTCATATGTCTAGGTATGCTTGAAGAAGTATTCCTCGTGCTTCATCTTGAACGAAAGTGCCGATCACATCAGCATCATTATAATTTATGTTTTCAAAATATTCCTGGAAATTTGCCACCCTGGCTTCGGGTTCGTATATATATACGGGACTGGCAACACATGATGTAGTCCAAAATTTTCTACTACTACTACTACTACCCACATTATTATTATTATTATTATTATTATTATTATTATTATTATTATTATTATTATTATTATTATTATTATAGTTCGCACGTTATTGCCTTTACCACGCTCAATTCTCGCGTATGCAAACTGGAATAAATTCGAAAATTTCTCAGTTTTTTTTTTTTTAAACTTACCCTTTGGCTTACCCTAACGGAGTAACGGGGTCCAGGATACTACTAGCTCCACGAAAGGTACACTCATGTCCAAAATGACTGTCGCATATCTATCTGTTTTCTTGTAAGAATATAATTTGATAATGATTTTGCTGGGTACTTTTAATACTGATACTACATGTATAAGCGGGAAATGTATATTTGTAGTAAATTTCACAGGAAAAATAATTACAAATACGAAAATTAGAGTGTGTAAAACAAAATGTTGCTAAATGGAAAAGAAAGTTTTATTTTCGTTGTATTGTTCTTGTTTACGACTGCTCGCTCTTTTGACATATTATTTACCATATATATGTCTTTGCCGATTATACACACATACTAACATTATAAGAAATACCGGGCGAATTCGTTATCAAATTATATTCCTAGAACAACATATTTATAGACATGCGACAATAATTTTGGACATGAGTGAACCTTTAAAAAAATCTCATTCATTTGTCTAGAGAAGATTTACGAATTCGTGAAATACGGACGTAATCATGAAATTATCAAAATGAACAAGTGTCCCAAGTACACAACGTGATGGATTGTGGTGTATATGGCGTGATTCTTTTTGCAGTTAATATCGAAACCGGAAGGGATCGTAGATTTGTATTACAGTAGAGACGGAATATATTCTAGGAACACGTAACTGATTGCAAAAAGCAGTTCCTTGCAGTCTATAACCATTTCTACTATATAGCGAGCAACGTTAAAACAGGAAGTGGTTGATTTCTACCACTTCCGGTTTGAATGCAGGGTTAAGAGAGAAGACGGCAATTACTAAAGAGCAGGGTTGGCAAAAACCATGGTTTTTATTAAAAAAACAAAAAAAAAACTTTTTTTTTTGTTTAAACCAAGTTTTTATGGTTTAAATAATTTCCTTTATATATTCATATCATATATGGACAGAAATAAGTTTGTTTCACCTTGATGTTATTATGCAACAACCGGGTTATGCTGGAAGGGGTCACATAAGCTTAAAGCGGAATAAAAACCGCTTCTCGAGTTACATCCGAGAGAAATTGTCCTCCATTTGAACTCGGAACCAGGACCAATTGGCCACAAATGCGATACGTCTGCCGACTCACTCATGAAGGAATCCTGATAAAAAAAATACGTTGTACTGATCTGTACATGCTTCTTAATATAACTGTCAAGAGTCATTTCAGAAGGACAAAAAGATAAACAGTTTCACAAGTGAAACAATTAGACATAATTACATATGAACAATTTCAAAGTACTACGGAGTACAGAAGAACTAATTTAGTTCAAGTTAGTTAACAACGACTTTTATTGGTCCAAATTAAAGAAATACACCGACTTAATCTGCATATCAATAAGAAAAGTGAATAAAAATACGAATTATTTGAGTCCACTTTGACTCAGACTCATTTATACATAAATAGATACCAAAGATACTTATTTCACTAAATGCCTCTCGTAGGGTCTGTATGACTCCCCCCCCCCCCACACACACACAAAAAGTACGGCATTTTCGACGTATTTTATCAATAGTAAACATTGAAACGAAACAATATTTAGAATTTTTCTTCGATTGCAATTACATAACAATAATGACAACTACAAAAAATCACAAAATAAACGTTTATAAACTTATTAAAAAAAAGTTGCTTTTGTAGTATAATCTTTTTGAGTAATGAATGGGGAATTTAGGTCTGAATATAATACGAATAATATACGGGAGTGAAACGTGATAACCCACAAATGTGTGTTCATCAAGATTTTACAAACACTTACCCTTTTAGGAACATTTTTTTTTTTGTTTTTTTGGTTTAAACCAGTTGGTTTTTTTTTAAAAAAAACCAGCTGGTTTAAACCTTGGTTTAAACCATGGTTTAAACCACCTTGGTTTAAACCAGCCAACCCTGCTAAAGAGCGATAAATCGACTGTAAAATACACATAAAAATTACTTCTCTGTATACCTTATTTGTTTTAGCTCTATGTACGTCAATATGGAAACCGGAAGTTGTAGTGGATTTATATCATTTCCGGTTTTAGTAAAGAGTTAAGAATGGAAACGAAATGGGACGCTAATTACTTAAATTGCAGGAAACCATTTCTCGCTATCTGTTACCGTTTCTTGTTCTATAGACATCAACTTTAAAACCTAAAATGATTTATTTCTGCCATTTATCCTTTGAATATCGCTTCCATCAAAGAACTCTACGTCCTGGCCAAAACTGATAGTAGTCCATTGCAAATAGTTCTTGTGATATTCTGTCTGCCGGGCGGACGGACATATGCATTGGGAGAATAAATAATGCATGGATTCGTATACCCACATCACTATAAGCCACATGTTTTCACTATAAACACGCGTTTTTACGATTATAAACAAACAGTGGCAGACATCAGACACTTTAAGGAAGAAACGAAGAGGACACGGAAAACTACGAAGAAATCCGACGACCCCTCCACAGGTCCTCCCTCCAAAAGGCGACTATAAAAGCGGACGACGGGACTAAGAAGTTATCAGTGCCAGTGCTGATTATTCACCTACAAAAAACCCTTCTCTCAAGGCCGCCATATACTACGGAGATATCCTTTAACATCTACTTCTGGGGCTGCTATGAGCTACGAAGCATAACAGCATAAATTGTCCCACGTGAAGCCCCTATGAGCAAAGACAAACATCCTTTCTATCCGAAGGTAACATCGTATGCCAAAGGGGAATGTTCATAACCTACACAGACAACATTTTAGAGTGATCAAAGACTTGAAGAAAATTCCTAAAAGCGTAGTACAATAATTAATAACTAACTAACTTTATGGCCTATCGAACCCGGAGGTTCAATGCCGCGTTTATAAAAGCTCTCCACTGACTTCTATTCTTAGCTAACTGCATCCAGTTCCTACTTTGTATTACGATCTCTGCGAGATTCATCTTAATATTGTCCTCCAATCTGCGCCTAGGTCTTCCTAATGGTCGTTTTCCTATGGGTCTTCCAGTCAAGACTTTGAAAGCGTTTCTACTTTCTTCCATTCTAGCTACATGACCCGCCCACCTAAGCCTCCTAGATTTGATGACCCTAACAATGTTGGGTAAACCATATAAATTATGTAGTTCCTCGTTATGAAGTTTCCGCTATTCTCCATTCCCGCTCCTCTTGGGTCACAATAATTAATATAAGACATTTTTGTATTAAAAAGGTCAAGAGTTCGATTCCTGTGTGCATTATTTTGACTCTGCCTACAGAATATTGCAATATACAAAGGGGTTTGCTAAACCACACTCCCTAAAAGTGAAAGGGACGTTGTTTTAGATCATATCACGGGAAAACAGCTGAATAGTTTCCAATAGTTCTTTATAGTATAATTAGTACCTACCTAAAATTGGGCTATCATCGCGTCACTTTGAATAAAATAATTTCCTAAAGGGTGAGGGGGGAAGGCGTTCGAAATTTATACCGAAAAGAGAGGATAAGTATCGCACGAGACCCTCAAGTTTGCAAGACCAGACTCAGTTTATGAACTTCTTATTAAAAACAAGCGGACACGTGTCTTAGTATTTCTTAAAGTTCCACTTCTAAGGGATCCGGATATTTGGCAATTTCTGTTCTTTTTATTCCGCTTTTAATTCGACGGGTCTATCTTATCATCACGGAAAACTGCTGCACCGCTTGGAATTAAAATTTTATTCATATTATGTACGTTACTCGAGATAGCTTTTTATCATTTCCACTCAAACATGCATGTGGCGGGAGATTGTGGTTTTAATATATATTTGAATACGAGGGCAATTCGAAAAAACAAAATTTCCGTTTGCGCATGTGCAAGAAACGGAAGGAAATTGCGACGCCAGTCCTCTGGCGCTGTGTGCAGTAGTTTAGTAGACACAGTGAACAGTGGAAGGATAAGGTTGTGTTGCAGTTCACTCGTTCGCTATAACAATTGAAAATGATCGCTCCAATAGAAAACCCCATCAAATTTGAAGTGCATGCGGTAATACGATTTCTCACTGCGAGAAAATTTTCGGCAGTTGGAATTCATCGCGAATTGTGTGGTGTTTACGGACCAAACATGATGAATGAAGGTGTAGTACGTGAATGGCGTCGCATGTTTAAAGATGGACGAACTGACGTGCACGATGCGGCAAGAAGTGACGCCCATGGCTATTCATAAGCGTTCGCCACGCGTTTTTTATTACTCATGCGTAAGCTTAGAATACGCTGACCATGTATTTAAGTGTGTATGGCTAATCACAATCGCGAAAGCAATAAAAACGCGAAGAAAACGTCAGCTCGAGCGTATTTGGCGCGTTTAGGAACAACAGACCGCCTGCTGTTTAAAAGACGTCTAAAGGAAAGACGTGTTGCCAGGCAAGGGGATTTTAGCAAGAAACAGCTGCTTGGAAGATGCTTTATGCAGAGTATTAGAATTCTGCTATTACGATAAAATAACCTGGACCTGGCAAAAAGACCCGGAAACCTTGACTGGCTCATAGTATGATTTACAACTCTGGAGAAAGTAAAATTACTGAGTAGCCACCTTGACCGCGTTCGCTACAGGGGGTAACGCATCAAAAACGCGTTCTCAAATAGCCATAACCGTAGTCAGCAATGAACTCTCCTGCACCTCTTCAGGCACATGAAACAGTTGCTTGCGTCGCATCGCTTCGACAATGACAATGAGCTTCACAATGCTGTTAGGAGATAGCTTCATCCTCAAGCGGAATAATTTTTTTAAAGAAGGAATTTCAAACCTTGTAAAACGTTATGACAAGTGCCTCAATTCGAATGGTGAATATGTTGAAAAGTAATGTAATTTGCACTTTTCTAATGTGTACAATAAAAGCTCTATACCTACAAGTGTATGTCATTGATAAGCAAACGGCTGTTTTTTTCTTGAACTGCCCTCGTATTTTCCTAAACCTAGTCTTCATATGCGATAAACGGGGTTTTTCAACTAGTCAACAATAATACTAAAAATACAGAGCAAGAATTTGCAATTGAAAAATTTTTTCCGAAACTAACATTATGCTTTAATATTTGTTCTAAGTGTTATTATCCTGAAAATGTTTTCGCCATAGAAAGAAGAGGCCATTGTCTTTCTAAAGCCGTAATCATCTCAGTGGCAGGGGGGAAAACCACGGATACTGTATCATGATCTAAGAATGGTCTAATTATCATCTTCACCAACACTCATTAGACTCTGCAAAAAACTCCGTTCGAAGCTCATGAATAATTTACACCCCCTTCACCTCTCTATAATCTCCCTCTCTTTCTCTTCCTTTCGCTCTATTTGCAACAAAAAAGAGGGAGAGAGAGGGGGGGGAAAAAGAATACTGCAAACATACACATCTAGAAATGAGATCGTTTTCTCTTTTAGCACAGCCCTCCTAGTTGGGCTGCACCAAAAAAAAAACTAGGGGAATCATCTTCAACATTATAAAAGCTCTTCACACAAGTAGTTTAATGCATTACTCTATTCTATAATAGATCTCTAATGATCTCTATTTTAATATTAGTATTAGGTAAATTGATTGTGTGTGGGGGGGGTATGCGTGTGTGTGTGTGTGTGTGTGTATGATCATATCCAAGCCAGCTGAATAGTACTAAATGAACCAAAAAATAGTTCCAACTAATGGTGCAAAACGGGAAGTAAAATAGTTGAAAATAAACAAGGTTGATTTCATTAAAAGTGCATTTATGGGTAAAAAGCTTAACAAATATTGTCTTTTACCAATTCAAAGTAAAATAATTGATTTGATTTGATTATTAGCGTCCTCTTCAGCAGTGAGAAGACTATACAACCTACAATTTCACGTGGGATCCGAACCACATGAGCTTCCACTGGGAATCGAACTCGTTTCTCCCATGCTCAAAGCGCGTACGCTAACCGCTTAGGAATGAGGGAGCTAGTCGAAGGTAAACAAAAATTGATCTAGAACGCACACGGTTTCATTAAAATATACGATGAATGTAGCTGCACATTGCCATCTATCGACATTGTATCCATTTGAACTAGTAAGCCCGGTAGACTAAACCTTTTGGTACAGTCACTGTCGAGTCTAAACAAGTTGTGACTTGTTAGTTGGCTTCCAGAGGCAGAAGAGTGAGGACGTGTTAAGAGCCGTCTATGAAGATGAAAAAAAAAAAAAAAAAAAAAAGCCGAAGCAGCTCCCCAAATGTCAAAATCGGTAAATGGCGACGAAGCAGTGGCATTGAAGACTTTACAAGTGGTCGATTCAAAAGGGCAAGGAGTCAGTTGAAAACTAGGAATGGCCAGAACCGGTTTTCGGGTCTGAACGGATCCGGTTCCAGAAGATCCGGTTCCGGAACCGATTTTTCGGAACCATGTCTGGAACCGGTTTTTCGGATCCAGGTCTGGAACCGGTTCTGAAAACCAGATCTTCAAGAATCGGTTCCTCGCTGAACCGATTCCGCTGGAACCGAAACGTTGTGACCATCCCTACGCTAAACCCGAGCTGCTGGTAGGCTGTGAACAGTGTGCGAGATGAATTGGTGGAAGCGACAGGCAGGCGTCCAGGAGGAGGCCGCTTGTCTCATTTGGCTAAATAAACTGGGTAACTGGCAAACTTATTGGCTAAACAGGCAAACTGGCACACTCATTTGGCTAAACATCCACTGGTGGACCAAAATTTTTTTCTGGGGACACAAGCGGGTTTGGGCGGGGAGGGCACAAGCGCATGGTCCTTTTTGCAGTGTTTTGAAGGTGAACTTTGTGCCTCCTTTACGGGTCTTTGCAGGCTTTCAAATCCAGGTCTGGAACCGGTTCCTAAGATCCGGTTCTGGAACCGGGTTTTCAGATCAAGATCTGGAACCGGTTCCAGAGATCCGGTTCTGGAACCTGGTTTTCGTATCCAGGTCTGGAATCGGTTTCTAAGATCCGGTTCTGGAACCGGGCCTTTGGATCCAGGTCAGGAACCGGTTCTGAAAACCGGATCTCCGAGAACCGGTTTTGCTGAAACCGGAACTTTGTCGCCATCCCTATTGAAAACGAGCAACGGTCGGCACGTCCTTTAATGCCAAGAAACAGATGAAAACGTGCAGAAAATGGCACAAACTATTCTTCAAACAGGCAAATGACTATTCGAGAACTTTCCGAAGAACTAAACATCTTGCATGAGTCCATGAAAAGCATTTTAACCGCGATTAAATGGGCAAATGGTTTCCTTCTTCATCACGCCGTGTCACAAGTTGCTTTTGATCAGCGAGTTTTTGGTCGAAAAATTATTCCTGTCTGTCCACATTCACCGTGTTCTCCAGATATAGCTTCATGAAACTAATGGCTCTTACGGTTAATTAAAACCGTCCTTAAGAGGCCTCATCCCGGCGAAATCAAAATACCGCTAATTTTACAGTAATTATGTGATATCTTCAAATAGATAAAAGATAATTGAAATGTGGAAGAAGAGCGACCTAGACAATATTATTTTGCGTGACGTACCGTTATCACAAGTCACCTAGTGGCTTTCCGTTTTCAGCTGTTTAGAAACGCGAAAATAAATGCCGATTTTCAAAATGGCTCGAAATCGAAAGCAGATAAGTGAGTCGTGATAACGGTTTCTTATGTAAAATAATATTGCCTAGGGCGCTCTTGTTCCACATTTCGATTATCTTTTATCTATGTGAAGATATCACATAATTACTGTAAAATCAGCGGTATTTTAATTTCGCCGGGATGAGGTCTCTTAAAGGAAAAAGTTTTGACACCATCCCTGACATTGAGAGAGCCACGACAGAGCAGCTGAACGCCCTTCCAGAAGAAGCCTTCCAGAAATGCTTCCAGTCATGGATTCGTCGTTGGGATAAGTGGATTGATAGCCAAGGACAGTATTTTGAAGGAGACTAAATCAAATTCCATGTAAGCTTATTATTTTGTTTTTAATAAAATTATTCACAGCATTTTTCATCACACCTCGTATTATTTATTTGATTAATTTCTTCTGTAATTACATGGTTCGAAAGAAAGGTTTATCACGGCAGAAATTAAATCTGGGTCGTAGGAGGGCAACTTAACCCAGTTGAGATGATTATTTACCTACAAATGGAAATATCTGTACAAATATCGGAAATTTACATGTCTGAGGTGGTAACATTGAGGCTATATGTATAACTTATACCTGTTATTTGTGGTGTTTTAGGCGATGTACGTATGTAACAGACATCCAAAATCACGAGCTCGGTTCTCGGGTTAATTGATCACGAATTGAATAATATGAGCAAAAACTCGTGCGAGCATAAATCTTACAACTGCATAGTGAGCCCGAGCCTGAGAGACCGCGAGCATAAACAAGTGCAAGTCTCTTTGAGAATAGAAGACCCAATCTAACCGAGAATCACATTCATTGTTAGACTAATGGAGATCACGCTTACTAACCTAGTAGGAACTAGTGCTCATTAATCTCAGTTGGACTTGGACTTGGGCTTGTGCTGATCACTAACCTCAATGGTGCTAGCGATCATTAACCTGCATAGAACTAGCACTCATTAACCTCGGTAGGACTCGTGCTCATAAATTTCAGTACGCTCGCACTTATTATTCTCAATGGGGTTAGCGATCATTAACTTCGATAGAACTAGCGCCATTTTACCTCGGTAGGACTTGTGCTCAATAATCTCGGTGGGCTCGCGCTTATTAATCTCAATCATTAACCTCGGTAAGACTAGCACTTCTTAACCTCAAAGGGACTCGTACTCACTAATCTTGATAATGCTTGCGATTATTAACGCTGCCAGAGCTACCTCATTAATCATGTTGGGACTAGCACTTATTAACCTCAGTAGAGCTTACGTTCACTTATCTCGGTAGGGCTCGCGCTCATTAACCTCAATGAGGCTAGCGATCATTAATCTCAAAGAGGCTCGTGCCCACTAATCCAGATAGTGCTTACGATCGTTAACGTTGGTGGAGCTACCTTTCATTAATCATGATGGTACTGGCGCTCATTAACATCGGTAGGGTTCGTGCTCATTAATCTCAATGGGGCTAGCGATCATTAACCTTTATACTGCTTGTAACCATTAACGTCGGTGAAGCTACCTCTCATTAATCACGGTGGGACAAGCATTCCTTAACCTCGGTACGGCTTGTGCTCATTGATCTCTAGGGATCGCGCTCATTAATATCAATGAGATAGTGATAATTAAAATCGATGAGACTAGCAATCATTAACCTTGGTAGGGCTCACGCTCAGTAATCTTAAAGGGGCTAGCGATCATTCAACTCGATGGGGCTCGTGATCATTAACCTCTTATTAAACTCGATGGTACTAGCAATCATTAACCTCGGGAGGGCTCACGCTCAGTAATCTTAAAGGGGCTAGCGATCATTCAACTCGATGGGGCTCGTGATCATTAACCTCTTATTAAACTCGATGGTACTAGCAATCATTAACCTCGGTAGGGCTCGTGCTCACTAATCGCGGTAGGATTCTCGCTCATTAGCCTCAGTGAGATTAGCACTTATTAACCTAAATGAAGTTTGGCCTCACTAATCTCTATGGGGCTCGTGCTATCCTAATTTCAATCTCAATAAAACTCGCACCCATTAACATGCACTGAGGCGGCATTTATTTATCTGAATGCGGCATTAAACTCAAGGATGCTCGTGATTTTGTACATCTCGTCAATATCAAGAATCTCGGTCTGCTTCTTATAATGATTCGCCTGTCTTACTGGGAATAGGAAAAGTAACAAGTTAAAAGTTATTTGACTACAAAATATTCCAATACAAGAGTACAATAAATCTAATAAACATGCTGGTATGACATGTTAAATTAAACCAAACGTAAGCATGTTGGGTTAACTGTAACCACAATAATGACTTGAAAATACAATTCGTAGTAACATCACAAATTGTCTTGTAATTTTACAGACATTTTCGTACAAATTCATCTTGTATTGTTGTTATTTTACGAATCGTTACTGTAATTTTCCAAAACTTTCGTTGTTATTTCACAAAATGTTATTTCCATTTTCTACAAATTTCGTTGACATTTTACATCTTCTCATTGCAAACTTACAGAAATTTTGTTATTATTTTACAAAATGTCATAATTTCACACAACAAGAACAGTATTGAATCAAGTTTCGTTTTTCTATAAATTTTAAGGTAGGTTTCTTCTTTTCATACCAAGCTTTCTATTCGGTCTCATGTTTCCTTTCTCTCTCTCTCTCTCTTTCTCTCTCATTCTTAATGTTGTGCTTGACTCTCTGGGTCCTTTCCCTTTGGAGAATGTTTACATTTCTCTCTGGACCGCATTTACATCTGTAACGTAGGCAAACATTCGCATAAGACTTGTAAAGTCATGAAGGAGGCTCAGACCCACAACTCTCACCACTTATTCTACTGAAAAAAAAAAAACTCCTGCTTATCCCCACAAACTATCAAGCATCCCACTTTTCTTTCTAGTCTTCTTTTCGTTCAGTGTCTTAAGTAGGGGCTGCAGAGAATGGTGCACATAATATAAACAGTAAACTAAAATAAAATAAATTGTATGTTTTGTCACATAAATAGTTCTTCTATGGATTGCTTGTTTCCTTAGTAAATCTTTCTTTTTCTAACTTAATTTTCGAGTGACAATAGAAAATGAAACGAAATATTTTAGTTTAACGTCCCACGATTATGCCTGTCAGGCTAAGTGAGACGATGATTAAGGCAACTGAATACTGATAGGAGAATTGGTGGAATGGGGGAAAGTGATAGGAAACGGTAGTATCCCACGGACCCAATGTTGTCCACCACAAATTAACTTGGCCGGGGATCGACCCCACGGACACGAGGTAAGCGCTCTACCACTGAAGCACAGTTTCCCCCCCAGCAACGATGGGAAAGAAGAAACTGATGATGATTGTAAAAATGAAATCAAATTTGCGGTTTCGACAGATTCTACTTATAATGGCTGAAGAAGTTGTTTTTGGTTGTATATTCGTCCATTTCAATTAGGGATGCGCACGAGACAAGATTTGTGGCTGTCTCGTCTCGAAAATGTGATGTCTCGACTCGAAAAATGTATGTTTTTCTATTGGAAGAACCGTGTCTCGACTCGAATTTTGTCAGGAAAATCCTGGCTCTACTCGTCTCGTGCGCATCCTTAATTTCAATTTTTGTGCATTTCCTTAGAACAGTGGTTCCCAACCTTTTCTGACTGATGACGCAATTTACCATATACCTATGACATTGTGACACACTTTTTTTAAAAATCAATAATAATACAAATTGTTAAAGTATAAGACTCTTAAATTTCTATAAAGTAATTACTGTACGTAGTACCGACCATTATTGCTGTTGAAGCGAGGATAAAAGTGAGGGGGAACGCTGTTACCCTACTTCCAAAGAAATATATATTGCGCCCCTCCACTTCCTAGAAGAATTACAACTGCTAAAGATACGCATGGGGAACTGTGTAACGTCACCCGCGCCCTACCTTTTCAGATCCACTTTTACCCTGCGCTAGAGATGTTGACTGGTACAGTACAGCCCAAAACTGATTTCATCTAGTAATTAAATGCTTCATAATTTTCAAGTTCTAACATTGGTCAGCAATTTCCAACGGGTGTGTCGTGCAGTCCTACTTAGATGTGTCGTGACACACCCGGTGGGAATTGCTGGCCTAGATAGAGGTCATGTCGTTGAAATCCTCTCGATTATTTAGCTGCTCCAGGTGAGAAGGTGGCGCTGTTGTTCCCCCGTCGATACATGACCAGCGGTGTCGCTATTAGGGATGGCCAGAACCGGTTCCTGGTAGAACCGGTTTTCGGATCTGAACGGATCCGGTTCCAGAACCGTTTTTTTCGGATCCAAGTCTGGAACCGGTTCTTCGGATCCAGGCCTAGAACCGGTTCTTAGGATCCAAGTCTGGAACCGGTTCTTCGAATCCAGGTCGGGAACCGGTTTCTAAGACCCGGTTCTGGAACCGGATCTCCGAGAACCGGTTCTTCGCGGAATCGGTTCCTCCGGAACCAGAACTTTGTGGCCATCCCTAGTCGCTATGTCTTCGTCGTCTACAGCTATAGTACTCCGTAGTAAGACGCACATGGTTGATGTTTGTAAATAGGAGAACATGTCGGGTGTTTGTAAACATAACTAAACGGGATATTACATTATATTTTGGACAAGAGCGCTGACCTACGTTGCGTGGTGTTCCTGGCTAGAATCCAGCTCGCGCCAAGTGGATTTTGTGGTAGGCAAACACCCCATGCGTTGATTTTCTCGGGGTTTTCCCGTTTTCTTTTACTACCTTCATTCAGGGACGGATCCAGGGGGCGATCGGGGTGATCGTTCCCCAGAAGAAGAAACTTTCTTATTTTATATACATGAATAAAATCCATCCCAAAGTTTGGAGCTCTTAAAAGTAGGTCTAAGTAGCAGTATTACAACTCACCGCTCCCCTCCCCCCGCCAGAAGGCCGTCCTGGATCCGCCCCTGCCTTCATTCCACATTTTCGTTCATTATCATTTCCCTCGGTCTTGGAGCATACGAGGTAATCATGGGACGTTTAACAAAATGGCACTGCACAAGCGATATATAAATTCGTCTAAACTACTGGATATGTTTTCTTTTTTTTTCAACTAACAATAAGTCCGTTACTGAATTCTCTATGTCTGTGCGTGTGTGTGTGTGTGTGTTATTTACGAATTTTTCAATTTTAAGCCTTCTATACGATAGAGCGTCAAAAACTATTTGAGAAAGCGATGGAATTTTTTGCGTTACTCTTACCGTTCCCGAGATATTGGGCAAAAAAAGTTCCGATTTCGGAAGATTTAAGGAGCTATATCTCGGGAATCGTAAATGATAGAGAGATCATATTGGTGTTGATCATTACCTAAGAAGATGGTAAACATTTTCCTACCAAATACTAACCGGTGGCCACAGGTTATACCTGCATTTTCAGTATATATATATGGTGATAAAAAGTGACAGCTCCATATACCAAATTCAATAAATTACCTAAAGTTTATTCAACGAACGTTCTGATCCTGATGTAAACATTGCAGAATGGTATTACTCCGCCAGTCATCGGATAATTGGCTATCGGTTAGCGCTTCTTTCGAGAAGGACGTGCTTGTAACCTGTCCGTGTTTTACAAACTTCTCGCACGCGGCCATATTGTAAGCTGCGATTCGCGCGTAAGATGGGTCAAAGTCACCTTCTACGCATGCGTATTCTCTTTTATTGCATTAATTCAATTTAGTTCTTAGATATAATGTTTCTGTTATTTAACTGTAAGGAAATTGCATTTCTGATAATAAGCCTTATAAGCAACAAAAGCATTGAAAAACAGCTTACTTGACAATGGACTATTTTCTTCTGCCGCATGGTTGTTCCAACGCTCTTTAACCAATAAAATGAAACCATCACCACGTGTATTTGTTTACATGAGGTTCTGAACGTTCCTTGAATAAACTTTAATTCACAGGTTCCAAATATGTAAGTGCATTACCTATTGAATTTAATCAAATAAATTTAATATACAATTTTATATAAATTTGCAAAAAAATAATAATAATAATAATAATAATAATAATAATAATTCTCTTTAAGTTCGTTCTGGCAATGCTTTTCGAGCATTCTCAACTCTTTTTTTTTCTTTATTCCATACCGGAAGACAACTCCGCATTCAATAAATATTTCCCCTCACTTTTTTTCAGTTTCCCAATAAATAAAAAGAAGAAAACGAGCCAATACAATTATATATATATATATATATATATATATATATATATATATATATATATATATATATATATATATATATATATATATATGAAAATAAATTTATGCACTAATGCACGCAATCCTACGCTGTAAGTTTATCTTACATCCATTTACATTAAAAGACGTCATAAATTTATAACACAAATAATAACAAGTTTGACAAATAAATTTTCATGTAGAAACAACAGTCAGCATATTTAGAATATATAAAAATGCATTCAAATATTATACATGTTAGTGGAATTAACTTTTACAAGCCACTTGCAAAAAGAAAAAAAGGGAATGGGTGGAATAATTCAATGTGAACTAGTACTGAACTGATGTGATTTTCGAGACGCGCTCAGTCATCCATGACCACACAATACGCCACTGGAAACACTCACCACTCAACCGTCTCCAGTCATCGGAAATACTAGATGTGGTTAAATATTCATAAGAAAAATAAATTGCTTGTTCTGTGTGTGTGATACGCAAAACAAAAAAAAAAAAAAGGACAAAAAAATAACTTTAAAAAACACGCATACAAATTGTGAAGTCGTATTTACCACACTACGAATTTACAAAGTCCGTTTCTTTCTATTTTTTAAGTTTGACGCCCCGCGATTGTCCATTGAGGTTAGAAATTCTGGAATGAAGAAAGTACGAGGAAAGGGAAGAAAATTCGGTTCCCTTAGTTGTTCCCTATTGGACCCCGCACCTCCTAAGGCCGACCCTGGGCTTAAATATCTGCAGACATCATCGTATTAATCAGAGATGCAAATAACCACTCGTCCTCTCATTTGTCTCTCTCTTAGCGTACAGGCCATACTGAAATATTTCTCTTAAAAAAAAAAAAAAAAAAAAAAAAAAACTGTTATTATTTACAAAGGGAAAGTTACATTTATACTCTGGAAGAATACAGTTCGTTTCAAAACATGAGATTCTCCATATCAGGAGGCATTTGTAAAATTCACCTGACAAGCGGCTTTTTCTTGAAGTACGAAAATTGGAAGGGCAACCCTCAGTTGGAGGCTGTATGTGAAGAGGACTTGGTGCTTTCAAATAAATCTTTACGTAAGTTACCTTTTAAAATATTTATACATATATATTTGATTTAGGATTTAGGATTTAGATTTCTGGGCTCTCGGCATCTCATGGCCATTTAGCGCGTCACGTTTGAGGGATGACGTCCCTCGGCGAGCACACTATCCGGGGAAAGGGAAGGAATAAAGGATTGGGGAAGGAAGGAAGCGGCCTGGGACCTATAAGTTAGGTACCACCCCAGCATTTGCCTGGTGTGAATGAGGAAAACCCAGGAAAACCTCATTCAGGGTGGCTGGCCTGAAAAAGCGCTTTTCACTTTTTCGACCGAGTGCCCCCACCTGGAATCGAACCCGGGACCACTCGCACCATATATATTTGATTTTCGTGGACAGAGAGAAAGAGAGAGAGAGAGAGAGAGAGAAACAAGTGGGACTTTGTCGAAAAAAACACCGTAAAACTACAAAAGTAAGTGAAATGGACTTTGAAGTAAAAAAAAAAAAACGTAAGCGTCGGTTTTCTCGGAGTTCTCCCGCTTCCTCCCACTTCCTCAATTCCACCACACAGTTTCTTTATGTTAGCCTCTGAGCATAACATTGGGACATAATAATAATAATAATAATAATAATAATAATAATAATAATAATAATAATAATAATAATAATAATAATAACAATACGAAAGTAAGTGTGACAAGTTCGACTTTGGAATAAAGGGCAGAATACACGTATAATTTGCAAAGGATTTTACAGTCTTGTTTAAGAAATTTCAGCCATCATCTTGCTTTAGAAGGCCATACTTACGTTAGGCAAATGTACATGCAAATTTCAAATACTTGAGTTCTAAATGAAGTATATATATATATATATATATATATATATATATATATATATATATATATATATATATATATATATATATATATATGAAATGAATTGAGACTGGCCAAAAAAAAGCACACATTTATTTTGTTTAATTCCAACTGAAGACAAGAGTATGGGGCTTGTGAAAGATAAGTAAGTGGCCAAATTTTTTTGAACAAGACTGTACATGCTGGAGGATATTAAAAATATTGCTGTTAAATGTGTGCGGAGTAACAAGGTGGACGACATGCATTCTTACGTGTAATGATGAAAAATCATTCACAAGTGAGTCAATAACTCAATCTCTCAGCTGAAAATGTTATGCATATGGCCTCGAATCATTATTCCTTCTAATTACGCACTAGAAGATAACGGGCCTTATGCAGAGTCGTTGTGACGCGTGATTAGTGCCATACTAAAGAGTTCGACTAACATATATTTCCTGTAGTAGTCAGTCCTTTAGTATGACGCTAATCATACGTCAAAACGACTCTGCATAAGGCGGAATATAATTAGGAATTATACATGTAATAATGTTTCACAAAATAAAATTCGTCTTTAGACGGCTGACTACTGATATATTTATTCTATATAACTAAATAAATTCGTGGAGCCGCGTTGGCTAAGCGGTAGAGCTTCACCTCTGGTGCATGGGGGTCCTTAGTTCGATCTCAGCTTGCGCCAAATGGGCTTTGTGGTGCACAAATACCGTGTGCGTGGGTTTTCTATAGTTCTCCCGTTTCCGCACACTTTCTTCATTCCACCATTTCATTTATTTCTTATCATTACTGTCTCCTTTAGTCTTATCGCCATAAACGTGGGACGTAAAACTTAAAGATTTTAATTTCATTTAAAATAAATTCCGTGGTATTTTATGTAGTCACCTATATTGTTAGTTAGTACTACTGTTTACAATAAACACGAAGCTGTATTGGACGATTTTTTCCCTCCGAAACCTGAATGCTGGTTTTATCCATAATCCGCGCATTCTATTTCACAGTCCGTTGGAGATGAAACTCTTTTTTTTTTTTTTTTTTTTTTTTTTTTCCTGATGGGGTTTGGGAGGGAATAGGTAGAGGGTTTGCATGCAATGGATTGATGAAGTTTCTTTTTTGCTTTTTCCTTTGTAGGATTGTAGGCTTGCACTTCTATTTCCCTCCATTTTTAACCTCTCTCTATAAGGGTCCCTAAGCGATCGTTACGGAAATTCTCTGTTTAAGTAATGTTTTAGAAATCCCCTTCTTTCTCGGTAGAGTTATTCTTTCCCCTATATTGCTGAACTACCCAGGTCTACCTTATACGCGGCTGGAATTAAGAGACTATAAGGTTTTCTGTTTTCAACTTTTAAAGTTTGTTTGGCAAAAATTTCTATATATAGAGTACGTACTATATTTATTGTGTCTGTTTGCTCATTCGCCTGGGAGATTTATTTGATAGATCATTATCACTTTTGGCTAGGACGTACAGGCTTAAAAGCTAGGAATCAAGTTCCTAGATAGAATGATATTCAAACCGGAAGTGGTAGAAATCAACCATTTCCCGTTTGTACATTGATTGTTATAAAACAAAAACAGCGATAGATAGCGAGAAGCGGTTACCTATTGACGATTAAGCATCCCAAGAATATATCACATTTCCATCCTTAACTTAAACCGGAAGTAGCAGAAATCGTCCATGTCCGGTTTGAACGTTGATTATAAAGCAGAAACGATAATAGATAGCGAGAAGTAGTTTCCTACAGCCAACTAAGGTACTACAAAAATATAGCCCTTCTCGATAATTAACTCTATTCTAAAACCGGAAATGATATAAATCCACTACATCCACTTCCGGTTTCAATATTGATCTACGTAGAGCAAAAACGAGAAGAGATAATGATATTTTAAAAAAAATCGATTTAGCGTTCCAAGACAGGAAGTGATAGAAATCAACCACTTCCGGTTTTAACGTTGCTCGCTATAGAGTTAAAACGGCAATAGATAGAGAGAAGCGGGTTTCTGCAATCAATTAAGTGTTCCAAGATGAACATTTCCACTCTATTCTTTTTTTTTTACTAAAACCGAAAGTGATAGAAATCTGGTACCACATCCGGTTTCAATGTTAGCTGAGAAAATATCACGCAATTAAAACAGAACTCCTTCATGTCACACTGTTACTTGTTAAATCTCTTGGAATTGACAGAAAATTTCCTTAAAATAAGATATGTACGTAGTTATCCTAACAAAGTCCTGATTTTGAAGAAATTGCAAAACAGACAAGAAGTAGTAGAGGTAGTAGTAGTAGTAGTAGTAGTAGTACTACTACTACTACTACTACTACTACTACTACTACTACTACTACTACTAATAATAATAATAATAATAATAATAATAATAATAATAATAATAATAATAATGACAAAAGTGAAAATAATAATGATTATAAAAAACTATTATAATAAAAATTTAAATTGAAACAATAAATTATAACAATACCTGATAGTTACATATTAAAATTTAAAATTATAAAATGAAACAACTAAAATTATACAACAATAATAATTAACGTTATGAAGATATTTCTCTCAGTTAGCGTCTGATGAAGATAACGTTAAGTTATTGACACTGTTACGACTGTACTACCCTTGCAGTCACCCTACGCCGAGAAAATGATCCTAATGTGTAGGCAACACACTTCCCCACAGAGAAAAAAAAATGTATGTGGCGTACGTAAAATCGTATGTTACATTTGTAAATCTTGTATTTTTGGACTTAACAAACAGCAAACGTACGTATAACTGAAAACGCACATTTTATAATATTTTCTGTATAAGTGTTTCATCTGTACGTACTTTCCGTATGAAACAATATAGGCGGTCAGCATCTCACATACAAATGGACCTTTATAACATATGTATGTAATATAAGGAAGACCGTTAGATATCAGACATTCTGCAACGGCATGATGTAACATTTAATGGCTATGCCTATGTAGCATACCGATAACGTATGCTCCGTACTGATTTCTGTAGTAAGCAAGAGGATTCCGTATATTTGTCCCAATATACCGCGGTCCGGAGAACGGATTTTTCTGTGTGGGATAGTATTTAAAACATGGTAGCCATGGCTGCAATACAAAGGGAGATAAAAATTCATGAAATTCCTATAAAAATACCCCTATATCATTTGGAAGGCCTGCGTTGGCGACCATGGTGACCCCCCGCCCCTAATTATTACAGAGTCATTATTGGTACATCACTGAAAAGCTTATGAAGCATAGATTCCAATGAGGTAAAATTTGTGCACACCAATTCAATGAAAAGATATCTTGTCTTATATGGAACCGTCGTGAAAATAAATGTAATTTACGTTTGAAAAAAAAAAAGAAAAGAAAGAAGGAAAACGGAGGCTCGAAAAATTGGTTAACTCCCCCCCCCCCCTCCTTCTCGTATATACTTTGTAAGCAACAAGCACACATACAGGATATTACTATGAAGTGGACTGTTTCATTGTTTCACACACTGGCGTCTCTGGCATATAAAATTTGGGGGGGACATCAAAGAAAGTTATTTAAATGGCACTACCTAGCTCAACCTGTTTATTATCTTCGATTCCATTTGTTACCTTTCTGCTTACCTTCACAGACTCCCTGAAGTATATCAAGAACTCTGCTATAATCGTTTTATAGCCTGAATATTATATTCCAAATAAATATAATAATTATTATTATTTATATTATCCTGTCGTTAGTAAATAAATAGAATAAAATATTGATTATTTTGCACTTCAAAATATTAGGGCATGCGTCCCCCTCGTCTGCCAGCCAGAGACGCCCGTGGTTTCACATATCAATTTTCACATGGTCCCCAAAAAATTCTTATGCAAAAGAACTAAAAAAACGAACTTAACTCTCCCCCTCCGCCGTAATACCCCTCCACATACATAACATGTATGTGGGCGGAAAGCTTCATCCTTCAGGAATACATTGATATCAAAATTGTCTTATTAGCTTAATTAGGGGCTGAGTTATTGAGGCTATGGGCGTTTAAGAGCCTGCCTTACTAAAAATAATACAAAACTTACCATTTTTCTTTTGCTTGTTTTTCGTAAGTGAAAGAAGATAATGAAATACAACTTACCACAATCATAGATAATGTAAATTCTACAACAGAAAATATGATCCTGAAGAATTTTTAGTGTTGCCATCCATAGAAATTACAGTGTTGCCAGATTAAAAACGCCCCTAAAATCTAAGTTAAGGCAGAGACTGGAGGAACGAACTCAACTGCACTTGGTTACGTATCATGTTGTTTTGGAATCATGTGAACTACTTTTTAGATCAATAATTATATTTAGTTTGTAATAAACAAAATAGTTTTAACATACAGTTATTAAAATTAAACTAATAATGTTATTTAAAATGTAGTTCACAGGAAGCCGAAACAACATGATACGTAACCAAATGCAGTTGAGATCATTCCTCTAGTCGGTGCCTTAAATTAGATTTTAGGGGCATTGCTATTCTGGCAACACTGTAATTTATATGCATAGCAACACTGAAAATTCCTCGGATTCATATTTTCTGTTGCAGAATAACATTATCTATGATTGTTGTAAGATGCATTTCATTATCTCCTTTCACTTATGAATAAACAAGCAAACGAAAAATGGTAAATTTTGTATTATTTTTAGTAAGGCAAGCTCGTAAAAGTTAAACCTTCCTGACTCAACTTGGTGCTGCGTTCTACCGATTGACAAACACCAACATTTGCTTTAAAAAAGAAAAAAGAAAAAAAGAAATAGAGAGAGAGAAGACTAAATTTAATGAACTGCAACAACATAAAAATCTGCAAGAATGGGGATTGAGCAATTCACCAATAACAACTCTAGTATTATAAGAAAGCAAACATTTACACACGAGCAGAGGATTTTCCAATAGCAATTAAATTGTGAGCTATACCAAAGTTAGATTATTTATGAAATAATATTTGTGCTGTTACAACAAATTGTGTTGCAACAGATTTTATGATACTGTGGAGTAGACGAAGTAATATATGCAAATGCACACGCGTAAAAGATGATTATTAAAAAAAAAACTGTTTTTTACAACTACTACTACGTAGTAATCATGAACAAGTCAGCAACAAAGCTGTTATCTAATACAAAGTTTTATGTGACATGTTTTTTGCAATTTCAATAGTGTCAGGGCCAACAAAAAATTAACTAAAGCAATTAATTTCTTGTAGCTGACGTTGATAGGTCAACGATAAAAAGATGCAAGAAGGGGCACAGAGTGGAGGAGAAAATAGAAACTATGCATGTGTCACATACATTCATTCGTTTGGTTATTTTACTTTATTGCTAGTAGAATGCTCGTTCTTCGCATGGGGAAAACACGTTTAATTTTGGACATAAAGGGCACCAAAGTCCAAAACTGTCAACAATTAACTTAGGGACTACGAAAACTATGGATTCGACACTAATATCGGTCATTTTCGATCATTTTGTATTATATTATATACAAAGACCCTATATGACGGGTACACGGGAATAACGATCTAAGTCCATTTTTAAACTTTGTGAGAAAAAGCAATTTAAAACTGTAAGGACTACTTTCAGTTTGTTCTTGACAATTATTACGTCTGTTTTTCTGTTCTTAAGTAATACACAGTTTTAGTGAATCCTATAGTCATTTAGATTACAATGATTAACTGCTACAAATAATAATAAAAAAAAAGATAAAGTTACAGAACAACAATAGAACCTTTCTTGAATAAACAATACATGCATACAGATACTATTTCACCTTATCTCTTGTTTGTGGGGGGGGGGTATCTTTACAGACACTTTCTCGCCGTCTTCGTCCACCTCAATGAACTGAAGTATTGTTGCGCTTCTGGCCCACAGAATTGCTTGAAGAATTGCAAGTCTTCAAATACTGTACGGGAAATTCCAACTGGCTGTCCCTGCCTTATCGGATGCAACAGATCTGCTTTCAGCTCCCGAAGTTGAAAGGTTTCTATGATTTTTTTATGTTTCATATGAACCAAAGTATGAATTTCAAAGGTGAACCAGTATATCCATTTTCTTCACAAGGAATTGTAAGATTGTTCTTTGTGCGAAAGGGCATTTTTTTTTCTTTTATGTCTTACCAAAAAATGTTGTCCTTTGCCGGACCTCACGCCAATCATTAGGTGTTTCACATTTGGATCGGGTATTTATTATGCCCATATTTTTGTCACATTCTAAGTATGAATTACCCCTTACTGGAAATGTAATCTGAATGCTCTAAAACCATTCAACTGTGTGAACTAGAAAGTGAAACAATCGGAATGTTGTGTAGTTCTTATTCTGCCCTGGGCAGAAATCGCAGAATTTGTACAAGTCACTAATAGTGTTTAATACAACTTGCGTGCAAACTTCATCCGGACTCCATCATCAAACTTCATGCAACCATCTCCAGTGATGTGACTCATGGCTTCAATCCGTTTTGATGCATCCGAAACTCGCCCATATTCGTATGTTTTTGTTTTCTTCCTACTGAGCCCAGCTTTCGGTGCAGACTGTTCATCCGAACTAGAGTTGTCCATTACAAAGCACACCAGTCGATGTTATACGCTAGCAGAACAGGAGTCAACTGACAAATTAAGGTGTATTAATGTTATGCACTGATATTGTGTTATGCTCACATCACAGATGAAAACACACAACGAAACGTAGACACACGAACTGAACTCGTCTTTGCATTCAATCAGTGAGAGTATGGAAATGAGGACTTCGATCGTTTTTCCGATTGACCTGTGGACTTCGATCATTTTTCCAAAGTACACGACCCTTCCAAAGCTGAATTCCAGGGGCATTGGTCACGTTTTCGAAATACATAGTTTACTATATGTAAGACTACTATTCGCTGTATAACACGGTAACAACAGCTCAAATTCGCAAAAAATGGACTTTTTTTTTTTAATGATAGAACAACCTTCAAACGGTACCATTCACATTTCCCTATCATGTCCTTGAGGCGGTAAATTTTCAGAGAAATCGGAATTTTTCTGATTTTTTAAAATATTTTGAGCCCCTCTGGACCCCCCCTGTGTTAACGCAGAAATCTGAAAATTAACTGAAAAATACCAAATACTAAACGTGTGTACAAAATTTCAAGCTTCTATCTTGAATAGTAAGGCGGGAAAATATTTACAAATGATCCCAACAATGCCCCAGATTACCGCAAAAGACCCTGATCTCAGGTAAAAAAAAAAAAAAAAAAAAAAAAAAACTGAGACAACCCTATTTATCCTAGGGTCATGTTTTGTACCTCATTCTATTCAGAATAAAACAATAAAACAGCCTTTCAAACGGTACCATTCATATGTCTCCATCATGTATCTGAGGCGTAAAAATCGCGAAGAAAGGCTTTTTGGTAAAAAAAAAAAAAAAATCCTTTTCTTAATCGTTTTGCCCCTACGGATCCCCCTGTGTTAATGCAGACATGTGAAAAAAATACTCTAATA
Organism: Thermobia domestica; assembly: GCF_964235325.1. Taxonomy (NCBI): domain Eukaryota; kingdom Metazoa; phylum Arthropoda; class Insecta; order Zygentoma; family Lepismatidae; genus Thermobia; species Thermobia domestica. The sequence goes on along the minus strand of NC_137457.1, from coordinate 28,744,067 downwards.
AATACTAGTCGATGGACTAAATGTTTGTACAAAATTTCAGTCTTCTTAGTGAAAAAGTAATCCCGCCAAAAAATAATAAAAATAGGCCTAACGAAAAAATATTTTTTTAAAAATTTATGACATCATCACCCCCATGTCTCGACGCAGAAAGGCGTGAAACCATACGTAACGTGCTCTACAATGAATCTATGCTTGAGAAAACAAAAAGAACCTGAAGTAAAAAGCTTTATTGGTACTTTTTTAAAATCGAATAATGAAGACACTACTTCAGTACCTAACAATAGGTACTAGAACTTAAAAGGGTTATGAATGAACCATCCCTACTAAATTAAAGCAAAATAAAAATATTTCGAAGTATGAATGATATATACTGAGAGATGCCCAGCTACAACATGAATACGCAATATCTCTCAATATAATGATTACAGTATCCTTGAATGCTTTTTCTAATAATAATAATAAAAAAAGCGTATGGGAATATATATTTACGCTCAGCATCTTGCGTAAACATTCCCGCCTATGACTAACAATATTATATATTATATATGGCTAATGGGATGAGGAAGAAATTTTAACAGCAGAAAAAAAAAAAAGCTCACAAATTATAAAGTTCGTCCTTCAAACCGAATGTGCTAAGCATTTTTTTGCCATTCTTTTTTGTTCATTTGTGCATTTCCTCCACCTCCCCCCTCTCTACTTTTTTTTTGTTTGTTTTCACCATATGTAGCTTTAAATAGCTTTCTGCACGTTGACACATATCTCCTTCAACATATATATACATATACTTCCACATCACTGGCGAAGTCATCATGGCTTATGATTACATTAGCTGTTCCGATGTGTTTGCTTATTTCGTAAGACCTTAAGTGCAACTTCAAGTTCTTTTTCTTTCTCTCCTCTCTTTTCCATTTTTCATTTTTTGCTAATTCGCTTTTCGTGGAACGACAAGAGTTCAGACTTAATGAATCAGTGATGGAGTAACTTATTATATTCTTCTGCCAATAGCTTGTCAAAGGTTGCTACTTTCTACAAATAATTCTTCCATATTCTTAGCATTTAACACCTTTTAAGTTCCAGCTTTTTAAAAAGTAAATTACAGACTTTCAGTCAAGCAGCTACCAGGGGCGGATCCAGGACCGACTTCTGGGGAGGGGCGGTGGGTTGTAATACTGCTACTTAGAGCTACTTTTAACAGCTTCAAACTCTGGGATGGGTTTTATTTATATATATAAAATAAAGTTCCCACTTCTGGGGGGGGGGGCGATCGCCCCCTGGATCCGCCACTGGCAGCTATCCCTATTTCTCCTAGGATCATGGTTTGTATCTCATTCTCTTCAGAATAGAACAGCCTTCCAAACGATATCAGTCATTATTTTCAAAGTCTGAGTCCCACTGGATCTTCCTATGTTAACGCACAGATCTCAGTCAACTGAAAAATACTAAGGGGTGTACTAAATGTGCGTACAAAATTTCAAGCTTCTCTCTCGAATAGTAGGAGGGGGAAGGAGAATATTTACTTATGAGCACCACAATGCTCCCGATTACCACAAAAGACCAGGGTCTTAGGTAAAAAAAAATGGGGATGTCTCCTAGGATTATATTTTCTACTTCATTCTCTTCAGGATAGAACAGCCTTTCAAATGGTACAGTCCGCAGCAAAAAGCTTGCAACATGAGCATGTAAGTTTATTGTGAAACTACGCCTAACAGCACAGGGAATCAACATAACGTCTAAGTGGCACGAATCACGCCAGGAGAAACCTCGGCGTCCTCCCCTGCACACTTATTTTGGAGCAAAACACTTCGTCGTTTCACAATAAAGTTAAATGCTCATGTTGCTGGTTTTTTGCTGCGGACTGTACCATTCACATGTCTCCATCATGTATTTGAAATGGGAAAATAGCAAAAAAAAAAAAAAAAAAGTTTTTATTTAAAATTTTCCATTTTTCTATTTTTTAGATTTTTGCCCCTCTGGACCCCTTGATTTAACGCAGAAATCTGAAAAATACTAAGAAATGCACTGAATGTGCGTGCAAAATTTCAATTTTCTAGGTGCAAAAGTAAGTCCGCCAAAACAATAAAAATAGGCCTAACGAAAAAGTATTTTTTAAAAAAAGTTATGACGTCATCACCCCAATGTCTCGACGCAGAAAGGCGTGAAACCATACGTAACGTGTTCTACAATGCCTCTATGCTTGGGAAAACTAAAAGAATCTGAAGTAGAAAGCTTTATTGGTACTTTTTTTTTAATCGAGTAATGAAGTCACTACTTTAGTACCTATTTTTAAAGAGTTAACTTAAAAGGGTTGACGAGTGAAAAAAGTCCAAATATCAATCGATAGAACTTCTTCAGCTGAACAAAATGATACATGTGAATGTTTAAAAAAAACTCTCATGCGTGGTTTTTGAGAAAACGGGAGAAAAAAACTCAATTTATTAACCTAAAAATTGATGCTATAGGAGAATCATCCTACTTACGGAAGTGAAAGTGATACTGAAACATATCGTCATTAACCTCTTTATTATTATTATTAGGGCCCGGATTTTTATGTGCTAAAATAATGAAAAATATTTGCTAAAAATTAAAAAATTAACAAAAAAAGGAAAAGTATTAGAAATCACCTAATGTAAGAAAAATAAATAGTGGTTCTCACAAATAGCTCCTATTTATCAGATGCCGAAAATCCATGGGCACTGCAATGAATAACTAACGTCTTTTCCAAATTGTCCGTCGTAAAGCCATATGTCTATTGTCACGGAATAATGTCTTATATTGAGAAAAGGAACGTTCTATATCATACGATATTTAACCTCGCGTATTTGAAAAATGGCATATTATGAATATTCACACCATCAACTTCATTTGTGTTTTGGCATTCCGATACTTCGGATATTCTACATAGGGTTTTATAGCCAATATTTTTCTCAAACAAATCCTTATTTTTTTTTTCTTACGACTTCAGCTTTCGAAGTAGAAAGAACATTCAGCTTTCTTTCAATGCACTGTACTTCCTGTAGGCTACTTCTTTAATCTAAGTACTCAATAAAACTCCCGTAGTTTCTAGTTTATAGAGTGAGTCAAGAAACCGAAATTGGCAGATACGTATGAAAGCCTAGTCACTGCCATTTACTAAATTTTGAACAATTTCAATGGTTGAAGCATCGTCTGGGTTTAGTTTAGTTACTACAGATACAAATTTTTCAAAATTCTCCAAGTAACATAGTACTGCATTATGCCAGGTACCCCACCGCGTGATTACGGGTGTTGGAGGAAGTGAAAGATCGGGATTTGTTTCTTTGAAAAGTTCAATTCTAGTTGGCGATTTTACGGAAAAAGTTTTCCCATTTGAAACTAACTTGTTCACTTTTGTACAAAGCGCTTCTTTAGAAGCTCTTTGTTAGGCACAAATTACCCCAGCGTTGATAAGCAAAATTTATGAGGACTGTTTCTGGAGGCGGGAAATTACTTATAATTTCGATGGATATATATTTATATAGCATACTCTTTTCCCTATGTTAATTTCTTTCGAGAGAAAGAAAAGAAACAATTCGTTGTGAAATTTAGAATAAAATAACGGAAAATTATTTTAAAATATGTATTTATTACCAAAATGTCCAAAATATTTATTTACATAACTTTTTTCAAAAAATATGTATTTTTATGTGAAATTAAATTTGTAATTTACACTTGTAAACTCTTAATTGGGAAAATAAACTTTATTTTGGGCTTGTACTTGTTTGGAAAAAAAATACATACAAATCCGGGCCTTAATTATGATACTAGGAAGGCGACAGTACGTTGTAAGATTAATGAGACGAAGTGTATAGTCTGAAGTATGGTTAATGAGATATGGCCTAAAATTATCATTAAGTATAGTTATGATATTTAGCCGAAAATTATCATTAAGTATGGTTAATGAGATATGGCCTCAAATTATCATAAAGTATGGTTAATGAGATATAGCCTAAAATCATCACTAAGTATGGTTAATGAAATATAGCCTCAAATTATTATAAAGTATGGTTAATGAAATATAGCCTAAAATTATCATGAAGTATGGTTAATGAGATATAGCCTAAAATCATCATAAAATATGGTTAATGAAATATAGCCTAAAATTATCATTAAATCCGGTTAATGAGATATAGCCTAAAATTATCACTGACTTAAATTTTAATTTCCATTTAACCAAAATATTGTCCAAACATAAGATATATCAGTAGACAGATAACAACGAGCTGAACAAGATCACATACTCGAGTGTCAGTTCTCACGTGTAGTTTTCAAGACAATAAAAACAACCAACTTTTGTGGCGATAAAATGTATGTCGATAATTGCCAATAATTTACAGTTTTTATTTTCCTGGGAAAAACTGTTATTTATTCACAAAATACACTGTTCACTGCGAGATTCTTGCTTGTCTCTTTCTTAACGATAACACGCATACTCTTTAAGCTCGCCCCCGTAGAAAATAGTTATGCAGAACTTACTCTTAACAAACTTCTAATATGGCAGAAATACTTTTGTTTATATACGGCTTTTTTTTTTCGAAAAATAAATACATTCGCAAATTAACATTGGAATCTTCTGGTACCTCATGAGTACACCATTCACCATATTACTGGTCAGTGGCGTATTTAGGATTTTCTTTCGGGGAGCTATGCATAAGACATGAAAAAGAACTTATATTTTTTCCTTTTGTGTGCCGACAAATTTTAATGAAATTGTGCATATAACAAATTGATTTCGGGGGAAGGGGGGCTTGAGCACGATAGCCACCCCCATAAATGCGCCACTGTGACTGGTGTTCTTTCCTCTTTCAGTTCCCAACCCGCCAATTAATAAGTTATTACGCCTGCGCAATTTACTATTTTCGGTTTCAGTAGAAGAATATAAGAGCTGAAATGAAACTATTCTTTGTGGCACAGAATCTACATCAGCGTTTCCCAACCTTTTTCACCTTGCGGCACACTCATATAGATGATATTATTATTATTATTATTATTATTATTATTATTATTATTATTATTATTATTATTATTTGTAAATATAAAATACCATGGTATTTTTTCTGCGATTACTGATATCCTTTTCACAAAGAAGAAAGCTTGATCACTTGTTTCCCTTTGTGGTAAATCATTATGCTTATTTTTCATTTTAATTTAAAAATAGAAAACAATTACAATGAAGTATAGCCCTCAGGTTTTTAAAAATACGCTTTCTCTTTCGAAAACTGTATCCAAACTTTCATTAAAAGGAAGATCATTAAAGAACAAAGAAACAAATCTCTTGTACTTTTAAAAACACAAATGTAGGTCATTTGTATCCATGTTTGTTTTGTCGAAAGGATTGAATGATATTTTAAAATTTCAAGCTACGAAATAATCTGCAACAATAAAGAAGCAATAATGGTGATAACAATGATAACAAATACTTTTTTAAAAGATAAAAATGTACAGAATATTAACAGAGTATGAAACTTAAAATTGTAGATTCATAATAGAGGTTCATAGCAATGTAAAACACAGAGATACATTTTTCCTCATAAATATAATGTGAGACTCAATGTCTTGCAATTTGATTGTAACAGAATTAATTATTTTATTTTGATTTCCTCGCGGCACACCAGCGGCCTATTCGCGGCCCACCAGTGTGCCGCGGCACACCGGTTGGGAAACGCTGATCTACATCAATCAACTTTTTCTCACTATAAGCAATCAGTGTTCAAGCCGGAAATTATGGATATTCACCACTTCCGGTTTGAATACAAGAATAAAGGTCAAGATGAAGGTTGTTCTTAGGAACCCACTCTCTATTGTCTTACCGTTTTGTTCTTTGGAAATCAATAAGTGTTAGTGGATTTCTATCACTTTTGGTGTTATTAGATTTGATTTGATTTGATTTTCAGCAGCGAGGCTATATGAGACGTGGACCTACAGCTTAACGTGGGATTCGAACTACATGAGCTCCCGCCGGGAATCGAGCCCAGGTCTTCCACGCCAAAGGTCCGTACATTAACGACCCGGTTGTAGTAGAGAGCTCCCGGTTTTAGTGGACAAATAAGGGTGGAGACACAATCTATTCTTAAGAGCGCTGCGTCGATTGCACAATATCGTCTACTATTATGATATAGTGATCAATGTTGAAACTGGAAATGCTTGAACTCAAGGATCTAATCTAGGTCTCCTGATGTTTCTTTCTGTTTTTAATGAGATTTCTCTATGTATTAAAACTTCTCAAGTTATTTTCGCCAACGATCTCAAATTATACTTCAAAGAAAGTTCAATTGAAGACTGCGTGAAACTTCAACAAGATTTGCAGAAAGTTGAAATATGGTGCGGAAAAAATAAATTAGTCCTGAATGTATCCAAATGTAAATCTGTATCTTTCACGAGGAAAGAAAATCTAATTAACTTTACATATACAATAAGTGGCACTTCCTTCCAAATACTATCAAAGACCTAGGAGTTATATTTGATAGCAAACTAACTTTGCTCAACACATTGATGTAATAACAAGTAATGCATATACAAATCTAGGTTTAATTTATAGGATAGGACATGGTTTCCACAAAGAATCAACATTTATGAGGTTACATTTTTCGTATGTGAGGTCAAAATTAGAATACTGTTGTACTGTTTGGACACCAAATGTCACAAAATACACTGATGCAATAGAAAATATACAGTTTAAAATTTGAAAAATGCTTGCATACAAGAAAACCGGTTTCTTCCCAAGTATGTCCCCTATGAAGACTTAGTAACGAATTTTAAGTTTCAAACATTAGGGAAAAAAAAGGAGATGGTTTTTAGATTTGTTGTTCTTACATAAATTATTAAACGGTAAAATTGGTAGTCCAGAATTACTTTCAGAAGTGTTATTATATGTCCCAACAGGTAAGACTAGAACAACAATCACTGGGACATTCTATTGTAGAAAAGCAAGAACTAACAAATTACGGAAGTCTCTTCTGTGGAGAATGTGTGCTTCATATAACGAAATTATTAGATTTCATGCAGTAGATGTATTTAGTATATCCAAAACAAGTTCAAAACCACTGTCAGGCAATAACTTCTGCATAATTAAACGACGTATATTTGTGTATCTATAACAGCAATGGACAAAACCGGTTTTTAGGCAAACCGAAATCCGAAAACCAACATTTCGATTTTCTCCAAAAGCCGGTTCGGTTCTCACCGAAAACTAAAAACTAAAAACCCAAAACTGTTTTCGAAAAAAACATAAAACTATTTCTGTGGAAACGGAATCGGTTTCCGGAGAACAACGCTGGTCAAATGGAACCAGTTTTGGAAAAACTGAAATCGGCTTCGATGAAAAACTGAACCGTTTTTGGAGAAAACCGAACCGGTTTCGAAGAAAACCGAAACTAGATTCGGTGAAAAACCGAACCGGTTTCAGTGAAAAACAGTTTTTTAATTATAAAAACCGGTTTTTGTGCCCACTACTAATTTATAATAATGTATGTATAATAATAGTGTATGTTAATAATAGTGTATGTATAATAAGAGTGTAATTTATAACAATATTGTATGTTAGATAATTAGGTACACGACAATATAACTGGGTTTAAGCCTGTCGTGTTGGCTTTATGAAATAAATAAATAAGTTTCTACCACTTCCGGTTTGAATAGGAGATTAAGGAAGAAAATGGGACCTATTGTTGGATACTTTTGGACAGATAGACAGGCGAGCATACCCGTTTTATAAGAATTTCCATATTAATGCATAACACAGTTTGGAAGTCAACTAAATTCATATAGGGTTTATTAATGTGTTTTGGATGTGAAAGCTTTCACAGAAAATATAACAAGACCTTGTAGAGTTGTCGCCACTGACGTTGATGGCATGCCATCCGGGCTTCCTTCTTTCTCTCTCTCTCTCTGTCTCCCTCTCGCACATACACATAAACACACATAAACACATATATTCAATGATAACGCATGAATATAAGCGTTACCATTCCCGTGGACATGAACCATCCACATGGAAAATTAACACTCCACTCATAAAGCTGTCCCTAACACACTGAAAATATCACAGACTTTTTTTTAAATATATATATATACTGGCAACACCCAACGCACTTAATTTCACTTAACCGTACGTTTACTCATTCCCCTGTTTACCTCTCTGCATTTAATACACCCTCTATACCCCTATGCCCTTTACGCGTACTACTCACACTTACTCTATTAGATCAAAGAGGTCACACACAGTTTTTTTTTTCCTATTAATTTAGCTTATTTAAATTGACCTCCATCACTCTTCGTGGTTGGAGAAAATTACGATTATCAATTCTGGCGCATACTTTTAAAAAGCACTGTAGTATATATACGCGCACTTTTATTTAAATACGAGGGGCGATTGCAATATTTTTAAAGCCCTCACTTTCAATTTATCTATGCTTTCTGTCATGATACTGCATTTCACGATAGTTTAAAATGCATTGTGATATTATTAGACATCCAAACTTTTTCTTCTTCTAAACCGTTTCCCCAGTTAGATGGAGTTGAGTTGATTTTGAGTTTACCGTCCCGTTCAGCAATGAGGCTATATGAGACGTGAACCTATTGATTAACGTGGAATCCGAACCACATGAGCTCCCACCGGGAATCGAACCCGAGTCTCCCACGCCGCAGGCGCGTACCCAGTTAGATGGAGTCGTGTAGCTTACCCGGTTCGCTGGGTCCGATGATCGTTGTCTTCCACGTGTTTTTAAATTATATCATATTCACTCTGGCACCACACTGCACCATATTGTTCCTCAAACAATCTCCGCACTTCATTTTTTAGTCCTCCTCGGGCTCGTTTCCCATTTAGTTTTACAGAATCCACTCGGTGAACTACGTATTTCGAAGATCTTACATGTAAAAACCATCGAAATCTATTTTCTTAAAACTTTTTTTTATTGGTCTTATCTTTACTCTTCTCGGATTACTTCATTCTTAATTCTGACCTTTCACGTCACTCCACACATCCACTGCAGTATTTTCATCTCCACAACAATGCAACTTATGTTTCTCTCTCTTGTTCGTCGTCTAACATTTCGCTCCGTACATTGTGGCAGGCATCACTACTGCTATGTATATTCTTCCTTTAAGGTTGGTTTAAAGGGACAAGTTTCGCCGATAAATGACACTACATTCTTCGTATCTCTCCCATGTATTTTTTACCTTTCACGAAAATTCACTATTTCTCTTACAAATGTCAGCCTAGAGACTTCAGATTTCTAGAGAAGGAACTTCATAACCTATTAAAGGGAACAATCCATGTCGATTTTTTATTTAGAATTTTCTTCATTGTTGAAATGACTTAATTGTTTAAATGGATATCTAAACCTTTAACAATACCTTTAACATACCTTTGTAGAACTGTTTCAACGGTCATGTGGGCAACGCTAGTTAATCCAAGTCTTGGATCTCAAAACACTCTTTTTAGTATTACATGTTTCATGAACAAAAACTGTAAACTGATACGGTGACCATACGAACATAGTGATGAGCACTTATCAAGGTTTAAAGAGATCCAAATAATCACACAATATATATATTATACTCTAATAATAAATATGGTTTAAATGTTATGATATCGCAGCAAAATTTCAAACTAAGGGAAGGAAACTTACCCGATGTTCTAATTTTTCTATATAGCAATTAGAAAATCAGATAAATTTTCTTGGCTTAGTTTTAAGAAATAAAATTTTTAATTACCGATATGACTTTCCTCACTAACCGCGTCTGCTTCGTGGACTTCTTGCAACGCGGAAATATTCTGATAAAATTAAGAAAGCAAATCAGAGCTCATATTTTGTACATTAATTTACAATAGGAGACAAGTTTTTTTTTTTGTTAACAATCGAGACGAGAAAGAATTCTTCCCGAATCGGCACGACACGAGAAAACCTCATTTCTCGCCTCCTGTAGAACATTATTCGTATTCGTACTAATAAACTCATGAACGCTTACCACCTGACACGTGTAGACAATATCTCACGTGCTTCATTGATGGTATAGAATACACACTATCCTTGGCATTGATTTTTTCTCTCTCTTTCTTCAGAAAAATCAGCTGTAGCACGAAAAAAATCAAGGCAAGTTCTGGATTGGACATGCAATTCAAAAATGCTGTACATGTTAAAGAGACTTCTTTAATTGTAGAATATTACAGGAAACAAAAGTGGGTAGTTGAATAACAAAATTATATATTCAGAAAAAAAATCATAATTGTAAGGGAAAGTAAACTTCAGGTCCGTAAAAGATCTTTTGTATACTTAGGCAGACATAGGGCTTCAGAATGATCCAAGAGTCAAAGTATTTGTGTCAATGGGACTATGTGTGTCACTTTACACGAACGTTTGTCACTGTTAGAAGAATGTGTCACTATTAGAAGATTATGTCACTATTAGATGTACGTGTGTCACTGATACGAATATGCCTGTCATTGTTAGGAGAATGGGTATTAATATTAGGAGAAAGGATGTTACTGTTAGAAGATTGTGTGTTGGAACTGTGTTCCACTATTAGAAGAATGTGTGTCACTGTTAGAAGAGTGTGTCACTATTAGAAGATTATGTCACTATTAGATGTACGTGTGTCACTGATACGAATATGCCTGTCACTGTTAGGAGAATGGGTATTACTATTAGGAGAAAGGATGTTACTGTTAGGACTAAGTGTGTTACTGTTAGAAGATTGTGTGTTGGAACTGTGTTCCACTATTAGAAGAATGTGTGTCACTGTTAGAAGAGTGTGTCACTATTAGATGTACGTGTGTCACTGATACGAATATGCCCGTCACTGTTAGGAGAATGGGTATTAATATTAGGAGAAAGGATGTTACTGTTAGGACTAAGTGTGTTACTGTTAGAAGATTGTGTGTTGGAACTGTGTTCCACTATTAGAAGAATGTGTGTCACTGTTAGAAGAGTGTGTCACTGATGTACGTGTGTCACTGATACGAATATGCCTGTCACTGTTAGGAGAATGGGTATTAATATTAGGAGAAAGGATGTTACTGTTAGGACTAAGTGTGTTACTGTTAGAAGATTGTGTGTTGGAACTGTGTTCCACTATTAGAAGAATGTGTGTCACTGTTAGAAGAGTGTGTCACTATTAGAAGATTATGTCACTATTAGATGTACGTGTGTCACTGATACGAATACGCCTGTACTGTGAGGAGAATGGGTACTACTATTAGGAGAAAGGATGTTACTGTTAGGACTGTGTGTGTTACTGTTAGAAGATTGTGCGTTGGAACTGTGTTCCACTATTAGAAGAATGTGTGTCACTGTTAAAACTATGTTTCACCATTAGAGAAATATGTGTCACTGTTAGAAGAACGTGTGTCACTATTAGCACTACGTGTGTTAGGACTGTGTTTCACTATTAAAAGAATGTGTGTCACTGTTAATAGAATGTGTGTTACTACTATGAGAATGTGTGTAACTGTTAGCACTATGTGTGTTAGGACTATGTGTTTCAGTAATAGATGAATATGTGTCACTGTTACGAGAATGTGTGGCAATATTACGACTATGTATATCTCTACTAGGAGAATGTGTGTTAAGACAATATGTTCCACTATTAAAAAAAATGTGTTACTTAGGAGAATGTGTGTCACTGTTAGGGCTACAGTATCAATACTTAGAGAATGTGTGTTAAGAGAAGGTATTCCACTATTAGAACAATGTGTGTTATGACAATGTGTTCCGCTATTAGAAGAATGTCACTGTTAAGACTATGTATGTCACTGTTGGGAGAATGTATGTCACTGTTAGGAGAATGTGTGTCACTATTAGAAGAATGAACACGTATCATTTTGTTCAGCTCAACAAGATATATTGATTGATATATGCCTGATCTCTGGACAATTTTTGATTCATTAAACGACCATAAAATTATAGCATTTATCATTCTCTTATTCTTATCCACAGAAGCGAACGGGAATAACAAACAGTAATGTATAATGAACTCAGTTCCTTTCGTTCAATTATTTTCACGTTCGATTCATATTCCGCTGTGAGACTCCTATCATCTGCAAATCTGCAAAGGAAGTAAAAATTATACATATATATATAATGGTGCATAACCGACAAATATTAGCACAGTTATCACCTAGTAAAAAAAGAAGAAAAAAGCACAAATTACGTATTACATAAGTGTCCTTAACACATAAACATATCGTTAATGTGAAGAGAGTGCCATTATATTTTTATATGCTGCAATTTCTACGCATATGCTACAAGCTCACGCTTGCAAGTATCGCAATGCACTTTGTGTACAGCTTTCGCAAGACTATTAATAGCTTTTTTTTTTTTTAATGCAAGTTGGATGTTATTAAGCTATAAGGCTTAAAGAGGCATTACCAGACATTAGAGTCAGATGTTTCGTCTGTATAAAAGTCATATAAAAGAATGTATGATAGGTACTTAATTCTGGTTGTAATGTTTGTCGAAGATGTTAGTATACAAGGCAGAATGTTAGATAATCAGTAAGATGATTCAGTGGCGTAGAGAAGGGATAGGTTTCTTCACCATTAAAATTTGACAAATTATGTGATTGTAGCGTAACTACAGAGTAAAGTTAAAGTAGATACTTATACAGGGTGTTAATAAATTATGACAACAAACTTTACGAGGTGATTCCTCACATCAAGATGAGACAAAAGTTAAAATGCATGTGGAGAAAAGTCCATAGTTTCGGATCTGGGGCCATCCAAACCGTAAAAAATACATTGCAGTCAGTGGTTTCTAACACTTCCAACCTCCTGCCGACACACTCCGTGTTCACTCCTGTCTTTGGACCTACCTTTAAGTCTGTATATATATATCTGAGGATTCTGTTGCGAGTATGTCTAGAAATATGCTATTTTCGCGTTAGAAATAAAGCGTGTTACAATGTATTATTTACTACACTTTTGACCAATCCTAGCTCTGAAACTATGCACTTTACTCCTCAGGTCTATACGAAGTTTTTTTTCCTTAGTTTGATATGGGAGATCATCCCTTAAAGTTCGTCGTTATAGTTCATTAACACCCTGTATATCATCATACATAAATAAAACGTCGTCCGCTTTTCGACGCAAGCCATGAAGACTCAAGGGCTACGTGTTAAAGTACAATAATGCAGCGGATTATGAATCACCCACTTAGATCACGATTTTTATTCGAGTTAGCCGTTCGCTTCTCAGTGCGTGTGTGTCTGTCTCGAAACAGACGTCCCAAGAACAAGTTCTACGATTTTTGTTATGGATTCAGCATCCCAAGAACAGGTTATACAGCTTTTGATATGGATTCGGTGTCCTAAGAAAGGTTCTACAGCTTTCGATATAGATTAACCGTCCCAAGAGTAGGTTCTACGGCTTTTGATATGGATATGGCGTCCCAAGAACAAGTTCTACGGTTTTTGTTATAGATTCAGCATCCCAAGAACAGGTTCTTCGGCTTTTGATATAGATTAAGCGTCCCAAGAACAGGTTCTACGGCTTTTAATATGGATTCAGCGTCCCAAGAACAGGTTCTACAGCTTTTGATATAGATTAAGCGTCCCAAGAACAGGTTCTTCGGCTTTTCATATACATTAAGCGTCCCAAGAACAGGTTCTACGGCTTTTGATATGGATTCAGCGTCCCAAGAACAGGTTCTACAGCTTTTGATATGGATTCGGCGTTCTAAGAAAGGTTCTACAGCTTTCGATATAGATTAACCGTCCCAAGAGTAGGTTCTACGGCTTTTGATATGGATATGGCGTCCCAAGAACAAGTTCTACGGTTTTTGTTATGGATTCAGCATCCCAAGAACAGGTTCTTCGGCTTTTGATATAGATTAAGCGTCCCAAGAACAGGTTCTACGGCTTCTAATATGGATTCAGCGTCCCAAGAACAGGTTCTAAAGCTTTTGATATAGATTAAGCGTCCCAAGAACAGGTTCTTCGGCTTTTCATATAGATTAAGCGTCCCAAGAACAGGTTCTTCGGCTTTTCATATAGATTAAGCGTCCCAAGAACAGGTTCTACGGCTTTTGATATGGATTCAGCGTCCCAAGAACAGGTTCTACAGCTTTTGATATGGATTCGGCGTCCTAAGAAAGGTTCAACAGCTTTCGATATAGATTAACCGCCCCAAGAATAGGTTCTACGGCTTGTGATATGGATATGATGTCCCAAGAACAAGTTCTACGTTTTTTGTTATGGATTCAGCATCCCAAGAACAGGTTCTTCGGCTTTTGATATAGATTAAGCGTCCCACGAACAGGTTCTACGGCTTTTAATATGGATTCAGCGTCCCAAGAAAGGTTCAACAGCTTTCGATATAGATTAACCGTAGAGGTTCTACGGCTTTTGATATGGATATGATGTCCCAAGAACAAGTTCTACGTTTTTTGTTATGGATTCAGCATCCCAAGAACAAGTTCTACAGTTTTCGATTTAGATAAAGTGTCCCAAGAACAGGTTCTTACGGCTTTTGATATGAAAAATGAAATCTTTGAATTAAATGTCCCACGATTATGCCCTTTAGACTAAGGGAGACGACGATTAAAGCACGTAAATGATGATGGAAGAATTGGTGAAAGTAACCCGAGAAAACTCACGGTTACGATGTTGTCCACCACAAACTTTTACTTGGTCGGTGATCGAACCAGGGACCCACACACCAGATGTAAGCGTTCCACCTGAGCCACCGTACCCCAGGCTTTTGATATTGATATGGCGTCCCAAAAAACAGGTTCTATGCCTTTCGATATGTACCCAGCGTCCCAAGAACAGGTTCTACGGCTTTCGATATAGATTAAGCGTCCCAAGAACAGGTTCTACAGCTTTCGATATAGATTAAGTGTCCTAAGAACAGGTTCTATGGCTTTTCCGTTATGAATACACTCCCAAGATCAGGTTCTACGGCTTTCGATATAGATTAAGCGTCCCAAGAAGAGGGTCTATCTCCGACGTTATCCCTGTATTAAATCCAGAAGTGATCAGTGCCGGATTTACGAATAAGCTAAACAATCTATAGCTCAGGGGCTCACTCTCTTGGGGACCCCAAAAAATTTACAGGAAAAAATGGATGTACATTTTTTAAAAATAAGATTTTAAAAAATAAAAAAAATCTACATACAGCAATAGTGTGTTTCTATAATGTAAATAATGGGACCCGCCTGCTAGACAGCTCTCTAGAATGTTAGTTGACAAAGAACAGTTGGATATGTAAACGATGCAATTACCTTCAAAAGCTTAGGCTTTCATCAAACGTAAATTCATCTCTGGAAATGAAATATTTACCACTTGCAGTTATAATATTAAATATTCAGATTTCGAAATCTACCGTGGTTTAACATTATGAAGCGACATTCACATTTTTTACTCAATCCTATTGGTATTATCATCTAATATTAAACATTATCTCACATGAATAGTGAGTGTTTCTTCGATAAGCGTGTTTCCTGTTTCGATATTTGGTAACTTCGATTTGGGACCAACAAACATAGACGCTGGGAGCCAATGCATCAGGAAAAAGACCTACGCCCTCTGGCGAACCAAAGCCTTTCGAATGATGTAACAAAAACAAGTTAATCTCATATTACTTTACTACTAGAAGTATCTCTCATCGCACAGGAAAAATAAGGCTTAACCCTTTCAGACCTGATTTTTTGTTTACTCTCCGGTGTTATTGTTATTTTGAATTATTATTCTTTATGACTTAACAAATGAAATACAACCGTCAATTCGTTTGCGGATGTCATATTTAGAGAATTATGGACGAAACATTTTGCGTTTATTAGGGTTGAAATACGTATGTAAAATAAAAATGGGATTAATCGAACACATCATTGTGATCTATATAGTTTAGAAACTCAAAATACATCACTAAAACAAAAGAAGAATTTATTGCAAATAGCTTGTTTCGCCAAGAATAAAACAGCCTACGTGGGTGAGCTTTGTCCATTGTGATAGCTCCTGCAAGTAGTCTACAAGAAATGTGCATTGCTTCCTGACAACAGATTAAAACACCACAGAAATAGTGGAAAGTGATTTAGAAAAGTTCAAAGAATTCTGAGATAAAAACCCAGCCATTTAGAATCCTCCAGAGTAATTATATTAAGCTTAAAACTTAATGTACACAAATGTGACCACCAGGTCTGAAAGGGTTAATAAATATGAAACCAGAAATTTGAATATTACCCTTTTAAAAGGGAATTTCCGAGAACGCTGCAACATGCGTTCGCTTATTTAAGGAGTTGGTTCACCAAAAACTCCCTTATATATTTACCCTGTCTGTACAGGTGCCCGTTCAAACTCCTTTATATATTTACCCTGTCTGTCCACGTGTCCATCCAAACTCCTTTATATATTTACCCTGTCTGTACAGGTGACCGTTCAAACTCCTTTATATATTTACCCTGTCTGTCCACGTGTCCATCCAAACTCCTTTATATATTTACCCTGTCTGTCCATGTGTCTGTCCTAATTCCTTTATATATTTACCCTGTCTGTCCATGTGTCTGTCCTAACTCCTTTATTTATTTACCCTGTCTGTCCACGTGTCCATCCAAACTCCTTTATATATTTACCCTGTCTGTCCACGTGTCTGTCCTAACTCCTGTATATACTGTATTTACCCTGTCTATTCACGTGTTCGTTCAAACTCCTTTATATATTTACCTTGTCTGTCCATATGTTCATCAAACTGTTTTATAAATTTATCCTGTCTGTCCATGTGTCCGTCCAAACTACTTTATATATTTACTCTCTCTGTCCATGTACCCATCCAAACTGCTTTATACATTTACCCTGTCTGTCCATGTGTTCGTTCAAACTCCTTTCTATATTTACCCTGTCTGTTCATGTGTCTGTCCAAACTCCTTTATATATTTACCCTGTTTGTCAATGTATCCATCCAAACTGCTTTATATGTTTACTCTGTTCGTGTGTGCATCCATTCGGGACACAAAATTCCAAGAACTATTTCATAGATCAGCATCAATTTTGTCCAGATCCTCGCATTGAAAATTTTCTGAAAAAATAATCGAAGATTTGAACATTATATATAGAAATTGGCCCCCTTTTCTCTTGAAGAGCAGAACTAAAACACGAATTTCCTAATTTTGATTTGATTTGATTTCTAGTTTAGCGTTCCTTCCAGCAGCGAGATTATATTAGACGTGGACCTACAGCTTAACGTGGAATCCACACTACATGAGCCCCCACCAGGAATCGAACCTGAATCCACCACGCCAAAAGTAGGTACCTAACCGCTTAGCCAAAAAGCTCATTTCCTAATTTTAAATTGAGTTTATACAAGTGAGGCAAAAAGATGCCAACATTAAATGGGTCTTCTTTTTCCTTTTGTTTTGCAGATTAAACCATCGCGTGCTCATATTCCATTGAGGAACGAAGGGAAATAGCTGATTGGATGGAGGTTTTTCAGTCCCCAAGCATCGTACAACAAAAATTCACGGCCTGGACCGTATGGCATGCACCTTCGCGCCTGACAATTGGTAGGATCTACGGGAAATTTGTAAGAACGGGTTACGTTCAAGATGATTGCAAGGGAAACAGTAATAAAAAGATGTCTTCGAACTGAAGAAAATGTCGCCCTCGTCCAACAAAGTTCACGCGCAGATTTTCTCTAGAGACTAACATTTCTCAAAGGTAATTAGGAATGAAGCCAACACCCCTTGCAGATTGTGCAGCATCACACAAACGTGGACAGTCAAGCACGTGTGAATGCTGCACAAATTATCTTGGAAATGGTGCGGATGGAGCCGGACATTTTGGTCATATTTTCTGACGAAGAAATATTCCACATCAGCGGTCGTGTGAACAAACACAACTGTGTCGTCTGGCCAGCAAACGTAGCAACTTGTACGACCTGAAGTACCGCATCAGTTATGTCATCGCTGATTCCCTGCCCAAATGACCCACAGGACCATACAATCAACAATAGACAGACTCCATATGTGCATTGAGTGGCATGTGTGCCAGATTGAAACCCTGTAACCAAATCCTTGCCTTGTAATTTCACGTGAGTAAACTCTCCTTTAATCTTAACATCTTTTTGCCTCACCCTGTATTATACTGAATTACACATCTAAGTCTTAGAGAAAAATGAAATGAAATCTTTAAGTTTTACGTCCCACGGTTATGCCTGTTAGGATAAAGGAGACGGTGATGATGAGAGATGAGTGAAATGGTAGAATGAAGAAAGTGGGAGGAAACGGGAGAACCCCGAGAAAACCCACGAGCACGGTGTTTGTCCACCACAAAGTCCACACGGCGGGAGCTGGGATAGAACCAGGGATCCCAAGCACCGGAGGTGAACGCTCTACCACTGAGCCACCGCCCCCCCATCTTAAAGAGAATTCTCTTATTGCACCCTTCCTGAATAACGAAAGAGAAATTAGGATATCATAAAAATTGGTCCCCTTCTCCATTTTAGGAGAGGAATTTGGCAAAAAGAAAGAATGCCCTTTAACCCTGCTTAGAATATGTATTTTTAAAAATCCAGTCTTATCCGTTGTTTCTGAGAGAAAAATAAGTTTTCTGTCCTTTCACATTTCTAGCTACAATGATATGGGCTGTACTTCCGCTCTTTTATGAATTTTTCAGTCAATTTTCAACTTCCTGCGAAATTCGCGTTACAGTACAAACGTTTGTATTAATAAAGCAAACAGTGTTAGATAAGATAAACATAAATGTTAACTCTATCAGAACAACTGTATAAACAAATAAATTCTACATAATTAATTAATAAAAAATTCTACGAAATCTCAGCGAAAAAGTTTTCCAGTAACACAGGATATGGCACTGTAATCCTCACATCTGTATGTGTTTATTTCTTCTTTCTCTTTTTCAATATTACTTCATCCCTTTCCGCTTAGTAAAGATAAAATTATATATTTGTTACATTTTATTAAATTATTTCCATATGAAAGATAACAGGATTCAACTAATGAGAACACCAGTTCGACTCATTTTAGATAGATCAGAGTATACGAGTTTCTGAAAAGGTACAGACGGTTCTCGAATTATGTAAATAGATCGTTCCAGAGCTCGAATTACGTAAATGGGCCATTCCAAGGAACGAAGTACGTAAACAGATCATTCCAGAGCTCCAATTACATAAACATCGTTCCAGAGCTCGTATTACGTAAATAGATCGTTCTAGAGCTCGAATTACATAAACATCGTTCCAGAGCTCGTATTACGTAAATAGATTGTTCCAGAGCTCGAATTATGTAAATAGATCGTTCTAGAGCTCGAATTACGTAACTAGATCGTTCCAGAGCTCGAATTATACTAATAGATTGTTCCAAAGCTCGAAATACATGAACACCATTCCAGACCTCGTATTACGTAAATAGGTCATTCCAGAGCTCAAATTATGTAAATAGATCGTTCTAGAGCTCGAATTACGTACATAGCTCGTTCGAGAGCTCAAATTAAGGAAATAGATCGTTCCAGAGGTCGAATTACATAAATAGATCGTTCCAGAGCTCAAATTACATAAACAGATCGTTTCAGAGCTCAAATTACATAGACAGATCGTTCCAGAGCTAGAATTACGTAAACAGACCGTTGCAGAGCTACAATTACATGAATAGATCGTTTCAGAGCTCGAATTACGTATAGAGATCATTGCTGAGCTAGAATTACGTAAATATATCGTTCCAGAGCTCGAATTACGTAAATAGATCGTTCCTTATTTCAAATTAAGTAAATACATTTGCATTCTCAGCAGCTACTCAGGAGTGAGCCCTTTATCTCCACCATTCTGAATTTCGCATTACAGACATGAAATCTTTTAGTTTAACGTCCCACGATTATATCCTTTAGGCTAAGGGAAACGAATGATTAAGGCAAATGAGTGATGATCGAAGAACCGGTGGAATGATAATTTGAGAGGAAACGGAAGCACACCGAGAAAACCCACGGACGCTATGTACACACAGACATGAATGACTACCACTGGAAGGCTTTCATTATATTATAATTCGCTCCTTAAAAGTCTTAAAAGTAGTGAACGCTGCTTGAACCTCCCTTAATGAAATTCTGCTTAAGCCACTGTCTTATGAGTACTACGCATATATTCTTAATTTTGTTGCTGTTCATGATGCTAATGCGAACCTGGTCTTATTTTCTTCGTTCATATACTCTGTATTCCTAAGATCAAAAGTATCATCTATCTATCTTGATAAATTGCATTATAATGAAAAATAAAATCTTTCAGTTTTAAATTAAACAGTTATGCCATGTAGGCAGGCTCAAGGAGACTGTAACGATGAGCATAGGAGCCGACTACATGGGTGATCCGGGACTCGAACACATATTGAAGATTTTTAACAGGGGCTCGGCTCACATTGGACTTTTCTCTCTTCCCTTGGCCAATATCGCTAAACATATTTGCAAAAGAAAACACAAAATTTAAATGTTAAGAGTTCTGTTCAATACAAAGTTCAGGTGATTGTGGGAAAAAAAAGTACATAAATAAAAAAGTAGATTAAAATAAAAATTCATACGCCTTTCATTTTATTACAGTAGCTTGTGCCCCCGTGATGGTTGTTCATGTCTATCAGAACCTTCCCCCTACTTTGAAATCCACTTGTCTATTGGATCTGCAAAAAAATAGAATAGAAGACTCAAGATGTGATTTATCTCAGAAGTACTGAAGTGTGAGCACCCATCGAAAAAATTAAAAGTCGGCGACAGTGCCGGATTTAAGTTTGATGGGGCCCTAAGCTATTAAAAGTGGCCCTTTATACGTCAAGCTTTCTATTTCAGCGACAAAATGTCGAAATTTTTACGTTTGAATATATGCTATATGCTAATTTAAGGACCTAATGGATAACTAAATGGGGCCCATTACAAGCAGGACTGGGAAACAGGGTCTCCATTATAAGAGGGGCTGGATAACAGGGGGTTCATTATAAGTGGAGCTGAGAAATAGAGCCTGTTACTTGCTTCATAAAAGTCTATAACATAACAATACAAAACATTATTGTTGTATTGCGTTTTATCTTATTTGCTTTTTCTTCTTATTTGGAAATTACATTACAGTTTTTCTTTAAAGTTTTTGAGGTCCCCAAACGAGTGGGGCTCTAAGCTATAGCTTGTTTAGCTTATAGGTAAATCCGGCACTGCTCGGCGCCTATGATCATGAGAATAAATGAAATGGTGGAATGAAGAAAGTGGGAGGAAACGGTAGACCACCGAGTTGAGTTGAGTTTAACGTCCCTTTCAGCAGCGAGGCTATATGAAACGGGACCTACTGATTAACGTGGAATCCGAACCACATGAACTCCCGCCGAGAATCGAACCCGGGTCTCCCACGCTAGGCAGAACACCAAGAAAACACACGCACATGATCTTTGTCCACTACAAAGCCCACTCCAGCACAAGCTGGGATCGAACCAGGGACTTCACGCACCAGAGGTGAACACTACCACTGAGTCAACCTAGCAAAGTTACGATAATAAATTAATTGAAAAATAAGTAGTATTAACAAGGCACCCACAAAAGTCAGCAGAAACTTAGTTTCAGTACAAAATAGCGTTATTATTTGGTCTTGTGTAGCCATTACGGATCACAGGACAGGAAATAGCCTGAAACCCGTGGGAGTAGATGAACTAATAGCAATTAATACGAGTTCTCGCCTTTTTTACTTTCTTTTCTTTTTCCGTTCAGTCTGAAGACCTATTAAGTGAAGACCCGCACGGCTTTTCCGCCCACAAGAGGATTTTACGGAAAACATGGGAGGCCAGAGGTCATTCAACACTTCCTTCTTGTTAACTACAATTTTACGGAAGGCATTTATTTTTCTTTACATTGTATCTGACCGTTAACAATATATCTTCTGTGTAATGTCTTATCCTTGAGTTACTTTTAACTACATAGAATAGCACAATGTGAAGTAACTCTAATTGAATAAACGGTTCCTTACTCTGCCTTAGGTTATCTTAGGTTAGACCCAGGGCCGTGCCATGGAAAATCAGCGCCCAGGGCGACAGTATACGACGACGGCCTCATACCTTTATTCCAAGCATTTCTTCCTATCTTTTTTCCTTTTTTTCTCCCGAAATTTTCACCCCCCTTACTTCGGCGACGGGGGCCGTCGCTCAACTCGCCCCTCCAACCCCCCAACCCTGGTTAGTCCAGTACTTGCGCTCAATCGTTATGGTAATTTCATTCATGGTTTCTGCCAAGATTTGGAAAGCGAAGGTTATGTATTGGGTCAGTAGCCTTTTACTTAAGAATTCGTTCATTACATTTTTGAGTGCAAAAAACTTTTAAAATAGTTTCTTTAAAAAAAAAAAAAAAAAAAAAAAACTATTTTAAATATAAAGTCCGCTGCCATCCCGTGTATCTTCGAAACGACTGTGAATATGATAAAAAAGCAAAAACACGTCCGTCATTATTGTGAGGGGCTTGAATTTTGAGCTACAAAGATCCATCCCAGACACCCCCATATAGAGGTACGTGCGGTCAACTTGAAAATTTCAAAAGGCAAAGAGAATCTAGTAATATATCACTGGAAATGTCCTTACAAGATAAATATTTTGCCGAAAGTTTCAACCCGCTATGTTGACCCCATTCATAATGACGGGGGGTTCACATTTCATATCCATAAAGTCTATTGCCACCCCGTGTATCTGCGAGACAACTACGAATATGAGAAAACGCACAAACACGTCTGTCATTATTTTAAGAGGCTGCAATTGTGTGCTAAAAATGTTCCACCCCAGACCCCCCAAATAGGGGTACGGGTATAAACTTCTCTACACTCCAGTAATACTGATCCTTTAGGATAATTTCGCAACTCTTTATTCCCACTTTTGACATAACCATTTCGTAAAATCTTACTCACAGGGCAACACAGTATAACAGCAAAATGGGTCTCCGTTTCCCAAACTAAGACAACAATGTCTCCATACAATAACTCATCATTTTCTCGTGTTACAAACGTATTTACGATACTTACACCTTGCTTACAAATCACAAAAACGTAGAAGGACCACATTCACAAGCCATAGATATCTAAAAGTCATCAAAGGCCTTAACTCCGAAATTTGATTTCACCGCCAATTTAGATGTCGGCAACCGAGCAAATTTAGGACTTACACCAAAAGGTGCTTCGGCGAGCCTGTTCAAATTACTCGACCTCTTATGCCATTTAAAATGTTCAAATTTACTCCTGTACCCCTATTTGCGGAAAGGGTATGGGCACGGGCTTCGTTAGCGGGGGGTCGGGGGACGCGTTGCCCCCAGATTTTGGTCAAATGTATTTAAAGAAATTAAGAGAATTTTGTATACATAACTTGTCGGAGAGAGGATTTTGATTTTGATTCATCCGACCCCTCGCCCCAGATTTAAAAAGCTAACGACCCCAGTGGTCTAGGGTGGAACTGTTACAACACACAATTGCAACTCCTTAAAATTATGACGGACACGTTTTTGCGTTTTGTCATATTCGCAGGCATTTTGAAGATACATGGGGTTGGGACTTTATGGACACCCTGTATATATATATATATATATATATATATATATATCCGTAAAATCCGGGCTGCAATTGCAAGGTATTCCTGTACATAATAATTAATCAATATTGGCCAAAGCATTTGACAGCAAAAGAATTGCTACTGACGGCACATAAATTAGCCAAGCTTCTTTTCGCTTCCAATGTATGGAAGAACACCTTATGCTTCAAGTCGCCTTTTTTTTTTTTTTTTTAAGATTCAAATCAAATTACAGTCCCTCTTTTCGAGAGCCTTCCATCTGATGGAATGACACGACAATATTATGTACATGGCACAAGTACAAACACAATTACCCGAGCTAATAAGATCCTCGTAAGAACTTCATTAACAGAGACAGGCCCTTTCAACACAACGTTTTCTAATAGCATTTTAGCTTTTTCTGTTTCCCTTCTCTGGTATTCCCTTTTCTTATTCTTCTATTAGTTTTTTTTTTTTTTTTGGTCAATTTAAAGAGGCTAAAATTATATTTCGCCCAGCATACGTGACTTATCGTTAAGTACCATTATAGATATCTGCAAGTTCATGAAGATAGCGGAGGACAAGTATTGCCTATCTTTATATTTAAGAGGGTATTCCACTTGAATACATTAAAGGAGACAGTTAAAAAAAAAGACATGGTTTACAACAGTTAAAAATACTCACATCTGCTTCGTTTTAAACAGACCAGTTATCTTCATAACTACTATTTACTTAAAAAGAAAGGAGAACTTGAACTATGAAAAAAAAAAAAAACAGTAGCGGCTTAAAGTAACAGTTCATAAGTGCACTTAACCTTCAACGTATGACGAGTTAAATGTAACAAGTCAGACGTAAAACTACCACAAAGAAGACCATGACAGATTTTGTGGTAGGCCATTCACCTATGTGCTCTGTGCAGGATTGTTCTGAAGATTTGCATACAATCTGTCCAAATAAAGTTTGCGTCTACATATATACCGTATTACAGAATGTAAAATAAAAATTGTATTAAAACCTTAAGAATATAGTTAGACAAAATACTGTGTCAGAATATAAAATATTTACTCGATTGTTATTTACCTATTTACACGGTGCTTTCTGATTTTTGGAATTATTTTGAAAATTAAAAAAAAATGAAGAATATTAGAATTTGTAAACATTTCTTACGTTACCTGAACGTACAGAAACTTGCAAACCGCTGGGTCCCACACAACTTCACCGAACGTCAAAAACAGGTTTGTATCAATTGGTGTAAGCAAATTCTCAAAAAAAAATTCAAGCGAGATAAATTAAATTTAGTGTACTACTTCTTTATAGGGGATGAAACTTGGATCTATTTACGAACCCGAAACTAAACAGCAATACATTGTTTGGATGTTTCAAAGTGAGCAGAAACCAAAATAAGTTGTTTGTTCGAGGAGTATTACAAAGCAAATTATTGGTTATTTCTTCGGATATAGTGGGCATGTAAAAATATCTTCAGAAGATAGAAGGACTTTAAATACTGAGTGGTATACAACAATTTGTTTGCCACAGGCAGTGGTGGCGCTACAGGGGGCGACCGTCACCCCAATATTTTTTCTCGCCCCGCCTTCACTCCCATTTTTCTATGTACAACGGGAAAATAATAATATGTACAACTAATAATAATAATATTTACAGAAAAACAAGTATGGTTGCCTCGCCTCCCCAGATTTTTTTTTTTTTTTTTTTTTTTGCGCCTCCCTACTATTAGAAGCCTAGCGCCGACACTGGCCACAGGTCATCAATGAGTTGCGCAAAACAAACCCAAGTCTTTGCACCATTCTTCACTACCACAACGCCAGCTCTCACTCACCACACCAAACTGTTTAAGGTTCATCACTAGGTGTTCCCAGTGCTATGCCAAACGCTGCTCAAATAGTGTGGCGTTGCCAAATAGTGTCGAGTGTTTATTGGTGCCAGATAATAAAGGAAGTAATCATATGAAATTCTGCTTGGATACTTACTAGAGAAATTAGTTTTCGACCCTTACCGCAATTCCGCTTCTCGAACTGCAACGCTAGAATCCAGGAATTTTCTTATTGTGACTACTACAATAAACGTACAAATTTGGCAACAACGCGTTATGGCGTTCTGCGCAAGTTTTGTCTCAAAATCTATTTCCTTAAATGTAAATTAATATTTAAATAAAATATGAAACATAACACGAAAAACGGTCAAACAATATATCTATTTCGTAATAAGATCGTTACTTTAAAATACTTTACACATACAAATGAACATTTAGTAAAACTGAGCACTTGTAGTAAAATCTTACAGCAAGTACCATCTTGTGTGCTCATTGTAAAACGAATCAAATATTTTGTTTTATTTGATACATTTTTCGATATCAGGAGACACAACCAAATGAATCAGTGTCTTGTGCTGTAGCTGAAACATTACTTTATCTTATAGTACAATATTTATAATACGTAACGTTTCATTGCGCAGTAGTTAAGGCAATGAGCTAAAATATGTACTGACTTCCGGGTGGTGATCCAGCTTAAGTTTTGACCAGTAAAAATGTAGAATTAGCGACTCATTGTTCGCACTCGCGTGATATATCATCTAGTGGCTTATTCTTGTTCTCACACATGAAAAATAAGGTAATTAATGAGCGATTTGTGTCGCCTCAAGCAGCTGCTGACGCTTTCCGAAAAACGGTTTCTGAGGTGACTAGGCTCAGAGCGGAGAAAAATGCTTCCAAAATTGGTTTGAGTATATGAAAAACTATCGATCTTAAAGGTCATTACTTTGAAAAAAAATTAATCCATTTCCAGAATTTAACTTATCTTTCTTTTTTTCATATTGACTGCAAGAAACTTTTCCATCAGCCCTCGTATCTGTTGTTCCTCCGAAGTACTTCTATGATCTATGCCCCTAGAGGTTTATTACGTTACATTGTATAATGTTTCAGGTTTTTAATAGCCACACGTTATGTGATTAGTACTCAAGTACATCTTTACGTATAATACAGATTATCAATAACCCAGTATAAAGCTTTTAATTAGGTACTCACAAACTTCGACGATCAACAAACACAGAAAAGTATCCATATGTCCTTAACATACCTGCAAAGAAAAAAATAAATAAAAATCGTTACTATGTTAAAGTATGCAAAGTATATCATCTAAACGAATAAACAGTAGTAAATTAATATGTTTAGAGAATCCTGGTTAATGTCGACTTTAAATGTGATTTACTACAGAAGGTTTTGACGCAAAGTTCCTCACTAAAATATTAAAGCAGTGAGGAGAGCGAAATGCTTAATTTAATCCTTTTTGAGATTTTTAAGGTAAATTTTAGACTTTCAGTCAAGCAGCTACTGCATCACTGTTTATCTTAAGATTTTTGGTTTCTACCTCATTCTCTTCGGAATAAAGCAACCTTCTAAACGGTACCAATCACATGTCCGTATCATAAACTTGCAAATGGGAGATTCTTTTCTGAAGAATCCCTTTTTCAAACGTTTAGGCTTATCTAGACCGGTTTTGATATCTGTGTTAATACAGATCTCAAAACCAATTGAAAAATACTAAGTCGTGTATGCAATGGGTGTGCAAAATATCAATTTGATATCTTGAAAGATCCCATAAAACCTTTTAGAAAGCATTTGCGAGAGAACAAAATAAGCCTTTTTTATTTGTACTCTTCAAGGCCAAACAAACAGATGACGTCATGACTCCCACCAACTTGACGAGCTCCTTCTCTGTATATAGAAATAAAATCCCGAAAGGGTTAAAACTGCTAATAACTACAAATTTGAGTAACTGATATGAAATGGGAATGAAATAATTATAATAAGATGCCCATGTCTCAACATCGCTTAACGTTGGAGATAAGACATTTGGTATCTAGACTCTTCATTTAAAGTAATTATATACTCTTTTTAAAGTTACTTTCGAGTGACGATAAAAGACACGGATGTACGCAGAGGGTGGGTCCTGAGGGTCCGGCTCCCTTCGAAATTTCGACTTTTGTGTAAATTTACCCTAATTTTAGAGGGAATTTTAATATAAAATACCCCCATATTGAGTTTTGACCCTCCCCCCCCTCCCGGAATAAATCCCTGTGCACGTTATTGATAAGAGATGAATTGAGGCTTGAAAAAGGAAATTATGAGACGATGACTGAATAGCAATGTTGTGAATGGAGTGTAAACTTTATAAACAAAGATTTGTTAAAATCAACGAATGACATATCCGCTGGACAATTGGGGAAATTGACTAGTGTTTGGATAGACTAAGGAATTTCTCGAGGTTTTGTTCCATTTCAAGCTATCGATGTTTATCTAGTCTTGCGGATGGTAACTTTTACCTCCAACGAAGCAAATGATGTCAATGGAAGTGGATGAAATCTTTTTTTTTTTTTTTTTAATGTCATGTCACCAAAAAGAGGTCACACATACGATGTATGGTGAACCAACCACCTTCCCACGTGCAAAACAGAAAAAAAAAGTCATCATTCCACTTTGTAGATGCATCTCATCTCCAGAACACGAGGACGGAAATCTCTTGGAGGCTTGTTCCATCCATCTGGTTTTCTGTTCCTGAAGCGAACAAACGCGCAATGCAATGCCTTTTCTTGGTTGGTTGTCAGACGGTGCATGGAATGCGACCGACTGCGACAGAGTAGAGAAGTGTGTGTGGGAGACACACGTTGTTTTGCTGTCTCCACCCACATGCCGCAAAAGGACATCCAAGAGACAACGTTATGCTGATGACATGCTTGCTTACATACATCACACATATAGAGAGGGAGTATGTGTGTGTGTCTGTGTGTGCCAGAAAGGGGCGAGAAAGAGACACTGTTTTTACAGGTGTTTCAGTTACTTGTGCTACCATTAGGCAATATTGCAGGATCAAGAACAGTTCTTCCAAGTATATAAAAGTATTTATCAACATGTGTGTGCTTAACCAATCGACATAATGTGATGGTTGTGAAATAAGACACGAAAAATACGATACAGATTATTATGCTTTGCGAATATGTGCATGGTGAAACATATCAGAGTCAAGTTGAGTTGACTGTGAATTTAACGTCCCTTTAAGCAGCGAGGCTATATGAGACGTGGACCTACAACTTAACGTGGAATCCGAACCACATGAGCTCCCGCCGAGAATCGAACCCAGGTCTCCCATGCAAAAGGCGCGTACGCTAACCGCTTAGCTACGAAGGAGCTCATGAAACATATCAGACATAGGAAGGTAAGATGTATGTATAACATGTGGTTAAAGTTCACTGCAAACGCATCACAAGGTTACCAGGAGTGCTTGATCAAACCATTTTATCATATAGCCTGTGCTGACAGGTCGTTTACCCTAAATTGGACACTGATACTATTAAAATTATTCGAATATTCGTTTTCAAATAGTCAATCTTTTGGATAATTTTTCGTTATTCGAATATTTGTTCGAAAAATTATTCGTTATTCGGATATTCGTTCGAATAATTATTTGTTATTCAAATATTCGTTCGAATAACTATTCCTTATTCGAATATCTGTTTCGTTATTCGAATATTCGTTGGATAATTATTTGTAGCCAAAATAATTTATTCGAATAACAAACTTCTCTTCTTCGAGTCATTCGCGAAGGGCTAGTAGCTGGCGCGTGCGGCTTTGGTGCACATAGTCTCCGGTTCGATTCCTGGTGGGAGAACATAAAAAATTGAAGGCATTTCGATTGCTCATATTCTACGAGGGCTATCCAGAAAGTAGATTACGTTTTGGAATAAAAAATCAACAAAGTATAGGAAACAAATTTTATTATATACAGATGAAAGCCACACACAAATACTACTTTTCGACATAGTCACCATTCAAATTAAGGCATTTATCGTAGCGATGTACGAGCTTGGAAATTCCTTCGTCGAAAAATTCGGCCGCCTGCGACTTCAACCACTTGGTTACCTCTTCTTGCAGCTGTTCGTCGTCATCAAAACGCTGCATAGCCAGCCACTTCTTCATTGCTGGGAATAGGTGGAAGTCGCTCGGTGCCAGGTCGGGACTGTACGGCGGATGAGGAAACAACTCCCACTGAAAAGATTCAAGAACTTCACGCATGACATTTGCCGTGTGGGGCCGGGCGTTGTCGTGAATCAACAAGATCTTAGAGCTCAACATTCCTCTGCGCTTGTTTTGAATTGCTCTTCTGAGGTTTTGCAGAGTTTGGCAATACCTTTGAGCGTTTATTGTAGTGCCTCTTTCCAGGAAGTCCACCAAAATCACACCTTTTCTGTCCCAAAAAACAGTCGCCATCACCTTCCTTGCCGACATTGTTTGCATGCATTTCTTGGGTTTTTGGGGAGAACCTGTGTGCCCCCACTGCATTGATTGCAATTTCGTTTCACAGTTCACGTGTTTCACCCATGTTTCGTCACCAGTAACGATGCGATCGAGTAAAGAGTCACCATCCTTATTGTAGGCGTCCAAAAAGTGCAACGCTGCAGCCATTCGCTGATTTTTGTGGTCCTCTGTCAAGATTTTTGGAATCCATCTTGCACAAAACTTGTGGTAACCAAGCTTTTCGCTGATGATTTCGTGCAACAAACTTCGCGAAATTTGTGGAAAACTCAAAGAAAGTTCCGTTATTGTGAACTTTCGATTTTCACGGACTTTAACATCGACTTTTTCGACAAGTTCGGCAGTCACTTTGCTGGGTCTCCCACTTCGATCTTCGTCGTGAACATTGGTTCGGCCATTTTTAAATCTTATGACCCACTGTCGCACTCCACCTTCAGTGATAATGTTGTCCCCATACACTTCACACAGCTGCCGATAGATTTCTATCGGTTTACAGTTTTTTGCTGTCAGAAACCTTATTACTGCACGCACCTCGCAGCTCGCGGGATTTTCAATTAACGCAGACATTTCAAACCGTCACAGTATCTTAACGGAGCACAGCACGAACCTCTCACTAGCACGGCTAGATGCCGACTGAGCTGCGCAACGCTCTGACCCCAAGATGGCCGCGCTAGCCCCGCCCCTAGCGGACACAGACGAAAACGTAATCTACTTTCTGGATAGCCCTCGTAGTTTAAGCTGTAGATCCACGTCCCATATAGCTTCGGTACTAAAAAGAAAGAAATAGTAGCAACAGCAGTCATTCTTCCAAAATTCGAATAATAAAGTAATTCGAATTTTTAACAGCACTAATGACGTCATCTAAAATTTCGTCTTGATGTACCAGTTGTCTGTTTTAATACAGTCCCTCAACTGTGATTTACCTTCTTCCGTGCCCTGTTTTTACTTCCACTGTACCTTCTTTAACGCTACTCACAGTGCATTCCTGTTTGAACAACGTTCACCTGTTTTGATTTTGTCTCAGGTAAAGAAATACATAAAATATATAACGCCAAGTAAGGCCATCGCCAATGTCTCTATCGTTTCTTGGATCATGAAATACAGCTTTAGCCTAAATGATTCATCACGTTTCAAAGCATTGTTGTCATGGCCACCCAGGTTGCCAGATCTCTTTTGGAATGTGATTTCTTTTTGTGGTGTTATGTTAAGGACAAAATTTGTGTGTCCGCAATTCTAACAACGCTGCAAGAACTGGAGGAATGTATCTCTGCTGCTATGACAGTCATTGACGGAAACATGCTAGTGAACATATGGACGGAACTTGATTACCGTATGGATGTGTGCCGGTTGACCAAGGGCGCACACATTAAGCATCACTAGAATGTAGCAGAACTTTGGTGCGTCTATGTGACTTTTCAAGTATAACCCGTCGTTGTACGTCGTATACTTGTAAATAAAGAGTTCTTTGAAACCCGATGAATCATTTAGGCTAATTCAGTATATACAGGGTGTTTCAAAATAACATCAACGTTTGAGAGGTGATTCCTGACACCAAGATAAGACGAAAAGTGTAGAACAATCTGGGTGCACAAGTGCTTCTTTTTGGAGTTATAGCCTGCTGCTCGAAAACTATAGGACCTACCGTACTCGGGTCAAGATTTTATTTAAGAACTAATGTGTGCCTTATCTAAATATCCATGTTTCAGAATCCTGCGGTACTTCCGCAACAATTTTTATTGAGCTAGTTTGTGAGTACTTCAAATTACACGTCCGCAGCCCAACTGCCTCTATAAACATTGCTGCGTGAGTACCACAAGATTGTGGAACCTGTATTTTTGGATATCGGACATATTAGTTCCTCAGTGAAGCCTTGACCCGACTACGTTAGGTCCCATAGTTTTGGAGCTATGGAGTACATTTTTTCAGGTTTTCGGCAGCCTATAACTCGGAAAGGAAGGATTTGTGCACCCAGGTTGGTCTAATACTTTTCGTCTTAACTTGGTGTCAGGAAACACCTCCCAAACGTTGTCGGTGTTGTTTTGAAACACCTTGTATACACAGACAAGGAAATGCTGAGGTATGCAAACTGGAAGACAGGAAGAATGATTAGGTATCCTACCTCATAGGCACTAAAGTTCACTCTACATATTTTTTTGCATAAATTTTGACCGTCCCAATTCTGCTTGAATCGAAAATTAAAAAAAATGACTTCGTACGCAATTAGACCAGTTATAATTCTGTGTACAACATTTGATGGGTATAGATGACGCCTCTCTGTGTGAAAATCTGACGATAAACAAACAAATACACTATATTCTATTATATATTGCATAGGTAATTTTATTTTCAAGACTCTATTACCAGTTTCTTGTTGGAAGTTTTAACTTCTCATCTTACAACCGAGGCCATATCAGACGGAACTCACAGCACTAAAAGTGGGATTCAAACTAGTATTGGTGTTTGTATCCGAGAGAGGCACACACAGGAGAACTAAATCCAAACAAAATGCACAATAAAATATGTGTGTCAGACACTGGGACACAAAGTGGCACATACAGGAAAAACGTGTAAAAAAAAGAAAAACAATGAAACCAGGCTAAGCTAGCAAATAATAAAACTTTAAAAAAAACTGGAAAATTGATTTTTGATAGGGAAACTAAAAAAGATTTATATTCCTTTAAAATCTCTTCAACCATTATTGATGGCGAAACGAACGCAAAAGTCGTAAAAATTCTTAGAACAACTTTCATCTTAATAAATAAATAAAAAAAAAAAAAAAAATGCTAGACAACAATTGACTTCAAGAGAGTAGAAAAACAGAATTGCTTCAAGCGACAAAATCACTTTAGTTGTACGTATCTAACAATGATATCACTTTTTGTTCCTCTCATGTTGAAGTTATAAAGAAAAATCAGAGACATCAAACAAGTCAAACAGATATTTAACTTTCGTTTGAATAAATGGAAATTCTCATTTGAAGGCTCATCATTGACTATACAGTAAAATTGTGTTATTTCGTACTCGATAAATGAGGGGCCAGCACACTGAGGAAAAAATGTATGTGGCGTACGTCAAAACGTAGGTTGCATGTGTAAATCATGTTGTTTTTGGACAACGTACAGCAAACGTATAACTTAAAAAGTATATATTATGTGTACTTCCCATATAAGTGTTCCAAATATACATACTTTCCGTACGACCGAAAGAACTGGATCTATATAGGTGATCAGGATCTCACATACAGATGGATGTATGTAACATACAGCTGACGTATGTAACTTACTATTCGTATGTAACACACGGAAGACTGTTAGATGTCAGATATCCTGCAACGGCATGATGTAACATCTAAGCGAAAAAAGTATGTAGCATATAGATAACGTATGCTCTGTACTGATTTCCGTAGTAAACGTAAGGATTCTGTACGCTATATTTGTATAATATACTGCTGTCCAATAATAGATTTTTCTCAGAGTACATCAGCTTTGATCTCACTACTTCTTTTCTTTTTTTACTTCCAGAATCCAAAAATAATAGTAAAATTTCCTTGCACTATTTCTAAAAAGTATGAAATACTTCTATAAGTAAATTAGTTAATGTTTTCGAGTAAACTTTGTTTTACTTTTGTGTACTTCAAAGCAGGTGATATATAAAAATGCATTAATTATTTTCGAAAAAGAAAAAAAGAGCTCCGTTGTCGCTAAGCAGTTAGCTACGCGCACTTGGCTGGGAGACGCAGGTTCGATTCCCGACGGAAGCTCATGTGGTTCGGATCTCATGTTAAGCTTTAGGGTCACGTCTCATATAGCCTCATATAGCGTCACTGCTGAAAAGGACGCTAAAATGAAAATCAACACATCAAATTTTAAAAAAAAAATCATTTTTCGATAGTTTATTTTTCGAAACAAATGTGATCATCTCTTGTTGCTGTACGGAAGCGTGTGGACCTTGCTAGTACACTGGTCATCACGTTCTGTCTTCTTTGTAACATTTTCGTGCCCTTCGTTTAATTCATAAAATTTTATCATACAGTAAATATCAAAGAACACTGCGATCATTCACGTCGTACGCAATTATAACATGCGATCATTAAAAAATAATTATATTTGAACAACTTGTATAAAATGTGTCATCAGTTTTTTTTTTCATTTTTTAACGACGTAGGCCCTGCTTTATACAACATTTTTAAAAGCTTAGGAAGATCCCAGCTCCCATTACACGTAATATCTATTGCCCTGGCCTTTAGATACGTAATCGCCATTTTGAATTTCAGTGTAATGTTTTTGGCTTTCTGTTTCATGAACAGCAATAGAGGTAATGAAATGTGGGTTAAAAACAGGCCCGGACTGGCCTTGGTGGCTAGGCGGCAATCGACGCCCAGACAGGGGAAAAAAATTTAAAAAAGGGGGCCCAAATGAAAATTTTAATAAAGAGAGGTCACATAAATTTGGAATAAAATTACGTAAATCGAAATGAAAATTTCTTACATCAATTTCTGATAGCAATATTAAAATTTACTATTGACAAGGGCTCCGATTTCTCTGTAAATTTGTGGGGGCCCATTCAGATGCAGAAGGTATATATATTAACATTTTAAGACAAATTGCACTCGAATTATGCCAAATATTGTGTATTCATAAATACAATAGGGGGCCACATGAGTTTTGGGGGGGGGGCGAGCCTCCTCGGCCCCCCAGGATCGGCGCCCTTGACTATTGATAATTTCTTTCCTGATCTATCACGTCGCAACCATAGTAGTTAATTCAATTAAGAGCACCCTGTAGACCTATGTGTGCACACGATCTGCATAAATACACACAATTTGGGTACTTGACATAGTTTGTGGACCATAAGTGCATACTGATATTAATGTCCTTACGACAAGATTTTATAGTGCTTGTTCCGGAAGGTAGGATATATCTTCCCTCCCGGAAAAGTATTTCGGGCTACACGCAGTGGGCGTTCCTTTGCAGCTTATCGTACCCCATATTCAGGAATACTGAAACCGCCAGTGCTATATTTAAATTAATTTGTCCGTAGTTCTTTATTAACAAATTAAAAATCTCAGTCATCCCAAGGCGAGATGTAAAAAAAAAAAAAAAAAAAAAAAAAAAGTGCTAATGATTACTGTCTGTGTTATTCTCATTAATATTGTTACATAACATATACCAGCGTTTCCGAACCGGTGTGCCGCGAATGGGTCGCTGGTGTGCCGCGAGGAAATCGAAACAAAATTAATAATTCTATAACAATCAAATTGCCAGACATAGAGAAAAAGGTATATTTGTATTTCACATTACTACTATGAATCTAAAATTTAAAGTTTCATACTGTGTTACTTTTCTGTAGAACATTTTTCTGTACATTTCTAATTTTGAAAAAAGTATTCGTTATCACTGTTATGACCATTATTGCT
Organism: Thermobia domestica; assembly: GCF_964235325.1. Taxonomy (NCBI): domain Eukaryota; kingdom Metazoa; phylum Arthropoda; class Insecta; order Zygentoma; family Lepismatidae; genus Thermobia; species Thermobia domestica. Next base: position 28,708,819 of record NC_137457.1, on the reverse strand, counting down.
TCTTTATTATTGCAGAATATTTCGTAGCTTGAAATTTTAAAATATTATTCAATCCTTCCGGCAAAAGTAAACATGCATACGAATTACCTATATTTGTGTTTTAAAAGTAAAAGAGATTTGTTTGTTCGTTCGTTATTTAGTGATCCTTTTCCTCAATGAAAGGTTGGATACAGTTTTCGAAAAAGAAAGTGTATTTTTAACAACTTGAGTCCTATATCTGATTGCAATTGTTTTCTATTTTAAAATTAGTGAAAAATAACCATAATGATTTACCACACGGAAAAACCAGTGATCGAGCTTTCTTCTCTGTGAGAAGGATGTCAGTAATCAGAAAAAATTACTACAGTAATAATAATAATAATAATAATAATAATAATAATAATAATAATAATAATAATAATAATAATAATAATAATAATAATAATATGTGTGCCGCGAGAATTCAAGTTCCCTGAAGTGTGCCGGAAGTTGAAAAAGGTTGGGAAACGCTGACATATACCCTGATTTTATATTATGATCTTTATGGCAAGGGCGCCGATCATGGGGGGCCGGGCCCCCCAAACCTCATGTGGGCCCTCTGTTGTATTTATGAATATACAATATTTGGCATAATTTGAATGCAATTTGTCTTAAAATCCTCATGTATATATACACCTTCTGCATCTGAATGGGGTCCCCCAAATTTACGGAGAAATCGGCGCCCTTGCTTTATGGTATAATGTACGGTGTGACTACTAAAGCATAGTGTGCTTTATGTAAGATAATAGCGTGCTTTTATCATGGGAAAACAGTGAGCAGTTGGGGTAATGGCGGTTGGGCGGGTCAGACACAATATGTCAGCCGCCGGGGCCAACTAGTAGCCAGTCCGGCCCTGGTTACAAAAAGAAAGAAATTCTAACATTGGAAATTAGAGCTATGATCTAAAATCACTTAGTTGAACAAAGCCATCTGAAGCCAGGCTTAGACTTAGAGACCCAAGGTCCGTATGTTACTAACGAGTCGGGGTAATCGAGAGAAAATTAACTTTACTTTTAATGTTCTTATTTATTTATTTATTTATTTATTTATTTATTTATTTAATATACTTTAATTTTAGAAAATAGGCAAAAATGGAACGAGGAAGTAGCAATTATTCTTTCTTACACAATTTTAACGGTTAGACATAATTACAAAATTACACTAGTTTGGCATGCGAAAACTTTACAAAGGAACAGATGACCACATTAAACTCCATAGATTGCATTATTTTCCGTATCCATTATGAAAAACGACTTTAAGCTTTCGAAATGTGGGTGTGAAGAAGCAGAAAGAGGAATAGTAAGATCGAGCTAAAAACCAACGAGGGAGTGCTAGAAATGGTGGAGGAGAGAAGAAAATTTTTAGATATTATTATGGAGAGGAAGAGAAAGTGGTTAGGACATTGGCTAAGAAGAAACTGTATCATGAGGGACGTGCTAGAGGATATGGTGGCAGGAAAGAGAGGGAAGGGAAGGAGGCTACAATTGATGGACGATATTAAAGCAGAAAAATCGTACGTGAAGACGAAGAAAGTTAGCTGCAGACTGTAAGCATGAATGCCTCTCAGTTGTGGCAACTGACCTGCCAATAATGGCAGAATACCTATGATGATGATGATGATGATTTGTCCTCAATGTGTATCATTTTATCCTCTATCCGGGGCTCCTCCGAGGCTGGACCTCTGGCAGCTGTCTAATTTGTCTAGGCAGAAGTTCACCACTGCTGGCCGGTCAGACACTACAATTAATATTAGTAGCACAAGAAAGACGGTTTTATCCGTCCGTCTACCGATAAGTATCAGAGCAAAGACGTTACGATATATCGAGATACGCTTATTTGCAATCGATTCAGCGTTCCAAGAATAGTTTCCACCTCCTCGTTTAATTCTGCATTCAAACCGAACGTAGTTCAAATTAACCGTTTCCGGTTTCAACATTAATCCCCATAGAACAGAAAAGGTAACGACAAACGATTTTCTGGAATCGATTCAGCATCTCAGGACAATATATTATCACAACTGCAGTACTGTACCGAAACTGGAAGTGGTTAAAATTTACTAGTACTTCCGGTTTCAGTACTGATTTCCATAGAACAAAAACAGCAAGCGATATCGTGATGCGGTTTTTTGCAATCGTTTCAACTTTCCAAGAATTATGTTCTATCCCTCATTTGACCCTTTATGCAAACTAGAAATGTCTGAAATTAACAATTTCCAGTTTCAACATTTATCACTATAGAACAGAAACGGTACTAGATAGCGACAAACGGTTCTCTGTAACTGGTACATTGTTTTAAAAGTATATACTATCGAAACCGGAAGTAGCTAAAATTTACTAGTACTTCTCGTTTCAAATCCTATTTCCATACAGCAAAAATTGTAAAAGATAGTGAGAACCGGTTTGTTGCAATCGATTCAGCGTCCCAAGAATTGATCATATCTTCTTCCTTAGTGTTGTATATAAACCGGAAGTGGTTCAGACTATTTTTGATCTTCTTACTCTATTACAATGGGCAGCCACAGATGTACTACTTCAAATTTTTGTATTGAATCTCCAAGTTTGGAAGTCTACCGTAGTTCCATATACTGTTCAACATGTCATTCGATTAGCCTTTTACATTAAATTTGGACAAAATGGATAGTGCATACGACGGGGCCACGTTGAATCTAAAGAAAGCCATGTTATATTCATTCTTAAAATAGACTCGAAATAGAGCAATACACTTAGTCACGCGGTTTCAATGAACAAGGAACAAAGTCCTCAAGTGCGAAGGAAAGGAAAAAGCAATTTAATCATCTACTGGTCAGTCATACTGCCATAATCAACAATGTTTTGATTGCAAGGAGCACTTAGTTACTCATACTCTTCTCATACAGGAAGCCTATTCATATTCACTATCTTGGGAAGCACTTTGCTCTTCAACAAGATCTGTCTGACGTAAATCCCTTATCAATGCAAAACCAGACTCTCTTCTCGTTACATATATGTATAATTGAGGATAAAAGATGCAATGCGTGCAATATATTTAGATTGCTCTCATATTTATCACAATGTCAGCCTTTTATAAAATAAATATATTGCTATCACATTTATATAGCCCAGCCTAGTTCTAATTTTCAATTTACTTCCTTACGTAAGACCAGCTCAATTAATTCATATAAATGTGATTAACAGCGTACAACTTATCATATCAGATAGGACTGATCATGCACAAGTAAAACCAGATTTATTTCCTTAGCAGAAACTGGAGCAAATAGAATTGGACCGTACAAATGTGACATCATTCTTAATCCCAAGAAACTGGACAACACAGGACTGACCTATACAATAATTTCACCAGCCTTACGAGAATTTGAGCGGGACTGGACTATTATAAATGTGAAAACAATCTTATTTCCTTCAAAGAAATTGGACATGACCAGACCAGACTATAAATGTGACACCACGCTAAGGGTGTTCGATAAGGCTGAAGACCTACCGAACTTCGGGAGTGAAAATTTATCGAGTTGTCATCGGTTACTCGAAACCGTTCGAGTATTTGAAATTATCGAAGTTTCGGGTATTATCAAAATTTCGAGCATTATCGAAGTTTCGGGTATTATCGACATTTTGAGTATTGTCGAAGTTTCGGGTATTATCGGCATTTCGAGTATTATCGAAGTTTCGGGTATTATCAACATTTCGAGTATTATCGAAGTTTCGGGTATTATCAAAAGTAGTGATGAACAGTTCGGTTCCTTCACCTCTCCAATGATTTCTTCTTGCAGCCAAACTAGTCAAACAACTTTTTTTCATCTGATAAGTTGTTGCAAAGTTGTATTTGTCGAAATCATATGTAAAATTATTTTTCTGCCTGCCCCGTTATTGGCGCAATCGGCAAAGTGACTATTAGTAGACTAATGTTGTCTTGGATTCCAATTCCATTCGGGTGATGCATGTTTTCTCTTCCTCTTTCTCTCTTCTGACAGACTGCTTAAACCTTGTACAGATCTGTGGGGAAAAATCTTTTCCTTCACTACATTGCTAAGGAGAGAAGTTTTAAAATGAACACTCTGCATATATGTAATACATATTATATGCAACTATGATAACCTCGAATACATCGTTTCTTTCGAACACTCCGATAATCCCCAACTCTTCTAAATATTCAAGCGACTCGACAAATGCGATCATTTTGATATATTTCTGTATTTGCTGCTTTCAAACAATTCGAGATTTCGAACAGTTCGAGTGTCTCGAAGTTGTCTAATGTTTCTTACATTTCGAGTGCCTCGAACACTTCGAGAGACCCGAACATTTCGGGAGTCTCGATCATTTCGAGGATCTCGAAGATTTCGGGAGTCTCGATCATTTCGAGAGTCTCAAACTCTCAAACATTTCGGGAGTCTCGAAAGTTCGATAATTCGATAAAATTAAAATTCTTTATCGATGAAACGGTTTTGAAATTTTATCGAATTGTTATCGATTACTCGATTATGGGAACAGCCCTACACCACGCTTGTTAGGGAAAATGGTCCCGGACTTTACTTAAGACACCAGTTTTATTTCTATAGAAGAAACTGGATCAGACAGAACTGCTCTGTATAAATGTAAATACCAGTTCTTTGTTTCCTCAGAAGAAAATGAATCAAACTAGACTCCATATATGTGACACCAGCCTTTTTCAACTAAAATCGGACCGGACACGATTGTATAAATTTGATACCAACTTTATTTCTTTATGAAAAACTGAAACAGACAGGACCTTACCGGACTGTAAATGTGACAATAGCTTAATTTCCTTAAGAGGTACGAGACCAGATTTGATTAGACTGTATAATTTTGACAGGAGTCTTAAATCATTCCGAGAAACTGGACTGATCCTGACTGTGCTATACAAATGTGACAACTACCTCTTTTATTAAGATAAACAACTAACTACAAGAGTATAAATGGGTCATTATGCTTACTTTCCTGCATGAAACGACATAGATAAATGTGATAGCAGCCACAATTCCTTTAGAGCAACTATCCGAATTACACAATTTAAATAAAAATAAGTTCTAACTTCCGTATTTTTCATTCATCTGTCTTAGATCCGGGTAGCTTACGCAGCATGCACACTTTATTATTATTATTATTATTATTATTATTATTATTATTATTATTATTATTATTATTATTATTTAGTGTTAATGTACTATACCGAAAGGGAAAGAAACTATAAGAGGTTAAATTAGTTGAAACATGGGGACGTGATGGAAGAACGATGGCAGGAAAAAATAAATAAAATGAAATCTTTGAGTTTTACGTCCCACGGTTACGCCGGTTAGGCTAAAGGAGACGGTGATGATGAGTGATGAATGAAATGGTGGAATGAAGAAAGTGGGAGAACCCCGAGAAAACCCACGCACACGGTGTTTGTCCACCACAAAGTTCACTTGGCGGGGGCAGGGATCGAACCCTGGACCCCAAGCATCGTAGGTGAACGCTCTACCACTGAGATGGCAGGAAAAAGAGGTAGGGGAGAAAAAGTCTACCATTGTAAATGTTTACGTGAAGACAAAGTGGTTAGGTAAAAAGAACGTTGCATGGAAGCTTCTCAGTCAAGGACGTACGCATGGGGTGGGTCCTGGGGGTCCGGACCCTCCCAAAATTCGACTTGTGTGTAAATTTAACCTAATTTTAGGGGCAATTTTAGGAATTTTAATATAAAATACCCTCATATTAAGTTTGGACTCCACCCGAAATAAATTTCGCGTACGCTACTGTTCTCAGTTGCAGCGAGTGACCTGCAAGGAACAGCAGAATACCATGAAATAACGATGATATCTACACTGTTGAGACTGTACTGACAATGATAAACAGCATTTTCTTTCCTAATATTTAGTTACAGTATTACAAGACTCATGCAAAAACTCATTAAAAGCACTTGGGGTGTGAGTAGTCATTATTTTTGAGCACAAGCAGAGTCCTGTTTGTTGCTGAGAATCATTTGTCACGACGTACAGAGATTGATGTAGACTGCTCAAATGCCAACACCTGCACAATATCAAGGCAGTAAAATGAATGTTAATTTTCTTTTAAATCAAAAGGGAAGTACACGTCTTAGCACTCTTTGTAGAAGTTATCTGTTCATAACTATGACAAATCGAAACGAAACCAAAATCCGTTATCAGTACCGTTCTTGGATTTCACATTTTCTGAATATGTCACAGAAATCAAATGTTATAAATGCTAATAATAACTTATTCTGGGATTTACATTATTATTTGTAAACAAATGTGTATTCTGACCTTTTACTGAATCACAGACGAAAGAAACTGGCCATCTTACCCCTGCTCTACTTACTTCAAGGCTCCATTTACCTATGCTAGGGTACAGTGGTGCCCCCCCCCCTTATGTCCATACGCACCTTCACTAATTGTCTATCCGTACGTGTTCTTCCATGAAAAAAAATCTTTTCGATTAATTTTTACACCCTCTCAAACATATTTATATAGATTTTTAACCCCCCCAAATATTTCAATGACGCAGTTTGCGTCATAGCCCCCCTTTGTAGGCACCCC
>NC_137457.1:28559139-28702054 GCF_964235325.1 Thermobia domestica | reverse complement strand
CTACTACTACTACAACAACAACTACTACTACTACTACTACTACTACTACTACTACTACTACTACTACTACTACTACTACTACTAATAATAATAATAATAATAATAATAATAATTTGTATTAAGTACCGAGAATCATTGAGGCTGTATTATTGAGTTGGTAGTTTTTATAAGTTGTAGATTTGATCATTATTTTTATTTTGGAATGTTCTTTTGTGAGAAACACGTGTCTGCCCATTGGCCTTTTCGAGACGGGGACAAATAGCTTCTGAGCTGACGTTCACATTATCACATTAATCAGTCAAGTTGAAAAGGAACGCTCCCAGTCCAATCAATCAATCAAAGTATTTTGATTGTTATTCTGAAGTAAAGATTGGAATGAAGGCAGTAGAAGATTAGAATGGAGTGGAAGAACCTCTGATAAAAGGGAAAAAATACGGACATTTGAATACAGGGCTGCCCCGTGTAATGACATCATTTTCCGCCCTTTCTCCAAAAAGAACAAATCTTAAAAGCCACGGATTTTAAGTATGCCATTCCATCATGAGCAACGAAAGGGAGGGAAGTAGCACTCGCACTCAGAAAGGCATAAACACTACAAATACAATTTCTTTCCAAAGCAAACACACCTACAGAGGAAAGATGATAATCTTTTTTTATAGAATTCAATATCGAGCTTCAATTCAATATATCAGTTTGCAATTCCAGTGCAACTAGCTCTTTTATCTTTATTTCTTGATTTTACTTCTGCAACTGTTAAAAAATAAAAATAAAAGCTTGTTTTCGCCTTCAACGATAAGGAACTTGAAAATGAAATGAAATGAAATTTTTCAGTTTTACGTCCCACGTTTATGCCAGCTAGGCTAAAGGAGACGGTGATTATGAGAAATGAATGAAATGGTGGAATGAAGAAAGTGGCAGAACCCCGAGAAAACCCACGAGCACGGTGTTTGTCCACCACAAAGTTCAAACGGTACGAGCTGGGATCGAACCAGGGACCCCAAGCACCGGAGGTGAACGCTCTACCACTGAGCCACCGCGCCCGCGATAAGGAACTCGTTTGTGACAAAGATAACATTACTTTTGATATCAAAACTGCAATAACTAACTAAATGGAACAGGTGTTCGCTAGTGTTCAAGAGTTGAGTTCTTGTATTTGACCATTTGCTTTAGCACTGTTCATGTGACCTTAAACTAATTCAACCTAAACATGATATATGAATATAGTATTCAAACAGAAGGTAAACTTAAGTAAATTTGACTACCATCATCATGAAGTCTGTTTCCAACAAGAAATATTTATTTTAAATAATACCTTTATGATACATTTAGCCGACTCTGCCTGAATATTGTAGTCCCACTAATTTGCATGAGCTTGCAATTGAATTAGAGACCATTTGGCAATTCTTTTATGAAAAAGAACCGAGCATAGGATTGAAGATTGATTTTGGTTTGTATGGGAAAAAAAATCGTCAGATTGCCTACTTTAGAACCGAGCTTGTCTAAGAAGCAACCCAAACAATTGAGTCTTTATATAAACTGAGTAACCAAAGCAATTTACCACTTTATCGCCATTTGCTCTTCTTGATTAAAAGGGCCATTGTGTTATCCATGGACTACTTTCAGCTCATCTTCCACGTTGTTTACATAAGCGTAGGAGACCTTCTTTGTGTTCTGCAGTATTTGAATCTACAGTTCTTTCTTCGTCGTTTAAGCTTTTTCTAAATTCAGAAGCTTATTAGCGTATCAGTTAAACACATTCTATTATTATTATTATTATTATTATTATTATTATTATTATTATTATTATTATTATTATTATTATTATTATTATACTTCGAAACTATGTTATTCATAAGTATTGAAGCCTTATAGGACCGGAATGTCAATCAGTGGCGGATCTAGAAGATGAAAACTGGGGGGCAGCCAGGACCTAGGATATAATAAGTACGATCATGAGTTTACTATAAACTTTCAAAAAATATATAAATAATAGCTTAAATATTTTTGTCACTCAAAAAGCTGGGATGCTTAGCCCCCTCTTCCCCGGTCCCGGGCTAGGTCCGCCCTGATGTTCATCTGTCCGTCATCTCTCGATAGATATCAGGGCGAAAGTGGTAAAAGATGGCGAAAAGCAGTATTTCGGATCAATTTAGAGTGTTCGTCTCTTACGTCAAACTTTGTGTTGAAAATTGACGTGATGGAATCAATTAACGTTGATTACGATATAATAAATATCGTAATAGATTGCGAGAAGCGTTTTTTTTTTGGAATATATTCAGTGTCATACGAATAGATACCATCTTTACGCTCATCTCTGTGAAAACCGGAAATGGTAGAAAAAATATATAATCATGGCCATTTGTTGCGTGTTCCCATGAACGATTCCGTGAACCCTTTACAAGACGGATAGGGACTTCAAGAAAATCGTAGACTTTTACGTTAGCGGCCCTAGTATCCCTTCTGTCACAGGAACATGAACAATATTTCGTTGTACCTCCGTGCTAAACCCGTAGAAGAAGACGAAATTTTTGTAAAAAAAAAAAAAGTTTTTTATTTTTGGAAATTTGTGAGAGGCTGGCAACACTATTACTTATCGTGTCAGAAAAAATATTTTTACATGTACGCCAGAGCAAAATCTTGTAAAAAAAGTGAAAAGCGAAAGCTCAGTACCAAGTGAGAAAAAATTCCGAACGTGTTTCCTACGAGAATCACCCTGTACATATTTTTCGAAATATTTTGGTCTGCCCTGGCGCCTCTAATTGGCACAGAGATATAAGCCATACCTCGTTGGAAAGCTTATGAGACACAGAATGCAACGAGGTAACTTCTGTGCTTCCCGTTCCTAACTCGTAAAAGAAGAAGAAGAAGAAATTCAAAAAATTTGAAAAGAAAATACATTTTTTCGTAGCTTATGGGACTATGGCAACACTGTTATTTGTCGTACGCTGGAAAAAATATTTTCGCATGTACACCAGACATTGGGTACAATCATGTAAAAAAATGAAGGGCGGAAGTTCAATACCAAGTGAGAAGAAAAATCCAAACTTGATTCCTACGAGAGTCACCCTGTATATATTTTTGAAATATTTTGGTCTACCTGACGCCCCTAATCGTCACAGAGGCATAAGCCATACCTCGTTGGAAAGTTTATTGGACATAGATTCCAAAAAGGTAACTTTTGTGCTCCCCGTGCCCAACCCGTAAAAGAAGAAGAAACAAAAAAAAAAAAATGAAATAAAAAAGTACATTTTCTCGAAGTTGGCAACACTGTTATTTGTCGTGCGCAAGAATGGCCATACACAGGTTATCATTAGTTAGGTTGTTTATTTATCTTTATTGACATCACTTTTTATGCTTGTAGCTCCTTTGGAGGAAAGTTTCCCTCCCCCAAATGTTGACGGGGGAAAGGGGAACTAAAAGTATCCAACTTTTCCCCCTACTCTTCCGCTACTGGATCCCCGATGTGGACGAAATGCACACCGTTGGAAAGTTTCATCCTTCCTGTAGAGATAGACACCTAAATCATCTCTCTAGGTTAATTAGGAGCGAAGTGATGGAGGTTTAAACTGCTGGCTCAACTCTTGAGCCGTTCGTCCTGTAAAGGTTGACACCCTCAAATTAGTATAAGAGACATTTAGAAACGTGTCGAAGCGTGGACACATTCACTATTGGCATAAGCGGTATTCAAAGACAAATTTTGAGATAGAGCGGCACGGTGGCTCAGTGGTAGAGCGTTTAACTATGATGCATGCGGGTCCCTCGTTCGATCCCCTGCCATGGGTGTCTTCCGGGTAGGGATGCGCACGAGACGAGTCGAGATGGGATTTTCCTGACAAAATTCGAGTCGAGACATCACTTTTACAGCATATTTTCAAGTCGAGAAGCCATAAATCTTGTCTCGTGCGCATCCCTACTTCCGGGTACTCCCGTTTCCTCCCACTTTCTCATTTCACCAATTGTACAGTCATCATTCACTTGCCTCAAAGATTCGTCTCCCTTAGCCTAAAGGACATAAGCATGGAATGATAAACTGAAAAATTTGGTTTTCATTTCAAACCGGGAGTAACAGGTCTAAAACTTTCAGTTTCAATATTGAATCAGTGAGGGTGCCAGGTTTAAATTCTAAGGGGTGCAACAGAAGGAACAGATCAATTTTTGAGGGGAAGCTTTTTTTCTATACCGAAAATAATACTTTTATACCGAAAAAATACTTTTATACCGAAAATAATACTTCTATACCGAAAATAATACTTCTATACCGAAAATAATAATTCTATACTGAAAATAATACTTTTATACCGAAAATAATACTTTTATTCCAAGAATAATACTTTTATACCAAGAATAATACTTTTATACCAAGAATAATACTTCTATACCGAAAATAATATTTTTATACCGAAAATAATACTTCTATACCGAAAATAATACTTTTATACCGAAGATAATACTTTTACAAAGTATTTTTGACCTTTACCGTACAATACAACATGTCTCGGAGGTATAATTTGCATCTTTAGCCGAAGTGCAGTTCGTACATAATGAATGTCGCCTTTTACGTGTGGTGGTTCGTTCCATAAATAAGGCATCTTCGGAGGGATCTTGCGAAAAACACCCCTGATAACTAAATGGCCAACCAGAACCCTAATTTCAAACAATTGACAGTTCCTTGTTAACTCCACGTGGAGTCTTGGTTGGACCACCTTCGTTGGTCTTGCATTGCCTGAGATCTGTTTCATATTAGTCATAGTGTTGGGAAGAAAGAACTCAGACGTTAAGACGTTGCAACCTCGCAAATACGGTCAAATGAGTGGTGGAGGGGGGAAGGGATGTTATTGTAAAAATCAGCATGGGAAACTTGAAAAAAAATTTGCCGAACGGCACTTATGTTTGAGTGAACTAAGATAGTTGGGGTGGCAGGCAGGGTTAAAGTGAGGGAGAAGGCGAGGGATCACCTTCCCCTCACTTTCAGGAGTTATATGTGGCGTCCCCCCATTTTCTAAAGAAATTACAATGCACAAAGATAGGCACGGGGGACTCCGTGACATCATGCGTCCCCCTACCCTCTCAGATCTACTTATACCCTTGGTGGCAGGTGGTGTCTAGGGATGACCAGAACCGGTTTCTTGTGGAACCGGTTTCCGGATCCAGGTCTGGAACCGGGTTTTCGGATCAAGGTCTGGATGCGGTTCCTAAGATCCGGTTCTGGAACGGTTTTCGGATCTAGGTCTTTAACCGGTTCTGAAAACCGGATGAACCGGTTCAGCCGGAACTTTGTGGCTATCCCTAGTGGTGTCACTGGAAGGCGCATGCCCCTTTGCCTCTCCCCTCCCCCGTCATTGTATTGAATCTTCATAATTTGAAGTTGTTCTTTCAGTGTAACATGACCTTTCGGCTGTATCTAAAACTGTATTAATAAATGAATAAATAAAAGTAATAAAAAAAAGCGTGGCACTACTGAACATTCGCATACATGTTCAATTTAGCAATTATCTGTTGAAATAGGTTTGATAAATTGCATATAGCCTATATCATAGAAGACTTTTTTTTTATCGCTAACTCTTTTTACGGTATTTATTTACTCATTCATTTAGTGAATGAAATTTAGTTAAATCTGCGTGAAGATCTGATAATTTAATGGTTGGATAGGAATGAAAATGGCCAGCATGTTACGAAAGGCATTGCCTATCACCGTGTTTAATCGACTGTGTTATGTAACAGTTATTGCAATTCAATGTTGTTGCACGAAGCAGCGAGCTTCGCTAGTCGATTGTTTCCAGCTTAATCACATTATTAATATTATTATTATCATTATTATTATAGCGACGTTAACATAGTTACAACTAATGATTACAACTTGTGACAATTTGCATAAATGGAAGATTGTGCTGGGGTTTCCTTGCAAAATGGCGTTAATGTGACTACTGTGAGAATATTAAAACAGAGTAAATATAAGTTTACGAGTGATGACATAGCAGCCGTTTTGAAGAGTGCAGTAAGAATTTTTAAAACAGAGTAAATAGATGTTTACGAGTAATGACAGCAGCCATTTTGAAGATTTCAGTAAGAATTTTAAAAACAGAGTAAATGGAAGTTTACGAGTAATGACATAGCAGCCATTTTGAAGACTGCAGTAAGAATTTTAAAAACAGAGTAAATAGAATTTTATGAGTAATGACAGCAGCCATCTTGTAGACTGCAGTAAGAATTTTAAAAACAGAGTAAATGGAAGTTTACGAATATTGACATAGCAGCCATTTTGAAGACTGCAGTGAGAATTTAAAAACAGAGTAAATGAAAGTTTACGAATAATGACATAGCAGCCATTTTCAAGACTACAGTGAGAATTTAAAAACAGAGTAAATATACTTTTATGAGTAATGACATAGCAGCCATCTTGAAGACTGTAATAAGAATTTTAAAAACTGAGTAAATGGAACTTTACGAGTAATGACATAGCAGCCATTTTGAAGACTGTAGTGAGAATATTAAAAACAGACTAAATGGAAGTTTACGAGTAATGACATAGCAGCATTTTCAAGGTATCGGGTAGAGTTTAGGGGACACCTTGATTTAACAATTCATCTGTCCGATTGTTCTTTATTGGCCATTACGTTCTTGCAGATTACTTGGCATCACTTGTACAACTTACTATTGTAAAGCATTTACTCGAATTAATAACTTGCACCAGGATGCGAAATCATAACAGTCGAAGTGAAGGGAGAACAAATGTGTAAAAAAAGAAGATGATGAAGAAGAAACCCTTTTCGTATTGGAATGTTTCTACCTGAAGAGTTCACATTTGAACACTCATTGAAGTATGTAAAATTTAGTGACGTTAACCCCGAACTCAGCCTTCGTTAAAACTACGAGTACATACAACTAGCTATGGTAGTTGTATATATGAATTACTGCAATTAATTTGTAAGGTTCTGACAGTAGTACAAGTATCATTTTATTTACCTCGAGTAAGTTCTTAGTGAGGCTGAATTTTCTTCCAAAATTATTAACTGTGTGTGTTGGGGAGGGATTACCCCTCATTCTCTTCAAGATTTCGCACCTAGATCGCACAGCACACGCGTCCTATTGTGTTGGTTTGCCCTTTGAAATATACAAGGTGGCACAAGAAAACAGGAAAATTTTAATTAACGTGAAATGCACTAATCAACGCAGTAAAATAGTACATTTAATAGTTCTGATGCATGTAGAACAATGGTTCTCAAACTTTCCGATAACGTGGACCCCTTGTACATTCGGAAAGTGATCCATGGACCCCTTGCTCATTGGGAAAGTGATCCATGGACCCCTTGTTCATTCGGAAAGTGATCCGCTGACCTCCTTGCAATACTATCTGAAATTTCACATGGTATTAAAACCTATACTGATTAGAATTACCACTTGCAAGAAAAAGATCAAGGAAAATATTGCAATATGAAATTTATTCTAAAGATACATGATTGTTTCCTAGTGAACAAAATTCCCATTGGAAATAAAGTAACTTTCAAGACTGAAAACCAATGTACTTTTTTAAAAAAAGGAAATTCACTTGATAAACAGTTTTTTCAAATGTGAGGTCACTAATCTGAGGAATTAAATTCTCTCTGTTTTTCCATGATTGCACTAAAATCCGGAATAAGTTTTGTCACCATTAATCTTAGGCCCGATTCCACGACGATTTCATTTTCAGGCTTTAATACTGCAAAAAGCAGAAAAGGTTTCTTCACATAAGTGGTAGGGAAAGGCATCACATGTTGCAATGCCTTTTTAGGTAACTCTTCGTACTCACAGGGCAGAAATTTAGTAAAGTAGGAAAACATTTAAATTTACAAATGTGAGAATAATTTCTAATTGCTTTCGTTTTAGTAACTGAAAAGAATACTTCTTGCATAATAGCTGTGAGTTACATTTTACTATAACATATTTCAATTTTTAGGCGTCACGGAGCCCCAGAGGTCCGCGTACCCCACTTTGAGAACCACTGATGTAGAGAATATGCCATTAACAGTGATATTAATTATGATACTTACATGTCATTTTATTTCTTGAAGACGACATCGGAAAGATGTACCCCATCTCGGCATATACGTTGTGATATGAGTAGGTTTGCTGGAATGCTCAGTTTATTACATCTTGAGGAACGCCATTGAGTTCTTCTTTAACCTTAGAATGTCACTGTTCTTATCAAATACTTTCACAGCTTACACACGTTCCGCACAATTTCAATATTTCATTATTACTAAATGGCAGTCTTCTCAATGTTGTTTCATCGGTCCCAAACAAATTCCTGCCATACAGTGTTGCTAGTTCGAGATTCAAATTTTCCCGTTTCCATGCACCACCCTGTATTAAGCGTCCCAAGAATAAGATCTGTCTCCACTCGTATCTCTCTATTAAAACCGGAAGTGGTAAAAGTCTGATTCCACTTGCAGTTTCGATATTGATTTCCTTAAGTGAAAACGGTAAGATATAAAGCAAGAAATCGATGAATTCAATATCTCGAGATAAATTTTTGTATTCATCAATTACTCCTGTATTCAAACCGGAAAAAATAGAAATCCAGGACTTCCGGTTTCAGCACTAATTGCCATGGAAAGTAAACGGTAGTAAATAGTTAAAAAGCGGGTTTCCAATATTGAGTCAGTGTGTGAATCGCGAGAAGGGTTCTTCTTTGATCCTCATTTGTTTAGTGAAACCGAAATCTGTGGAAATTGCTACAACTTCCGGTTTCAAATTTTATCCGCTTACAGCAAAACCGATAATGAGTATCCATTTTTACTTTTTTCATATGGATTTGGCGTCTCGAAAACAAGTTCCATGACCGAATTTATCCCTCTTTTGCAATGGGAAGTTATAGCTCTTCCAGTTTCAGTGCTGAGTCAGGGGCGTCATTTGAGACTTCGCTTGGGAGGGGCAAGAGCACCACTGACATAAGAATCTGATGTTTTGTACTAGTGTATTAGTAGACAATCTATAAAAGCATATGTATTCCTCAAACTCTTGGGGGGCAGTTGCCCCCTCCTGCCCTCCCTAAATGACGCCCCTGTGCTGAGTCCCCATAATTCGAAAGTTTACTGAAGTTTCCCAACTGATTTACGAGAGGCAATGAAACATTTCCCAGAATTTCGTTGTAACTATTTATTGCTACAATATAGGTATACATTCAATTAATCGCTTTCAAAATAAAATCCTTGAGAACATCATGGCTACCAACTGTACGGGTTTCACCCGTATTGTATGGGTTTAACAACTCAGATACGGGTGTACGGGTTGCTATTCAAAATGTACGGCTGAACTAATAATCTTGACACTGGTTTTCTTTTATTGGTTAGAAGCAACAATTCGATCATTATTATTATTTAGCAAAATAAATAAATAAAATAAAATAAAATAGTTTTATTTGCCTATCCTACTGTGATCCGAATCGTAAGGTACCGGTAAGATACGAACCAAGTGGTAACTTTGTATAAGCCCAATAGTAATTATCTAGCTTCCATGCAACCAGCAATTTTGTTTTCCGATGTTCAGTTACGTGGCGCCATGGTAGTTATTTCTAGCATGGCATTTCCCCGTATGGAGCCTAGATAGAGTACTCCTCTGTTATATAGCTAAACATAGATGTAGAAAAACAAAAACAAAAATCATACATGGATGTGTTTAACGAAAATAAGGTTCTAATTTAACGAAATTGAATTTTGAGGACCCAAGCTGTGAATGTACGGGTGAGCAGTTTGAAAAGTTGGCAGCCCTGGAGAACATACACACTTGTTGCACTATTCTTGCCATTGGTGCAAACAACGCTCAAAGACCTGTTTCGATATGCTCGGAAGTTTAACCGTCACGTTGGTTTGGATCAGTAGCGTCATTTCAGATTTGGTTTCGGGGGGGAGGGGGGGGAGTAAGACCCCTTGATATAAGTAAAATTTCGCGTTTTTCACTGACTTACTACTATTGTATTGATAAAATCTATATAAATCTCAAACTAGGGGGGCATTTGCTCCTCCGTGTCCCTGGTTTGGATGTCTTCTACGATGGCAAAACGGTTACTTTTGAGGCCCTTTTTGATCGTAGGGAAGAGCCAGAAATTCGCTTGTGCTAAATCCGGTGAATAGGGAGGCTGATAGAGGAGGGAAGTGTTCGCTTCTGTAAGTCGTTTTGCCACCTTAAAAGATATCCAAACCAACACCACGGCTGAACTTCGGAATATACTAAAACAGGACTTTCAACGTTGTTTCCCGTAATGGCAGAAACGGTGGAACAATGTGTGTGTGTTCTCAAGGGGCCTATTTTGAAGACGATAAGTAAATGTGTATTAGTAGGTATCCGCACGAGACAAGATTTATGGCTGTCTCGTCTCGAAAAATGTATATTTCTCTATTGGAAAAGCCGTGTCTCGACTCGTCTCGTCGTGTGCACCCCTAGTATCTATATTGTGGTAATAAATAGTTTCAACGGAATTCTGGGAACTTTTTGACAGCCCCTCGTATTATATGTAGAGAGGGGGGGATGCATGCATGCTAGGAAACTTCATTGAAACCTTAAATTCGAAATTTAGTCTGTTTACGTTGAGCGATGAGGCTTTTCAAGTCTCTGCAAGTTATGTTGGGCAGACGATATTCTAAAGTTTTTTTTTTTGGTCTTTCTTCTTCGAAGTTGCGGTCATTGAAACAAGTATGTCCGTTGAAATCTCGTGTTGATTAGTTTTTCACGATTAATGTCACTCTTCATTCCTAGCGTTGTTGACTGTGGAAAGTAAAAAGGAAGAAAGAAAAATAAGTGAAAGTGAGAATTAAAGGAAAACGTTAAATAAATAATTAGAAATGAAAGTAGTACGTAAACAAGGTAGAAAAAGAAATGTTTGCGTGTTTGCTTGAGGTAGATCTTATGTTAGGTTTTCCTTTTGTTATTGTCCAACCCGTTGCCCAGTGAGAGTTTCAGAAACAGTCATTTGAAATATATTAGATAAATGTGATGTGTATTTTAAATCTGATGTATGGCGTTTCCCGGTAAGCCTGTAAGAATTTTTCATCTGCTGTTGTTAATCGTATCCGGTACCACAGATATGGAAAGCCGATCTACGTAGTTGGTTCTTCCAGGATGTATCAATTGTTACAAAACTATAGAATCGGGTATTTGCAGGGGTAAAAATGGATCTGAAAAGGTACAGGGACGGTAGGTAGCGGCATGAATTCACGCCGTCCCCCTACCTATCTTTGCCCATTGTAATTTTTTAGGAACTGGGGGGACGCCGTACATATTTTCTGGAGGTGGGGGAACGACGTCCCTCCGTGTTCCCTCGCACTTTTACTCCTGGGTATTTGGACTCTGGATCTAGGATTTGGCCGTCCCTGAATCGAACTCAATCTCTAGTATCAGAGATGTGAACACAAGCCATTGTCTGTGGGATGTTTTACACGTCCTAAGTTAGTTGTCAAATGCAGATAGAAAAAGATTGATTTTACCATTTCAACAGGTAGCACTTACTGTTTACTTCGATATCAAGGATGCTCAAAGGAAGGTTCATGGTTCAAGCTGTTTTATTGGAATTTTGGGAGGACTTTGTTCTCGGGTTGAGGTTAAGGGATATCAAACTATGAAATCCGTAAATGTAAAAGCCTGCTTCTCTGCATGAAAGAAATCGTCCTAAAAGAACGATCAACACCAAGGCTAAGCTAAAGTAGAGACTTTCAAATTTGGACGGTACATAGAAAATTTGTGACGTAAGATGCCACTAGGGAAGAAGGATTTTTTGGAAATTCGGCATGGAAGGGAGAGAAATAGCAGTGGCGGATCCAGGGGGCGATCGCTCCCCCCTCCAGAAACTTTCTTATTTTATATATATAAATAAAACCCATCCCAGTGTTTGAAGCTTAAGTAGCAGTATTACAACCCTCCCCGCCAGAAGTCCGTCCTGGACCCGCCCCTGAGAAATAGGGATTGCATTTATTATACTCATAATGAGATGTTCGCATTTCGGAATCCCATAAGATTAGAGAAATGAAGAGCAGAACATTCATAAGAACCGATACCTAACCTAACTTAACCTAACGTAAACTAAACTACACTACACTAACCTAACCTAACCTAGCACGTACAAATAACAGTGATTCTATTCCTCCAATGCCACATCCTATAAAAAAAAAAAAAAAAAAAAAAAAAAAAACTGTCCTGCTCAAAGTGCACTCTTGCCGGTTTTTCATTTGAGTAATATTCATCATGTATATATTTATGTGTTTTATATGTGTATATTTGACCTCGAAGGGAAAAAGGAGGTGGGAAAGAAACAGGCGGTGTTTGTAATTATTACATTAACATGTCCACACCTCGCAAGTTGTTAAGTTTAGAGATTTAAAATTCCGTATTTAAACTTTTTATTTCAAATAATTAAATAAAATACACGTTTCTTCAATTCTTGATATTTGAGGAGTGTTATGTTAAACCCCATTAAGTCCACTCTGACAAATTTTAGAGAAGAGCAGGAGCACAAAAGAATTCGACATTGCTGAGGGATATAATAATATTTTTAGACAACAGTGATATGTGTAAAGGTATTATAAGAGCATGTATTAAATGTTTGTGATGCATGTCATTTGAATTGTAGTGACGTGAGAAAATTGATTGTACTCTGTTGGTTTTAGCGTAATAATAACGTAAATGAGTTTAAAATTCCCATTTAAATAGCTTTCTTTATCTTTTGTTTGTCAACTTTTTTTCCTTCTAAGATCAAGTAAATTGGGTTTATAAATGCAATTCAGTTTTAAACATCATGGTCCTTATACAGAGTCGCTTTGGCGAATGAATGATTAGCGTCATACTAAAGGCCTGACTACTGAAGGAAAAACATGTTAGTGAAACTCTTTAGTATGGCACTAATCACGTGTCAGAACGACTCTGCATAAGGCCTTATGACTTTTACTAGTAAAAACACACAATGTATTGAAATCTAAGCATTTTTCTCAGGACACTCGTCAGAATGTTGATCTAAAGAGGCACTCGGTCTTGAAGCAGCTTCATTAAAAATTACTGACTTACAAGACTTACTGTTCTACCACCTTATGCAGAGTCGTTTTGACGTAAGATTAGCGTCATACTAAAGGCCTGATTACTGCAGGAAACATATGTTAGTCGAACTCTTTAGTATGGCACTAATTACGCGACAGAACGACTCCGCATAAGGACTCAGGACTCAAGTGATTAATTGGAGGACCAGGAAGGTCCTAACGCTTGTTAAGAAGAGATTCAATTACGTACTTACGGAATTTAGCATAATAGGTCATTTTGGTGCCATTTTTCAACTCAATCTAATGGGTATTTGACAATGCCATTTTACTTATAGATAGCAGGTTTCTCAGAGTTGATTTTAACGACAAAAAGCATTTTCATAGGTAAATGGACGTAACGGAATTTAGCTTAATAGTCCTCATTTGACCTAGAAAGGAGGAAGAGATGATTGGAAATTCAACGTGCATGGTGGGAAATGGAGGTTGCAGATTATAGTTAGGTGTTAGAATCTATTTTACGAATAAACAGGCTACGATGGTTCGGTCACCTATGTAGAATGTCAACAGAAAGAGTAGCTAAAATAATCTTTGAAGAGAAAGTAGAGGGCAACAGAAGCCGAGGAAGACCAAAAAGCAGATGGTGGGATTCAGTATTAGAGGATATTATGGAACTGAAGATTCGAAACTGGAAATTTTCAGCGGCAGACAGACGAGTGTGGAAACCAAGGATGTTATAAATAGAGGATCTGCCCATATGTATCTTCATCCTATTAAATCAGTGAAGCCAAAAAGCAACAGAGCATCGGCAGGTCTGATTGGCTACTCTCGTTTCTGCCATCGTCTGATTGGCTACTTTCGTTTCCACCATGATTGTTGGCTCAAAACATGGAGATCCTATTGGGCGGAGTGGGCAGAGTAGGGGTGGCGAAACTGTGACGTATGGCTTCAAGATTTTGTGGTAAGGGCAGATCCTCTATTTTATAAGATCCTTGGTTGAAACAGATCCTTACGGAAACCAGGACTAGGCTAAGAGCTGTAGTGCAGTGAAAGAGAAGAAGAAGAATTGGAATCTATTACGTATAGAGACATAAAATTTAACATTTAAGCTTTTTTTTTTTTTTAATTCTAAAATAATTAAAAACCTGTTTCTCCATTTTTTTTAAATACTGTCAGGCATAGAAAGAGAGAGAACACAGTAGAAGGCAACTTGAGCTTTCGCCGCGCCACCATTTTCAATCGCACGGCCCTGTAGAAGTTTCCCGTTAATGGAAAAAGTGCGCCACGAATAGCCACAAACGAGTATTCATTAATCTTTGTTTCCCTGTGCGAAGAATGGGACTTCTGCTAGTATACTGTATAGTATTTTGAATTATGTTATTTTGCAGCTTGGTATGGATTACCGCTTGCTGTTAAATAAATAAATAAATGCTTAATAATTTTATTTGGATAATTGGAAACCTAATGTGTTCACGTAGCTTATTGTATTTTCCTTTTTTTTTATGATGAACTTGAAATTAAAAGTTAATATTACTATATTATAAATTTGACTATCGCCAATTAGACTACCAAGGCGGTCTAGTTCTGCTCGAATGAGAAGGTTTTGTGGTGTATCTAGGTCGGTAGCCAGCCCAAAAATGTAGGGGGGGGGCGGCTGAAGTTAGGGAGGGCCCCGATCCAACCATATTATAGTTTATCATCGTATTATAGTTCATTTGCAAGCCTACCGTGAAAATTTTAGGGGGGCCAGCGAAAATTTAGGAGGACCGGCCCCCCTAGACCCCTCTGGATACGGGCCTAGGTGTATCTACTTTTTTTTTTTTTTTTCGTTTCTGTTTATAGTAAATTCAGATGGGTACTATAAGAGAAATGAATTTTCATAAACTCTCGAAACAATAAGATGGAAAGAATACAATATTCTTGTATCTCAAAGTGTCTCTTACAGCAATGTGCACTTTCTAACTTTCCGGCTGACTCAACAGAATTATGCTCCGTATTCAAATAGTAATAAACTTTTGAAATTATACAAACTAAAAAGGGCAATAATCGTAAATACAGAAGGAGACGTTTATTGTAAAGTAGTGTGGCAGACAAAGTCTATTTTTTTTTTTTTAAATTCTCAGTTAAAATGCAAATTAGTTTCTCCTACGCTCATACACAAAGATAATCATTGTTCTTCTAATGGCCAAGAAAGCTCTGTTATCCACATTTGTTATTGTTGTAAAGAGAATGTGGTTAAACTAACGCCCAGAGGGAACTTCAACATCAGAAGTTGTGACACAAGCTTTATACAAAGACCAAACTTTCCCTTATATCCGTTTAGAGACATTTGTCCCATCTTTTTATTTATTTATTTATTTATTATTATACTTAAACACTCAAATATTTTGTTGTATGCTGATGATTTAAAATTATTTAGAATAGTAAATAGCAGGGTTGGCTGGTTTAAAGCAAGGTGGTTTAAACCAAAAAACGAAAACTGTTCGTATAAGTGTAAGTGTTCGTAAAATCTTGATAAACACACATTTGTGGGTTATCACGTTTCACTCCCGTTTATTATTCGTATTATATTCAGACCTAAATTCCCCAGTCAGTACTCAAAAAGATTATACTACAAAAGCAACTTTTGTTCTTTTTATAACTTTATGAATGTTTCTTTTATTATTTTTTTATAGTTATTATTGTTATGCAATTGCAATCAAAGAAAAATTCTAAATATTGTTTCGTTTTAATAATGTTTACTGTTGGTAAAATACATCGAAATGCCGTACTTTTTTTGGGGGGGGGGGGTACCACGATAGACATGTAATTAGAAGTATCTTTGGTATCTATTTATGTATAAATGGGTCAGAGCCAAAGTGGACTCAAATAATTCGTATCTGTATTCACTTTTCTTACTGATATGCAAATTAAGTCGTTGTATTTCTTTAACTTGGACTAATAAAAGTCGTAGTAAACTATCTTGGACTAAATTAGTTCTTCTGTACTCTGCAATATTTTGAAATTGTCCATATGTAATTCTGTATAATGGTTTCACCTGTGCAACTGTTTATTTATTTATTTATTTATTTTATTTTATTTATTTATTTATTTATTTATATATTTTTTTGTTCTTCTGAAATGGCTCTTGACAATTATATTAACAAGTACATAAAGATCAGTAGGCCTACAACGTATTTTTATCAGAAGCTCTTCGTGAGTGAATCGGCAGACGTATCGCCAGTTAATCCCGGTTTCGAATTGAAATAGAGGACAATTTCTCTAGGATGTAAGCTGAGAAGCGGTTTGGATTTTGCTTTAAGCTTATGTAACCCCTTCCAGCATATCCCGGTTGTTGAATAATAACACCAAGGCGAAATAAACTTATTTCTGTCCATATGTGATATAAATACATAGAGCAAATTATTCAAACCAAAAAAACCTGGTTTAAACCCCAAAAAACCCGGGTTTAAACCAAAAAACCTGTTTTTTTTTGTTGTTTTTTTCAATAAAGACCATGGTTCTGGTGAATAGTGAGTATGATAACTACTTACTACAGGAAGATCTAGATACTGTTAGTACATGGTGTAAAAACAATTTATTGAAAATACATTGTGAGACAAAACCCAATACTACGTGAGCAAATATGTAGTTAATGGAATAACGTTGCCTAAGGCCGAATAGATTAAAGATTTGGGTATAGTGTTTGACAGAAATATGAAATTTAGCTATCATATTAATGATATAGTCCAAGGGACAAGAAGAATAATAGCGTTTATTTTCAGGCAATGGCTTGAGTTTAAGAGTGCCAGTTTATATGTATATTTATACAAGATGCTTGCAAGATCAAGATTAGAGTTTGGTGTAGTTATTTGGAATAATATATGCATAAGACCGGTAAACAAAATTGAATCAGTCCAAAAATGTTTTATTAGGCTAGTATGTTATAAAATGAAGAGCGACTGCTGCTCACATAATTACGAATACTGGAACAATTTTGGGAATTATAGGTATTAAGTGATAGGAGATAACTTATTTGAAAGTTAAAATAAAACTTCATACACATTAAAGGCTGTCCAATAGAATAACTTGATAGTAAGATACCAGAGATTTTATTCAGAAAATACTAGACAATAGATATCACAGTGAATTTTTGCTTGCATAATATAGGTATAAGGTTAATAATGTATAATATGAGAAATGGTTCAACATTAGTCCCTTTGAATCCAAAATCTGAAATTTTAAGGAGAATGACGAATTCTTTTAATTTAGTTTAATTTATTTTTATCAGTACGGTAGCATGAATTTTAGAGTTTGATAAATACTATTTGTAGTATTTTTTGACAATGTATCTATTTTGAGACTCATATATTTTATATTGATTGACAAGGAATTGTTGTTTAATTCTATACTATTTTATTATTATTATTATTATTATTATTATTATTATTATTATTATTATTATTATTATTATTATTATTATTATTATTGTCTCAGGTTACATTCTTTGCAATGTGTGTTTATTTTTGTCTGATATAATGCTGCATTTTTGCCGTTATGCTGTTCATGACACAGAAATAAACATTAAGTAGCAGGTCCCTGTTATATCTGATTTTTCTAAATTGACATTCGCATTCTATCAATTCAGATACAATGCTAGTCCGCACTTGTTTCCCGATAAGCGAACATTGAATATTCTAGTTTTCAATCGGGTATTAAACTTGGGACCACATACATCAAGGGCACACGCTCTTCCCATTTATCTGTATTAGATCCGTTATATTTTTATGCGTTATCTATTAGGCCTACTATTACTAGAATTTATGTGCTGTGATTAAGTCGTGTATGTTGCTTGAAATTTAGCGTTCCTTTTAAGCATCGAAGTTATATGAGAAGAGGACTTCAAGTGAAGTTAAATGAGAAGTGGATTAAATCAAATTCTCCCGTTGTGCGGTCAATACTTTCTCGTCGGGACCGTGTGAACCAGAGGCGCTAGCCGCTAGATCAACTAGGAGAACTGATTGAGTCCTGTATTATGTACGCTGAAGGTAACAGATAAATATCGATGAAATGAAAAACAATGCCTTAGACTAGATTAGAGAGGCCCGTGCTCCGTTGTAGCTTCATGGTTATTAGTCCATGTAACATTGGTATGCATGATTACATGTGTGCACAAGATCTTTGACGTTAATTCAATAGCGCAGCGTTTCCCAACCTTTTTCAACTTGCGGCACACTACAGGTGTAACTTGAATTCTCGCGGCACATTCATATATATATATATATATAGATATTATTATTATTACTTGTATATATGAAATACCGTGATATTTTTTTCTGTGATTAGGTCTACTGATCTCACAGAGAAGAAAGCTCGATGACTGGTTTTCCTTTGTGGTAAATCTATGCTTATTATTCATTCTAATTTAAAAATAGTAAACAATTGCAGTGAAATATAGGATTCGTTTTTTTTTTTTTAATCCACTTTCTCTTTCGAAAACTGTATCCAACCTTTCACTAAAAAGAAAGATCACTAAATAACGAACGAATAAACAAATCTCTTGTACTTTTAAAACACAAATGTAGGTCATTTTTACGCATGTTTGCTTTGTTAAAAGGATTGAATGATATTTTAAAATTTCAAGTTACGAAATAAACTGCAACAACAATGAAGCAATAATGGTCATGACAATGATAACAAATACTTTTCTCAGCATTAAAAATGTACAGAAAAGTAACACAGTATGGAACTTTTGTAGATTGTTCAAAAGGTTCATTGTAGAGGTTCATAGTAATGTGTAATAAAAATATATACATTTTTCTCTATGTCTTGCTATTTGATTCCTAGAATTAACAATTTTGTTTCGATTTCCTCGCGGCACACCAACGACCTATTCGCGGCACACCGGTTGGGAAACGCTGCAATAGTGTGAGCTAATTAAAAAGTCATACACAGTACCTTCAATAGTATAGCCTACTTAAGGATGCCAGAAAATATTGTTAGTACGTTATTTTCCTACATACATCTCATGCCGTTGCACATACTCGTATGTTTGGTTGTAGAGGTTCTGTAACATCCTAGGAAAGTTGTCAACTGGAATGTTATTTAGTCCCGCCGTCATATTCGCTTGAATCAATGCAGCGTCTTCAAAACGCCCCCCCTTAAGGGCAAGTTTGAGTTTAGGAAAAAGCATGAACTCCGCTGGGGAAAAAATCGGAATAGTATCAGGGATGATCAAGGCTGTAGTGGTAAGTCTGAGCTGTAGGGTGGGTGCTGAATCTCGTCGAAGCCACAGTCTTTCACTGGACCCTTGGCAACAACAGGCGTATGGACTGGAGCATTGTCATGCTGTAAGCAAGCTCAACGCTTAGTAACTAATTCTAACGAGTTGCTCCAAAGAACTGGCTCCAAAGAATAGCTAGACAGTTGAAACTGATACATCATTTCTTCCATAGATGGCACTGTATATCATGAATGGCTTATTGCCAATATAAGTCCGGAAATTTTGCAAATACCCTCGTAGACCATCATGCAACATCAACTCTTAGAGGATAGGCCATTCCCCACCATGCTGCCTTGCATCCAAGGTACTTAGATTACAGTCCCGCGCCACTTTTTTCAGCAAAAATAAGTATTGCAATGCAGACCTAATATAGTAGTGGCACTGTACCAATGTATTTCGTTTCCTCATAACGCCAAAATTGATCGCCAACGGTTATAAAAAAGAGTAAAGAACGGATATGTCCTTCCTTTCCAGAAACCAGAATAGTTAATTAAACTCACAGCCAATGTGTGAACTTCCTCTGCGAAACATCTCTCTGTCTCTCTCTCTCTTAGAGAGGAATAGAGACAACGGTTATCTATAAAAGCTCTATGGCTCCTTCCAGTAAATATTGATCCATTACCTTCTTTTATATATATATATATATATATATATATATATTTTCTTTTTGTTTGTAGAAAGAAAAAAAGATAAGTTCACGTGTACAGTTGCCATTCACTCACTGCATCAGGGTCTCCACCTACGTAAACGAAGTTGTACTAACTTCAAATAAATAAATAAAATTCTGGATACAAAAGCAGCATAAAAGGTACAGTACATTTCTGGATACAAATTAATATAATTCTGGATACAAAAGCAGCATGAAAGGTTGAGTACAATTCTGGATAAATTAATGTAATTCTGGATACAAAAGCAGCATGAAAGGTTGAATACATATTTGGATACAAATTAATATAATTCTGGATATAAAAGCAGCATGAAAGGTTGAGTACAATTCTGGATAAATTAATGTAATTCTGGATACAAAAGCAGCATGAAAGGTTGAGTACATTTTTGGATACAAATTAATATAATTCTGGATATAAAAGCAGCATGAAAGGTTGAGTACAATTCTGGATAAATTAATGTAATTCTGGATACAAAAGCAGGATGAAAGGTTGAGTACATTTTTGGATACAAATTAATACAATTCTGGATATAAAAGCAGCATGAAAGGTTTAGTACAATTCTGGATAAATTAATGTAATTCTGGATACAAAAGCAGCATGAAAGGTTGAGTACATTTTTGGATACAAATTAATACAATTCTGGATATAAAAGCAGCATGAAAGGTTGAGTACAATTCTGGATAAATTAATGTAATTCTGGATACAAAAGCAGGATGAAAGGTTGAGTACATTTTTGGATACAAATTAATACAATTCTGGATATAAAAGCAGCATGAAAGGTTGAGTACAATTCTGGATAAATTAATGTAATTCTGGATACAAAAGCAGCATGAAAGGTTGAGTACATTTTTGGATACAAATTAATATAATTATGAATATAAAAGCAGCATGAAAGGTTGAGTACAATTCTGGATAAATTAATGTAATTCTGGATACAAAAGCAGCATGAAAGGTTGAGTACATTTTTGGATACAAATTAATATAATTATGAATATAAAAGCAGCATGGAAGGTTGAGTACACTTCTTGATACAAACGCATGAAATGCTGAGTATGAGTAGAGGTTTGCATACAGATACCCAAGTTATTTAGTGTGAGTACAATTCTGCATGTTGACACACGCAGCAATGGAATGTAAGAGGAAAAGGCAGAACCCGAGAAAACCCACAGACACAATATTGCCCATCGCAAACTCGTCGTAGCTGGAGATCAAATTAGGGTTCCCTCATACCAAAGGCGAGCACCTTATCACTGAACCATTGTGCTCCGACATCGAGTTTAGGTTTATAGATTGAACGTGTGTCAACATTACAGTTTTGCGTTTTATCTTGATATTAAAGCGTGTAATGTTAGTGCAGATGAGTATTTATTTCATGGTTTTGTGCGTATTTCCTTTCAGCATTGTGGATATTTCATATCTCGGATATATCCCTCGTAAGTTCAGTTCAGGGGCGCAGTCACGGGTCTGGGCTTCCTATCCCGCCCCCCCCAAAAAAAACTCCCTAACGTAACATACATTCTTGCACTTTCTCAATAAAACTATACTACTTGTTTATCAGGGAAATTATTGATGTGGCACGAGAATTTAATCTTACACGTCATCTGTCCTCTTTCCCTTATAAAAACAATCTGTCACCTCTTTTCTGAAAATATATGTGGAAATATTTTACAATTACTTATCGTCTTTTCGGATGCGGAATAATATAGGTTCAGTACTACATAGACGTAATGGCTTGTAGTTTTGGACCCCCCTCCAAAGCTTGCACACCTCCCAAGAAAAAATATTCTGGGTGCACACCTGGTTCAGTTTATTACCTTTTCAGTTGAGAAATCATTTCACTAAAGAACATTAGATAAGAGTGAAAAATGCTATGGCGGAAGGTTAAAAATAAAGTTTCTCTACGAACATCAAGAATAGTAAAGCATAAAAAAAAAAAAAAAAAAAAAAAAAAACCACGTAGTACGATAGGAAAAAGGTGGGCACCCTGCTCGCTTCCTTGTTTTTCTTTCCGTTTTTGTTCATCTCCTTCAACTGGCTGTTAGATGTCTCTACTGTCTGTATAGGTAATTTTCGGCTGTCCTAGTGTTTTCAGTGATCTTTCACCAGCCATATCTCGTACAACGGTAGATAAAGCCACTTCAGAGGCAGAGTTGTGTTGTTGTTAAGTTTGGTTGTAAGATGACATTGTATATAAGATTTTTTTTCCCCGCTCCCGTTCTTATCAAACTGAACGGAAAATTTACTTTGTGTTTGTTGTAATAGTAGTTCCATGAATCTCCATGCGGATTCTATTTGCTGCATGATACTTTTTATGTATATAGGGTGTTCCGAAACAATACCAAAAAATGGCTGGGAAATGAATTCTCACACGCAAACACGAAAAAAAACTTCTAAACCAACATGGGTGCTGGCCAGGCGCGCACCCAGAAATTTTTATTGGGAGGGGTCCAAGTCTTCGGAGGGGCGGGTGAGTCCAATACTGCCAGCCACTACATTTATGTAGTATTGAACGGGTATTATTTTGCACCCAAAAAGACGGTAAGTAACTGTAAAATACTTCTACTTATATTTTCAGGGGGGGGGGAATGATAGAACAACGTATTTTTTGTAAGAGAACGAGTATAGATGAAGTGTAAGATCAAATTTTCATGCTTCATCAATTATTTCCCTGTTAAACAAAGGTAGTTTTATAGACAAAGTATATAAATATATGTTGAGTTGAGTTGATTTTGAGCAGCGAGGCTATATGAGACGTTGACCTACTGATTAACGTGGAATCCGAACCACATGAGCTCCCGCCGGGAATCGAACCCGGGTCAAAGGCGCGTACGCTAACCGCTTAGCCACGAAGGAGCTCCACAAATGTATGTTGAGTTAGAAAGTCTAGGGAGAGGGCCCGGACCCAGTAGACTTGTCCTGGTGGGTACACCCATGGTGCTGGCACATAGATATATGCAGAACTATAGCCCGTGGAATATTGGTCAGAATGATATAAAAATTTTATAAGTCGAGAACAAACTGTCGGATAAAAGTAAGGGTAAAATAACATTAGTAATTTTTCTGGGGAAGGGGGTAGTAGATTTCATTAACCCCCACGGGACGAAAGGGGGCTATAAAATATCCACAGTTTTAAAACTTACGTTTTTAATCGTGAAGATGTGTGATTTCCTACTCCATATTTTTTTTATTTTCTGTCAGTGGGTTTCTAAAATATTTGTTTCCATGGTACGGTACATATGGTTTGCCTTCGTTTACTTTGTGAATAGTATGTAATAATTCAGATTGAATACTGCCAAAAGCTGACTTGGCGAGAAACAATGTCACCGATACAAAATCACCATAAAAATGTGTTAGTAACCAGTTAGGTAATTCAAAATTAGTATAGTGAAACTATTGGCAGACATTTGTGTATCTGGTATTTGCTGAACTTAAAAATATACAGCAGAAAGTTACGTACTATGCATTATGTATTCTGGGAGCTCCTTACATTGAATAGTAATCCTATTAATACGAATTAGGGATAGAAATCAAGATAGACTATACGAGTGTGGACAGTCAAAATATGATATGGAAACCACTGTTTTTTCTTAATTAAGCTAAAAATCTCAGTAGCATAATCTCGACTGAGTAGAAGATTACAATGGGCCCCGCCCTTGAACTATACGGAAATGCGCATTGTTTTTGTCCTTTGAGGATCAATATGCCAGTGGAGTTTTCACTTCCTGGTCTATGATTTTTCGTTTCTAGAATCTCTCATGATTCTCCTTTTACGGTGTCGGGCCGCGGTGGCTCAGTGGTAGAGCGTTCACTTCTGGTGCTTGGGGTCCTGGGCTCGATCTCAGTCCCCGCCAAGTGAACTTTGTGGTGGACAAACACCGTGTGCGTGGATTTTCTCGGGGTTCTCCCGTTTCCTCCCACTTTCTTCATTCCACCATTTCATTCATTACTCATTATCACCGTCTCCTTTAGCCTAACTGGCATAACCGTAGGACGTAAAACTCAAAGATTTCATTTTTTCCTT
This sequence comes from Thermobia domestica, assembly GCF_964235325.1. Lineage (NCBI taxonomy): Eukaryota > Metazoa > Arthropoda > Insecta > Zygentoma > Lepismatidae > Thermobia > Thermobia domestica. Next base: position 28,678,108 of record NC_137457.1, on the reverse strand, counting down.
TTACGGTTTGAGGTTAGTACTGCCGCCGCCCCTGTTCCGCTTCCACTGATGTAGCTATTATGAAATTTAAGCAAAAAATAGGCATTTACAAGATGTGATCAAAGAGTACGGTGAATGTAGCTGCACAGTGCCATCTATCGACGTTGTATTCATTTCAACTAGTAAGCCCGGAGTGTCGAGTTTGAATGAGTTGTGACTTGTTAGTTGGCTTGCAGTGACATGTTAAGAGTGTCTGTCGTGCGTCAACATTAAGTTTTGTTCTAAGCTACAGAAAAGTGCCAAAGAAGCTCACGAAATGTTAAAATCAGTATGATGAAACGGTGGCATTGAAGATTGTTTACAAATGATATGAGCGATTCAGAAGCAGCAAGGAATAAGTTGAAAACTAGCAACGATCGAGACGTCCTTCGACGTCATAAACAGATGAAAACAAAGATTTTTGTGACAAAAGTCAACATTGTCTTTGGACATAAAACCAATGAGACAAATCGTATTTTAATTTTAGCAATTCTTTAAATGACCAGAAGTGTAATTTTTTTAAAAAATGCAAATAGCTTATAATCAATTGTGAGGAATAGAAAAAAGAATTAATCCCAACAACAGAATACCGCATATAATGAAATTCGATAAGCACTGACCTGAACCAAAATTCCATCGCAAATCAAGAGTTAGGTATTGTTTTTGCCCCTCGTCAGTACGGTTGCCAGCTCCACGTTAGTAATTATTTTTATTGTATTTTTTGCAAATAAAAAGTTTATTATTTTGATAAATCACATTGCTCAGCATGTGCGAGGATGTGTTACACATGTGGTAGTATTTTTGGTGGAACATTGTTGCCAGAATGCTCTATTTTATTTTAAATTTCTTAATAGGTAAAAAAAAAAATAGCCCTTACGACTGTCAACACTGCAGAACATGCCGTTTTTCTTCCATCCGATAAATGTTGATACGTACATTTTCATTTGAGAATTACCGTGATTAATTCTTTTTCTGTTCCTCGCAATTAATTATAAGCAATCTTCATTTTTTAAAATTACTCTTCCGGTCATTTAAACGATTACTAAAATTTAGCGTTACGATTTTTCTCATTGGTTTTATTCTCAAAATATCTCCACAGACAACGCTAACTTTTGTCGCAAAATAATAATAATAATAATAATAATAATAATAATAATAATAATAATAATAATAATAATAATAATAATAATAATAATAATAATGTGCGAGACCCGGGTTCGATTCCCGGCGGGAGCTCATGTGGTTCGGATTCCACGTTAATCAGTAGGTCCACGTCTCATATAGCCTCGCTGCTGAAAGGGACGCTACAGTAAAATCAACTCACCTCAATAATAATGTGCCTGATCATTCATACTTCAAAAAATATACTCGATCAAAGTTTGGGTTGCATTTCTTTTGGAACACTGTATTAAGTTTGGAGATGGAAACAACTAGCGTGGCCTTTGTAGAAAAAGGAGAGAGAGAGAGAGGGTGAAATCAGTAAAAGAGGAAAAGGTGCAGGGGATTTCTAGACTCGAAACGAACCGTTTGATTATTTTTGGGGTTTTCTGAGTGTAGCTAGTTGCCTTCTACCTCGTTACCCATTCATCATTTTAGCTTGACAGGAGGAAGTTAAGACCGCATAACGTAATGATGCAGGAAAGTGAATGGTAATAATAATATTCGCAGGTTGCATGTAATGTACGTTACATTATAATGCATGATGTTTCGTGTTTGGTTGTGTGTGTGTGTGTGTGAGTGAGTGTGTAAAGCAGACTTTCATAATATCTATGGTTGTTCTGTTCTCTAGAGTTTAAAATTTTAGTTTTGGTCTTCTCACCCTCTTCCATTTCTCTCTTACTGGGACCGTGTTGAAAAAATAACAACATATTGAGTTCGTATAGCAAGTCACTAACAGAACATTATCTACATTTATACTAACATAGGGTGTTCGGAAGCAATACTAACAAAGTTTTTGGGAAATTATTTCGCCATTTTGCAATTACAGGCGTTTCAAAACCGGTCAAAAAGATACAAAATGGATCATAACTCAGAACGAAAATGAAATCTTTAAGTTTTACGTCCCACGCTTATGCCGGTTAGGCTAAAGGAGACGGTGATGATGAGAAATGAATGAAATGGTAGAATGAGAAAAGGTGGGAGGAAAGAAGAACCCCGAGAAAATACACGCACCACAAAACTCACTTGATCCGAGTTGGGAACAGGGGCGGATTCAGGACCGACTTCTGGGGGGCGGTGGGTTGTCATAATGCTACTTTTAAGGGCTCCAAACTCTGGGATGGATTTTATTTATATATATATAAAAAAAACAATAAAGTTTTCTCTTCTGGGGGGGCGATCGCCCCCCCTAGATCCGCCCCTGGCTGGGAACGAACCAAGTATCCCATGCACCAGAGGCCAACGCTCTAACACTGAGCCACCGCGGCCTCAAGTTTGTGTGTGTTCAACATCGTGTCCGTAGGTTTTGTCGGGGTAGTCCTGTTTCCTCCCACAATTTCATTCCACCAATTAATTATTCTATCATAATTCACTTGTTTTAATCATCCGTCTCCCTTAGCCTAAAGGGCATAATCGTGGGACGTTAAACTAAAAGATTACTTTTCATTAAGTTTGTCTTTTAAATAATGCAACAGGCAGGATGATTTCAAATCTATTACTAACGTCATTTCTCTTAGCCTCATTATTTCTAGTTAAGTTTACTGCCATTTAATGTAAGCAACTCCCGATTATAGATATAACACAGAAAATTTTGCGCTCACCCAAGGGCGCTCATGTTGTGGTTTCCAAGGGGGGGGCAAGTATAAGCAACATTTCAAAAATAGTTTCACATTTTGCCGTAACTAATGTAAAAAAATTATTGGATTTTCGATATTCTGAAGTATAATTTCCTCTAGGGAGGGCGAGCGCCCCACCTTGCCCCCCCCCTGATGAGCGCCCTTGCCCTCACCATTATCATCATCGGTATTCTGCCATTACTGGCAGGTCACTTGCTGCAACTTAGAAGCTCCTATGCTACACCGTCTTCCGCTAACCTCTTCGTTATCGCGTACGATTTTTCTGTTTACATATCGCCCAATTAATTGTAGTCTTCTTCGCCCCTTTCTCCTTTTCCTGCCACCATAGCCTCTAACACGTCCCTCATGATACAGTTCCTTCTTATTCAATGTCCCAACCAGTTTCTCTTCTTCTTCTTAACTCCTTCAGTGTGGGTGGCGAGTTAACTCGTATCTTCAAAACGCACATGCTGTGCGGATGGCGTATATATACGCTTTCATTTTGATTTGGCTATTTTGTATTGCGTATGGCTAATATACTTGCCCATAATATGAGTAATGTTATCCCGATAATATTTAGGGAGTTTGGGCTCAGCTGGTTTCAATTGTTGCTTAATCTAAAGAAGAAGAAGAAAAAGAAAGAAAATAAAATAGAGTTTGGGCTTCGTCAAATACAGTTTTCATTCTTAGTTTTGTTTGAGAGCAGACAGCACAGTAATGGCTTCAAAACGATATTTCAACGATGCTGACATCGAGGAAGAGTTATTAATTAGTGATTCTGATGTAAGTGATTTTGAAACAGATTTAGAATCAACATCTAAAGTTCTCAACAAAAAACTACACTTTTTACAGCGGTTCGCATATGAAAATTACGCACTGAAGGGGTTAATAATATCTAATATTGTTGTTCTTTTCTCGCCTGCCTTATAGGGAACCGAATTCAAGCCCATGCTCATGCAAGACACATATTTGTAACATTGTAGCTGTTAATACGTACTCGTGAAAACAGTTATTATATGTAATAGACTTTTCAATTGAATTTTCTGAGTTAGAAAGAAACATTCATTTCTTCCAAGTTGAACGAAAACTACTTCCGAAAAGTGGGTTGAAAAGACAAATGACCTTCTGTTCTCCTTAATGAGGAGGAGGGTCAGTATGAAGTCTATATTAGAAGGTGTCGTGAATATGCATTATTTGTCGATAGCCAGACAGTCCCTTAAAAACCTGGTCTGCACCTTTGTATTTACAGCAAAGAGTAACGCCCTACATGCATATCTACCTATATAGTATGTATATATACATGAAATTGTATCTGTCAGTGCCTTTCTTAATAAACTTTTCCCTTTCTTAGAAACTATAAGGAACAGACGCAGGGTAGTGGTCGCTCTATTGATTTACCATTTGAACTCTTACTTGCAAATAAACTTAACGAAAGCAATGTTCCTTTTTTTTTTTTTTTTTTTTTGTATGCGTTATATATGTCACCTGAATACTAATGACTCACATTTAACTGCATTCGGAAGTATATAAAGACATGCCTTTTCTCTTTCTCTGGCTCTGTGCGTTATGCTGGCGGCAGGGGCGGGACAGGAGGTACGAGTATCGATTCCCATTTGCTGTTCCTCTTTTTTTTTCTTTCCCTTCATATAATACAATTGGTTTTTCAGAGAAGTAGAAGAACTTGTTTACTATTCTTGCCTTATTTCCAGTTCAGTTCTGTGTTAAAGGCTTCTTTTGTGCGCAGTATCAGTAGTCATTTGTTTTTCGTGCTTTTCCCCCTCTTTAATGATCATTGACGTATGATTGTATGACTTTTTTCTCTTTAAATCTAAGAAATTGAACTTTTCCCCTTCCCTTTAGATTCAGTGATAATTTATTCATTTCAGGGTCATCAAAACAAAATACCTATAAACTATACACTAGTTGATTGACCGACAAAAACATATTAAATATATACAACATGGGTGCTTAGCTGGTACTCTGAGAGTAGAAATCAGTTCTTAAGTTCACAGCTACTTATGGTGTAATCTATATATTAAAATACTAGGTTCATATGTTTGTGGTCTAAAAAAGTTTATATATTTGTAGACGTTTATACGTTTATGCCCAATTCTTTTAACAATCATATCTCGGAAAACACAAACTCTAGAAAGATGCCGTTTTCACTGATCGATTGCAAATTTTGCGTAGATTGTTCAGTTCAAATTGAATATTAAAAAAAACAAAAAAAAAAAAACATGGTCGTTATTTCTTTATTACATTTTTGGGGGACACACAGGAAGTGTTGAAATTTTTAAAAAGTAAATAAGCATATCCTACGAGTTATACATTCCAACACCAGATATTTGTATACAGGGGTTGTATATTTCTTAGGCATTTGTTTCATGGCCAAATGATAATGAAAAACGAAGGATAACTATTCCTCCAGTTTAAGATGGATCTTTATTGTTTGGAGTGTTTTGCCCAATGAACATCATATATCACTGACATTATAATTAATTGTGTGTGTAATGTATTTGCTTATTACATACTGCATGAAAGTAAAAAGAAAACACTAAATCTTGCAAATGGTTCGGGATATTAAAAAAAAATCTAAAACATATCCTCTTTATGATACCCCTTGCCGATTATTATCAAGACGTCCTTCACTTGTGTCTGTAAAGGGACTTGTGCATATGTGAGGAATGACGAGATTCATAATCATATGTGAATGATGCGCTGTGTAGAGAGCGCAGGTTCAGCTAGTTATTAAAGCAATTTTTGCAAGGTAGTATCAGAAAGTTTCGAGACTAGTTCTGTTTTCAAGAAAGTACATTTCATCTACCTTTGCACACTATCACTGTTAAAATAGCCACCTTGTACAGCAATACAGCACTCCCAGCGTTTCTGCCACTGCTGGAATGGATGTGCTGGAAATCTTCTTTTCGAAGCGTGTTAAGCATCTTCTACGATTCGCACTGGACCTCCGCAATGATGTATGGTGACCTTTGAGCTGCAGCTTCAGTTTTGGGTGAAGTCCGCAGGAGCCAAATCTGGCGAGTAGAGTTGGTGTGTAAGTGCGATGCGAACAAGTCCAAGAATGTATTCCAGCTCCACTGTAATCTTTTCTAATGTCGGATGTGGTGTAAGTCTACTGCCACTTCCAGTTTCGATATTAATTTAAAATATCACGCGAGCTAAACCAAACTTCTTCACGTGGTGTACATGTGACACTGTTACTTGTTTAAAAATGCAATTCTTGCATGCAGATGGCGTATCGTTATTCAATATGTATTAAAACTTCTTGTAGCAGTGTTTCCGACACTAGCTCAATGGATAAAAATAATTTGTACCTTAGCATGTGTGCAGTTAGAAAAGGGATTACGTTCCTTGCTTCACTTCCACATAAACCACGCAGCATTTCTACAACAAGAAGTAATTCATGTAATGCAACATATACATAAATCACGCTCAGAGAAACTTAAATTATGAGTTCAGAAAGATAGACTATGTATATGAGTTAAATAATAAAATGAAGTGAACGCTTTTAAACTATAATCTTCGGTATGTAAGCTACGCCCATGCACCTGTTAAGAAAATTTTGTCAGTAGATGGAGCGAATGAACGTCATATATTGAGATCGCCTGCCAACTGCGGAATGTCTTTAAAAAAAAAAGCGCCGTCGGTTCCTAAACAACATTAAGATTTTCCCCTCTGATTTCTGGGCTAAAATTTCCCTTTCGTGCCTACTATAATTATCTCACCTGACTACTAAATCCAAGATTAACTGTAGTACTGAGAAATGATTATAAAAAGCAAGGTGTTCTTAACGGAAGGTTCATGATTAAGTGTCCTTGTGATTGTTACGATCAAAGAAAGGGTTATGGCGTTTTTCTCTCTTGTAGTTGAGAGACAAGTAGAATGAATGAAGACAGTGGCGGATGTAGATTATAAAAATTAGGGGAGGGGCAGCCGGAACCCAAAATATGATAGGTATATATTGTAAACTTTCATGAGTTTACTATAAACTTTCATAAATATATAAATAATAGCTTAAATTATTTTTGTCACTCAAAAAACTGGGGACCTAGGCCCTCGGCCCCGGGGCTACATCCGCCGTCTGAAACGACCCAGTAGCGTGATCCTAACAACATTACAATCTTATAAGGTCCACTAGCATGATCCTAATAACATTACAATCTTATAAGGTCCACTAGCATGATCCTAATAACATTACAATCTTATAAGAGCCACTAGCATGATCCTAATAACATTACAATCTTATAAGAGCCACTAGCATGATCCTAATAACATTACAATCTTATAAGGTCCACTAGCATGATCCTAATAACATTACAATCTTATAAGAGCCACTAGCATGATCCTAACAACATTACAATCTTATAAGGCCTACTAGCATGATCCTAACAACATTACAATCTTATAAGGTCCACTAGCATGATCCTAATAGCATTACAATCTTATAAGAGCCACTAGCATGATCCTAATAACATTACAATCTTATAAGGGCCACTAGCATGATCCTAATAATATTACAATCTTATAAGAGCCACTAGCATGATCCTAATAACATTACAATCTTATAAGGGCCACTAGCATGATCCTAATAACATTACAATCTTATAAGAGCCACTAGCATGATCCTAATAACATTACAATCTTATAAGGTCCACTAGCATGATCCTAATAACATTACAATCTTATAAGAGCCACTAGCATGATCCTAATAACATTACAATCTTATAAGAGCCACTAGCATGATCCTAATAACATTACAATCTTATAAGAGCCACTAGCATGATCCTAATAACATTACAATCTTATAAGGTCCACTAGCATGATCCTAATAACATTACAATCTTATAAGGTCCACTAGCATGATCCTAACAACATTACAATCTTATAAGAGCCACTAGCATGATCCTAACAACATTACAATCTTATAAGAGCCACTAGCATGATCCTAATAACATTACAATCTTATAAGGGCCACTAGCATGATCCTAATAATATTACAATCTTATAAGAGCCACTAGCATGATCCTAATAACATTACAATCTTATAAGGGCCACTAGCATGATCCTAATAACATTACAATCTTATAAGGCCCACTAGCATGATCCTAATAACATTACAAACATATAATGCCCATTAGCATGATTCTAATAATATTACAATCTTATAAGGCCCACTAGCATGATCCTAATAACATAACAATCTTATAAGGTCCACTAGCATGATCCTAATAACATTACAATCTTATAAGGTCCACTAGCTGGATTCTAATAACATTACAATCTCATAAGGCCCACTAGCATGATCCTAATAACATTACAATCTTATAAGGTCCACTAGCACGATCCTAATAACATTACAATCTTACAAGGTCCACTAGCTGGATCCTAATAACATTACAATCTTATAAGGCCCACTAGCGTGATCCTAATAACAATCTTATAAGACTTACTTTTGTTTATAATGACATTACAATCTTATAAAGCCTCTGGTGTGATTTTAATAAACGCTATGTAATTGAAAAATAATAGTTATTAAAAATAAAGGTATTAAAGGATTATAATGTAATGTTAGTGCGTCCGTTATTACACACAGTAACCCTTGAACGGAAATTAGTTTTCAATTCTTTTTTTTTCTTTGCAGTAACACAAAGCGATTATCACGTCCGAGTTTGTTAATGAAGTCAATCTATTAACTTCTTTCTGGGTAACCGTAACAGTGACTTTAACGGTGGATATCCGTATCCTATTTTTGTAGTATTGAAACAAAGGTAGTAAAAGTTACGCATCTCGCCGTTAGATGGCAGTAAATATTCTCCAGCGGTTGATATCTACCGGACGAAATTGTAATCCATTCTATTGTCTTTAGGAGCTCAGTGCTAAAACCGTTTACCTCTGTTGCGTGGAATGCCTGGTTCGAGCCCCGAACAGGTAAGTTCGTATTGGACATCTTGCCCGTGGGTTTTAACGGGATACTCCCATTTCCTCCCACTTTTTGATTCCACTAATTCTTCCATCATCTTTCACTTGCCTAAATCATTTGTCTCCATGAGCATGACATTAAACTGAAAGATTATTATTATTATTATTATTATTATTATTATTATTATTATTATTATTATTATTATTATTATTATTATTATTATTATTATTATTATGTCTCCCAAAGCTTATTTAATTTTGTAAGAATAACTATTTGACTGTTGCAGCGTAGAATCTGAATTTAATGCCTTATTTCATGACAGCTGTCCACGAGACTATAAACAATCAGTGTCCCTGTGTTACATTAGGATGCAATTAAGGCATAAAAGAGAACCATGTGAATACATTACAATACGTGTAGTGCGTACTGATAAACTCCCGTCTATCCACCGTTGATGGTTGTTTACAGAAGCGCTGCGTGCTTCTCCTCCTCTGAAGAGACTTTTTTTTTTTCTTTCTTCAATAAACGGCTATGGTTGTCTTTTCAAAGGCAGGGAGAGCATACTGTTGAAGGGTTCCGACAGGACAAGGGTAGTTAAAAGGCTGAGACAGACATCACATAGGTAGCAGCATCTGACATGTGAAGACATCAAGGGCAAAACATGTTGATACACACACACACACACACACACGTACTATAAATAAATTGTATCGAGTACACACTGTTCCCGTGCTTGATGTTCCTTTTATGCCCTTCTCCCGTGTCTTCCTATATAGACAGACCTCTATGTGTGTTTTGTTTGTGTACAAAGTGCATGCAGCCAGTTCAAGATTAAACGGTTCTGGATTACTCACAAGATTCTACAGCATGCTACGTGTCTTGTCAACAAAAGGGCCTTGGCCCATGTGGATACAAGAAGCTCGAAACATTACTGGGATATTTTGGTAATGGACGTGGTTCTTGCTTCTGAGAATGTTAATAATAATAATAATAATAATAATAATAATAAACTTCTTATATCCTAATAAGAAAAGACAAAGCTCAGTTTGATGGTCTATACGTTGCGCTAATTGCTAATAGTATGCGTGTTTATTTTATTTCGTGTTTGGATGTTTTACCTTTGTTTTTAAATAACTTGCTTTTTTAATTTTCACTCCTTTTCTTTTATTGTTTTACATTAAACTTTTAAAGGGTGCAAAAAGACCCCGGTGTCAACGCATCCATATTTTACTTTACCTTACCTTACCTTACATTCGTGCTAATAGATGTCACTACTTGCGCTATCTCTTGCTACTCAATGATTCAAAAATGAAATGAAATGAAATCTTTGAGTTTTACGTCCCACGGTTATGCCGGTTAGGTTAAAGGAGACGGTGATGATGAGAGATGAATAAAACGGTGGAATGAAGAAAATGGGAGGAACGGAAGATCCACGATCACGGTGTTTGTGCAACACAAAGTTCACACGGCGCGATCTGGGATCGAACCAGGGACCCCAAGTACCGGAGGTGAACGCTCTCCCCACCGAGCCCCCGCTTCCCCCGCATTATGTGCCAAAGACTCCTTGAATAATTGCATAGTTGCAGGGATTCTCAACCTATGGTACACGAGTCGCAGTTGGTGGTACGTACGACATATCGTAATATTAATTAGTAATAGACCATATACTTTGGTGGTACGCCGGCGGAAATGGTTGAGAAACCCTGGTGTAGAGTTTAGTACGATTGGTTGTAAACTAAAACAAGAAAAATGAATCCCGTCCTACGATTATGCCCGTTAGGCTAAGGGAGACCAGGGTGTCTATCGGTCACGAAAGTTACGAAGGTCATGAAATCAGACAACGGTCATGAAAGTCAAGAAAAAGTCACGAAATTCAGCTTTTGGGTCACGATTTTTTAAAATTTGTACAAATATAAGTATAGACTGTAAAATTTTGTTCTATAAAACGTCAAAATTCATCACCAAAAATGTCTATGGTCGGCTTTAGACGCTACCAAATCGCAAGCAAACCACGCTTCTATCGCATGCATGAGAATTCAGCCCAATTCCCACCGAAATTCACACTTGAGAATGTTACTAAATTGTATATGTTGGGAAAGAAAAGGTCACGAAAAAGTCTCAAAATTTCAAATTTTAGTAGACACCATATAGACGGAAGACAAGTGAATAGTGACGGAAGAATTGGTGGAATGCGAATGTGGAAGGAAACGAGAGTACCCGAGAAAACCCAATGTCACGATGCTGTCCACCACAAACTAACTTGGGCGGGTATTGAACCAAGGATCCCAAGCACCAAAAATAAGTGCTCTACAACTGAGCTACCGTGCAGTCCAAATTTATCAAATACTTGGTCTACAAGGAAACTGGAATCTATCCATCACATGAAGACTGTCTGATATTAATAGACAACTTCCCTATCCCTACACTTGAACAAAGGCGAAACGTGATAGATCCTACTTTTCTACATAAAATAGTACAAAACGAGTTTAATTGTACGGATCTGATATTGACACTAAACTTTCATGTCCCGACACTTAAAACTCGTGCTGGTAACTCTATCTTGTTGTATTACAAAAAATAAATAAATAAATAATAAAAGCAAGGGCCAGCGTATTATTGAACCAACTAAACTTGAGAATATGCTCTTCTTATAACAAAATATGTGTCGAAGACAAAGAGATCGATATCTGTAATATGAACTATTTGGGGCCGTGATGGCTGAGTGGTAGAGCGTTCACCTCTGGTGCTTGGAGTCCCGGGTTCGGTCCCAGTCCCCGCCAAGTGAACTTTGTGGTGGACAAACTCCGTTTCCTCCCACTTTCTTCATTCCATCATTTCATTCATTACTGATCATCACCGTCTCCTTTAGCTTAACCGGCATAATCGTGGGACATAAAACTCAGAGCTTTCATTTCATGAACTATTTGTTTAAGAAAACTATTGTAAATTTATTTTGTAATACACCAACACTATAATGCCTGTTCGGTTGGTGACAAATAAATGATATAGTGTTAAATATTGTAGAGAAAACCTTTGTTAAATATATATGTAAGTTACAATTATTACATACTAGCACAATACCTATTTCTCGCAAGGGCAGAATATATTTCATTTTGGACATAAAAGACAATGGAGGCAGAGTTTGATTTCGATCATTTTTATATATCTCCCCCCTCTCCCAAGTTGCGGGGCTGAATTTGGATTTAAACGGGATCGAAAGTGTCACTGTTCATCTCAGCGACCCCGAAAACTATGGATTCGATACCAATATAGGCCATTTTGATCATTTGTAAATATCTCCCCCTCCTCTAAGCTGCACCATCAAAGTTATATGATAAAAACCATCCCAGGTCCCAACCTCACCTATGCTGAAAATTTGATCGAGATCGGTCTCGTGGTTCATGAGTTATCAAGAGTCTTCATCCCGGCGAAATTAAAATACCGCTAATTTTACAGTAATTATGTGATATCTTCAAATAAATAAAAGATAATCGAAATGTGGAACAAGAGCGCCCTAGACAATATCATTTTACGTGAGAAACCGTTATCACAACTCACTTATCTGCTTTCGATTTCGAGCCATTTTGAAAATCGGCATTTATTTTCGCGTTTCTAAACAGCTGAAAACATAAAGCCATTAGGAGACTTGTGATAACGGTACCTCACGCAAAATAATATTGTCTAGGGCGCTCTTGTTCCATATTTCAATTATCTTTTATCTATTTGAAGATATCACATAATTACTATAAAATTAGTGGTATTTTAATTTCGCCGGGAAGAAGACTCTTAAGTCACAAACGTAGTCACTTTCAATTTTATGTATTTGATTGAAAATCTATTTTGAGTTACGACAGCCGTATTCTGGAAGTGGGATTTGATTTTTACAAAATTGCAGCTTTTTTGGGTCAGTTTAGAAGTTACAAAGAGGATCAAGTTAGGCGGTCCACCAATATAATATAAAATATGAGTATACATATCTACAAAAAAGTAAGAATCTCTCAACAAAACTTAATTCATAATTGCGTATAATTTTTTGACTATTTTTTTTCTTCATAGAACACCATGTAAATGGTTGCACAGCTGCTGAGTGCTTGTATGTTGTCTAGTAAACGTCTGCTATTCTTGCAGTCAATGTGTTGTGTCGGATGCGAAAAATAGCAGTACGGGAGAATTATTGTATATTGCCTCAGGCGACTAAACATTGCTGGTAATTAGGCGTGTTCATGTCTCGTTGACCGATGTTCTGTTTTTTTCTTTCTTTGCTGTTGTTTTTCTTGTTTTCTCCAAACTTTTTTTTTTGTAGCTTTTTCGTGTACTGCAGTCTGGTGTAGTTGGTAGTGGCCGGTGATGGGGGTTCCAGTAGCCAGTCGGCCAGATTGATTGCGTTTATCTAGTACCTCTAACTATCTGCCTCATATGTCACGATTTAAACCTCCTTCTTCTCCTCCCTTAACCATATTGTGCCCTCATGAACTCCGCATTGTCTGCACATATTTAGTGCGTGTTTAATCACTTTACATTTTTCTCTTGCTGCATTACCAAAAAAAAAAAAAAGTTCTTCATACAGGGTGTTCCAAAATGGTTCCAACTAGATTGTTTATTTATTCTTGCTGCTAAACATTGTTTAAACTGAATTACTTTCTAATATGTAAGGTGGGTTAAAAATTCTATTTCTGCTACGACGTGAGCACTGGCGTACGAAACATTTCGTCAGGGGGAGGGGTTCATGCTCCCAAAGTTATATAATTTCAGGTTTTGAACCCAAGTTGCAAGACAGCTTTCGGACATTCGGTACGTGCTTAGCTTTCAGCTTTCATCGCTTGCACCTTAAATGCGTGATTTCTTACAATCTGCCTTTTGTTGTACTTGTAAGCGATGCTTTAGACCCTTCGCAGAACGTCGTAGCATCACTGGTCGTTGATTGGCTAATGACTTGCCGCCAAAGTAAAATGCTTGCGTAAAGCTTGAAAGGAACACTGAATGCAAGGTGGTCCCCATGTAACTTGGTTGGTTACTGGAATCCAGCTTGTGGCTTCATAGCACGCTTTCCAATCAAGCTGGATGCAACCTTGGCCGACTTGGAATGTAAGCTTGGAGCAAGCGGTTTGCAAGTTATCTGTGCTACTTAGGGAGTATATATATTTTAACATGGTAAATATTTATTTCTGCATACCATCTTGCTCAAGAGAGGTTAAAACCCTGAAACTCCCTTTACGTACACCACAGGACGTGGACATTCCCTGAGTTCGTATTTTGGTAATACGTAATGTTCTGTACCAAACGAGCTCTTCGCATGAACATGATACTATCCATCACAAATTTTGTGCAGAGCGCTTACCATTGATACGTGGTTCGATCCCAGCTCGTGCCAAATGAACTTTGTGATAGACAAACACTATGTGTGTGGGTTTTCTAGGGCTTCTCACGTTTCATCACACTTACCTTATTATATCATTATTATGCATATTATTATGATACCTTATTATATCATTATTATGATACCTTATTAGATCAGCTGCACCAGCACCGTCTGCTTATGCCTCGGTATACAATCGTGATATATTAAACTAAAAAGTATTACAAACTCCCATGGTCTGGGTTCGAACCAGGGTTCCCTCATTTCAGGAGTTAGCACTTTACCACTAAATCACCATACTTTTCTCTACAAAGAGAAGAAAAACTTTTTACCATCCATTGGGATTTAGTGAGCTATAGAGCAACTGTATGAGCAGTTTAGTTCAGCGAAAGCGTACCTTTTTTTAAATGTATTTTCTTTTCATGTATTTTCACAATTTTCCGCTTCTTTCTGATGATCTCGTCAGCTTTTTACTTTCTTTTACTGTAAGTTTTTTTTTCTTTTACTGCTATGGCCGGAATTAGAAATAGGAATATTAAGGTAAACGATGTTGTGTAGCATTTACAACTTCGTTCGTCATTTCTTCCTTTAATCTTGTGTGCCTGCGAATTTTAATTTTACTGCAACTCATTCATCTTGTGCGGCTGTGTCAGTTACACAGGATTAAGAACATATTACATGTAAGCCATATCAAAAACACTTAATTACTTTCTTTGAATGATTTATCAAAACGACTAATATCAAGAGAGAGACAGTGAGAAGAGGGGGGGGGGGATGAATACTCTAAAGAAAAATATTTGGTTAAATAGCAGAAAAAGGATTAAAAATATTCTTAATCTTCGTCTATTCCGAAAATATATGTTCTCCACTTTTTTTTCCCCCTTTTCATTGGTGAAACTCTCAATTTTAAAGTAACATTTCTAATACAAAAATACTTTGCATAAGACGGTTAATTGGTTTCAGACATTCACGTCATATAGAGCCTTCGTTGTTCGTTGTCTGTTTAAATGGAGTTTATTCATTGCAAAAATTTAGGATAATAAACAAGTTTAAAATTGAAAAATAAAATATTTATCCTTATTATGAAGCAAAAGTATATTCGTCTGTGAGTGACGTTAATATGCAACCTTGTGGAACGTTTAAGAATTTCGGGTTGCATAAAGATCTAAGCGTCCAAAGGGCAATTTATTAAACAAGATCACGTATGCGGATGATACGGTTATTATAGCTAGAACCTAAGAAGGACAGCAGGACATGATTGACAAAATAGTTAATACTGGGAAACTATGTGGAATGGAAATCAACGTTGAAAAGTCGAAAGTCATGAGAATATCCCGTGGAAACACGCCCTTATGGGTCAGAGTAGAACAAAGAGAACGTGAAGAGGTCGATAATTTCAAGTATCTGGGAAGTATTTTGACGAGAGACGCTTACTGCACCAAAGCGATCAGGTCAAGTATTGCCATAGCTAAAGAAGCATTCAACAAGAAATAATCACTCTTAACTAGCAGGCTTAATATTGGACTTAAGAAGAAGTTGGTCAACTGCTACATATGGAGCATTGGACTGTATGGTTCAGATACTTGGACATTACGGAAGTTAGAGAAGAAATATTTAGAAAGCTTCGAAATGTGGTGTTGGAGAAAGATGGAGAAGATAAAATGAACAGAGAGAGAGCAACAAACTAAGATGTTTTAAAACGGATAGGAGAGAAGAGGACACTTCTATCCACCATCCTTCGTAGAAAGGTAATTTGCATTGGACACATCTTGCGAAGAAATTATCATCTTCACACCGCCATAAAAGGAAAAATAGAAGGGAAGCGAGGAATAGGAAGATGAACAAAACTGATCGATGATTTGAAAAATAGAGGAAAATGTTGGGAATTAAAAGAGAAAGCTGAAGATCGAGAAACGTGGAAGGAGCATTTCCAGTCCCTATATATATATATATATATATATATATATATATATATATATATATATATATATATATATATATATATATATATAATTCAGGGCCGGATCCAGGATTCTCTGAGGAGGTGCACCAATAACTACCAGTACATTTGAATTAAATTTGAGTTTCTTAAATGCCTTTAGGTATCTGTGATGTGAATGAGGAATTCCTTTGGAAATGCTAAATGTTTGTTCTCGATGAATTCTTTTCCTTAAGCCTTCAGAAAATTGACAAACTATTGATTTTGCAAAGCGCACTGTTAGCTTCTCACTTTAGGTAGTGTATGTTTACAACGAAGGGGGGCGGGGTGCACCTTTACAGGGCCGGAGTTAGGGGGTGCATATATATATATATATATATATATATATATATATATATATATATATATACATCTCATTAGTCCTACGATCTGTGGAAAGGCAAAATAATAATAATAATAATAATAATAATAATAATAATAATAATAATAATAATAATAATAATAACCCTCATAAGCGCTGCACGCCGCTTAAGTTAATTCCCGGTAGTTCACAGACAGGCTAATAGTTGTGGTTAGCTGCGCTGCTTCGTACCTATTGCTAGTGTGCAGCAATTTGCTGACGAACCGAAGGCTTAGGAGAAAAACTGTTAAGAGTACAACCTGCATTGTTGAGAACCGCGTTTTAAATTGTACGTATTCCTATAAAATACAGGAACATGTGACATATCTCAGGAAAAAAAAAAAAACTAGCGGATCTTATTTAACAGTGGGAGTAATAATGCTCCAGTGACCGCAACGACTCGTAAAGCTCGGGATCTATATCAATCATAAACCTGCCGTGCTTCACGTGATGGATACATCGGAACAATTCGGTACGATTCGTGGAGCTGCCTTCGGAACTCGCGCACACTTGAGAAAAACAACAGAAATGCACCAAAGATGGTGCTCAACTTAGAAGACATGGCGAACAATCAAAAAATAAATAAAAAAAGAACGATAACACGAAGACTGTCAATTATTTGAATTAAAAGTTAATAATAACAATAATAGCAAAAAATATGAGACAACGACAACAACAATAAACGAAACGAAACTTCACGGCATTCGGATAACCCTGAGAAGATGTTGTCCTTATGACACAAGAGATGATACTGGCAAAATTTAATTGATAGAAATTGAAGTGCGGGGACATACCCTTACGTTTGGTTGGTTGTTGCAATTGGTAGAGCTAGGCTAAGCTTCACGACTCCGTGCGATCACTATAGTTTCACTCGCATGGAAGAAAATGAAACGAAATGAAACCTTTCAGTTTAACTTCCCATTATTATGCTGTTGTTTACAATAATTACGAATTATGGTATGTTTTTTTTTCCCTTAGTTTGTTTTGATAAAATGCTAATCTTTTACAAATGTTACTTCTCTGAAGGCGCGCCTCTGCTTCCCTCACTGTAAACTCACATGACGACAACCATATACAGTGAAACCTCTCTAAAGCGGACAGCCGTGCAGAATCAAAAATTGTCCGCCTTAAATAGGTTTCAATATTTTCTTACGTAAATTAGTAAACAAGGTGATATGTAATTAGAAAAAAAAATTATTAATCGTGTATTTACGAATATTACCAAAATGTTACGATACCTGCATTATTCTTCGCCATCCAATACTCTGTGTTCGAGGCACAACATTGAAATAAGATGCTATACTTCTCTGCACTTTACAGTTATCATTACTTACTACGTTTTCAGTATGTCGCTTTAATTTGTGGGTTAATTGCAGTCCAGAAGTTTTTTTTTTTTTTTTTTGAGACAATATGCGTACACGCGGGCAAAAAATACGTACCAAACTTGTATTCTGCTTGGTCAGAGATTCCAGAAGGACAGTAGCATAACATGTTATCCCAAACGTCGGGCAACTGTCAATCATTTTTTTCTTTTTTGTATCTAAAATAGCTTGGGTGGGAGTGGGATGCATGCAGAGGACATGAGAGTGTTGCTAAACAGAGACGCTTCATCTGGGTTGCTGAGCAGACAGCTGAGGAAGCTAAATGTCTCATTGCTTCTTTGGTGACACATATATGAATAAATGAATTTTTACTATACTTTTTAACTTGTTTCTAGAAAAAGTGTCCGTAATACGGAGGTAAATAGAAGACTGTCCGTGTCCGTACTAGAGAGTGTCCGCTTTAGAGAGGTTTGCCAATATGTTTTTTTTCCTATTGCAGTGTTTGGGGATTACAAAATATGTCCGCAACGGGAGGTGTCCGCTTTATAGAGGTGTCCGGTAGTAGAGGTTTCACTGTATATATTTTCTCTCTGTCAAACGGTTGTCATATGGAAAGAAGCGAAGTGGGAACTTTTACATGAAGAAAACTATAACAGTACGAAATGAATTCACACATATAGGGAATGAACACACTAACGTAAAGATTGCTATCTATTTACAGTATGTGTTTACCTACGGTATTTACGTTCCATAGGTATATTCACATAAGCACACTGTATTATGCAGTAGACGATATGAGAAGAGATGACAAGTCATATTATGCATATTTATTCATTCATAATTAAGCACAGAACGTTACACGTAAGTGTAAGACTCCAAGCAGCGCTAACTGTTATAAGCCGCTTAGAGAGTTTAGCTTACAGTAGTATTCTTCTCTTCTCCTCTTTACCTAAGCTTAGGTGGCAGAGTTCTCCTGCCGACCCGTTCCCTACTAAAACCTTCCTTTATTCCTGTTATCCCCAGAGTTGCCAACTCTAAAACCATCAAAAACGGATGTTGAACTATGAAAAGATCATTAACACTTCTAAGTTATGCAGACTGGATACATTATCGACGGCGTCCCATCAGACCCCACGTAAAACTTTGATAACAAACACCTTGTAAACGATTTACTGAATAGGGGCACGGAGCTCAGTGGTAGAGCCCTTACCTCTGGTCCGTGGGGTCCCTAGTTCGATCCCCTGTCAAAGTAAGTTTGTGGTGGACAACATTGTGTCCTTGGATTTTCTCGGGGTACTCCCGTTTTTCCCACTTTTTCATTCCACCAATTTTTCCATTATCACTCACTTGGTTTAATTATCGTCTCTCAGCTTACAGGGCATAAAGTGGGACTTAAACTGTAAGATGCCATTTCATTTCAAAGATTTATTGAACTTTTAATGTTAAAAGGTATGTGTTCAACAGTTATTTAGACGAGTGTCTAAAATTGTTTATATCAAGGCGTGTCCTTATGGACCTCTTACATTGAGTGATACGCATAAAAAAATATGGAGAAAAATTCAACTGACTTGCGTATCATTATCCAAGTAATTGTAGTTGAGAATCTCAAGTAGGCATAGGTTGGGTAAATAAATTTACAATTTATAAGGTAAAGATAATGCAAATTCTAATAGCCTTCGGCTAACTTTGGACTTCGCCCACAGATGTACGCATCTGCTTGAACTGCGACCAGCCTAAATACAAAAATTTCATGTCCCCAATCTTAAGGAATTTCGATATATTTCATCTTATTTTAACATTTACAACCCGTACTCTCTTTTTTTTTTTCTTACCGCCTTTTTTCTTCTCATGTAGGGGATGTACAGGGTTTATCCGTAAAGTACAGCGCGACGCACCATTCGTCAGCAGCGCGCTCCCGGCGGGAGGATTTCTAGTGGGGATCTAAGTTAAACAACGCACCGGGTGTCAGTCGCGTCCGAGCTCTGATGCATTGAGGCTTACGCGTGGCGCAAAAGCTAGTTTTGAGTTTTTGCACGGACATAAAACGTGAAAATGGAGCGTTCACTGGAGCAGCGCTACGCGATTAAATTTTGCATTCACCTGCGCAGAACCGCTTCCGAGACACTTGCCTTGGTCAAGAAGGCTTACAGAGACAACACCGTGCCAAGGGCTCATGTTTTCCGATGGTTCAGTGAATTCAAGAACGGACGGGAGGCCATTGAAGACATGGACTCGCGCCCTTGAGCGAGTGGTTTGGTCAAAAATGTGGCCAAAGTATAAAACTTTCTGGACTCCGACCGTCGTTTGACTGTAAGATTATAGGCCGTCCAGATCGCTTCATGTCTTCAACGGTCTCCCGCCCGTTCAACTCACTGAACCATCGGAAAACATGAACCGTTGCACGGCGTTGTCTCTGTAAGCCTTTTTGACCAAAGCAAGTGTCTCGAAAGCTGTTTTGCGCAAGTGAATGCAAAATTCAATAGCGTAGCTCTACTCCAACGAACGCTCCATTTTTCACGTTTTCTGTCGTGACAAAAGCTCAGAAACAACTCTTGCATCACGCGTGATCCTCACTGCGCCAGAACTCGGAAGCGACTAGACTACCGCCCGGTGCCTTAACTTAGACACCCCACCACAAATCCCTGTGACGGGAAGCGTGCTGCTGGCTAATGGAGCGCCGCGCGGTGGCCAGTCTGTTTACTTTACGGACAAAGCCTTCTATATATAAACGCTGAAACGCATCTTTAATTATTTTAAATGAAAAGTCTAAATACCATATTTCATGTCTCTAACCTTAAAGGATTTCGAGATATGGTTACACTATTATAACATTCATAACCCCAAGACTTGTTTCCCCTCCCTTTTCTTCCCTTCTAGGGGATATATATACAATAACATTCATAACGCCAAGCCTTGTTTCCCCGCCCTTTTCTTCCCTTGTAGGGGATATACAGTATATAGAATAACATTCATAACCCCAAGCCTTGTTTTCCCGCCCTTTTCTTCCCTTCTAGGGGATATATATACAATAACATTTATAACGCCAAGCCTTGTTTCCCCGCCCATTTCTTCCCTTCTAGGGGATATATATACAATAACATTCATAACCCCAAGTCTTATTTCCCCGCCCTTTTCTTCCCTTCTAGGGGATATATATACAATAAATAATAATCCAGTGTAACACGTGCCTAATTATTTAAATGGGAATCTATATACTAAATATCTACCCTTCAGAAATTCGTATATTTCACTATAGAAATTGCCACCCCTGTTTCCACCTATCCCGTTAAATTTCCAGAAATCATTTCTTAGTTACGTTACAAATCCTATGTACTGTCAGAGTTTTATATTTCTAGCATAAGTAGTTTGGCCTGGGCGATGTATACCTTGCAAGGATCTGTACACCTATACGTACCATAAGTCACATATGTTTACTACAAACGCCTGTTTTTATGAGTTGTACACAAACAGTTTTACGAGTGGCAAACAACGGAAGGAAATTGCATTTTCACGAAGAAACAAAGAGGATACGGAGAACCACGAAAGAATCCGACAACCCCTCCACAGGTTCTTCCTCCAACAGGAGGGCTATAAAAGCGAAGGACAGAACCAAGAAATTCTCAGTGCCAGCCAGTGCTGATCGTTTACCTTTAATACCTGCTCCCGAGGCTGCTGTTGGCTTAGACAAACTTCCTTTCTACCTGAGGCAACATCATATAACGAAGGGGACTATTCATAACCTACACTGAAAATATTAATTTAGAATATTTAAAGACTTTGAAAGAAACTTATAAAAGCTTTGTACATATGTATATATATATAAAAGACATTTTACAGTAAAAGGTTGAAGGGTTAAAAGATTCCCGTGTACGTCATTTGACTCTACCGAGAGAATATTACAATTATACGGTGAGGCTAAAGGAGATGATGATGAGATGAATGATAATGATGAAATGACAAAAGTGGAAGAAAGCGAGATAACCTCCACATAAAAGCACACATGGAGCTTGCCTACTCCAAAGTTCACTTGCCGAGAGCTGAGATCGAACCAACGGCTCCACGCGCCGAAAGTGAGCACTCTACCATTGAACTCCGCGGTCCCATTAGAAAAAGGACAACTAATATTTATGTTCTCTTAATATCAATATAAAATTAAGGAATTATAATTAATGTTAATAAATACTTTGGTACTTACATACGAACTGTTCTGTATGCTCCGAACAAACAAAAAATAATAACTTTTCTTCCGAAAGAGACTAGAGTTGTGTTGTCTATAGAAGTGGCGTACACTATTTATCACAATAAAGAGAGGGGGAATTTAAAGTACTTAATCTGTGACCTTTCTGTGACTAGTAATTCTTATAACACTAAATTTGACTAAGAGAACTCTGAAAAGAAATAATTTTCGGTGATTATTCCCCGTGGCGTGTATGACTCCGAATCTGGCCACCGTATGTTTTTTCCGTTAGTAGTTCGCTTCGCTACTCGTACGACCATATCATCGCTACGACCGTACAAAATTTGGTGAGAATTGATTAAACGGTGTAAATGTAATGACTGCACAGCCAATTTATATGACCGTCACCGTATACATTATGATCAGGATTGGTTGAACGATGTAAATGTGATGACTGTAAGACCAATTTATATCACTATCATCATAGACAGTTCTGTTAGGATTGGTTGAATGGTGTAAATGTGATGCCTGCACAACTAATTTACATAGTACCACCATATACATTTTGGTCAGGATTGATTGAACAGTGTAAATGTGATGCCTACACAACCAATTTACACGACTATCACCATGTTCATTTTTGTCAGGATTAGTTAAACGGTGCAAATGTGATGCCTACACAACCAGTTTACATGACTACACGGTATATATTTTTGTCAGGATTGGTTGAACGGTGTAAATGTGATGCCTCCAGAAGCAATTTACATGACTATCACCATGTACATTTTTGTCAGGATTAGTTAAATGGTGTAAATGTGATGCCTACACAACCAGTTTACATGACTACACGGTATATATTTTTGTCAGGATTGGTTGAAGGGTGTAAATGTGATGCCTGCTTAACCAGTGTACATGAATCGGAAGAATTGGGTTACGTTCGAGCAAAGAAACTCATAGTCACCATCCAATGATCGTTATCACACTGTTTGTTTCATCTAATCTCATTCGCAATGGAGCATACAAAGGAATTTCTTAGGAAAATATGTTTATAGGTAGGTGCAGCACCGATATTCGCCTAGTGAAACACAGGAAAATATGGAAGAAAGTAAGTCAAGATTCCCATATACAGGGTTTGAGGCGAACCTCTCGATTGCTAATTGACAAATTCAACTGGTCACCTGTAAGAAATTAAGAATTGATTTTTAAATTTCTGTTACGAGTAATCTTAAGTTCGATCTTCAGGAACGTAGTGCGTCCTGAAAAGCGAACAAACAAACAAACAACGGAGGATGTTAGCAACCCTGGTTATTTCTCTACCTTTTCTCGTTGTCTGCAACAAAAGCGTGACTGCAAGAGAAAAAGGGATGGAGAAACTGAGAAAAGGAGATTTATCAATAAAGGTGTAAGAAGATTATGCCTATGTACGAAAGAAAGGATGGGGAAGAAGAAGAAGAAGAAGAAGAAGGTGGGGATTGGAGTTTCGAGAGATGGGCTTCTCGTAGAAATACAAGTCTGGTCTCGAAGGAGAGAGCAAAGAAAAGTTGAGAATGTGTGTGTGAGAGAGAGAGAGAGAGAGAGAGAGAAAGTGAGGGGGGAAATGCGCTACATCTTTCCCCTTCCTTGTAGTATCTGAAACACAATAGAATACTGAAGTATTGTCATGCACAAGGAAGGCAGATTTTGATGAGCGGACAATGAAGAGGCAGGGCTTAGAGAAGTCTTCTCATAAGAGACTTCTTATATATATATATATATATATATATATATATATATATATATATATATATATATATATATATATATATATAGTAAAGAACGTTCAGATGCAGCTCCCAGCCTTTTTTGTCTGTGATATCAGTCTTTCCAAAAACAAAGAGCTAATTTCCTTACATGAAAGGAAAGGAAATCGTAATTCAGAATAGCTTTATGAATGCATTATGCAGCTGCTACTATAATCTTTGTAGAGACTTCGTCCATTATTATTACGTTTTTGTCTTTTGTACAACGTAATGCACTGTATGTAGTTATTTTGTATTCACTTAAACTGTGTATATTGTGCTCTAAATCATTTAATTTCATTTGAGATTTTCTTCAACGCTTGCTTTTTCAGCAAATTTGTGCTCTTAATTAGAAGTGTAATGGAACTTCGTGTTCTCTGTTACATCCTAATGTATAAGTCTTGAAGACATACATCTACTAGGTTATAAAGATTTCAGACAACATATCCATGCATGCTGACTTAAATATGATTTCGTACATATACAGGGTGTTAATGAACTATATCGACAAACTTTAAGAGGTGATTCCTCACATCAAAATAAGAGAAAAAGTTCATATGGACCTATGGTGAAAAGTGCATAGTTTCAGAGCTAGGGCTGTCCAAAATCGCGAAAAAGCCAAATTTCAAAAGGCCTTATTTCGAATTCGACAGACTGTGGATGATGGTCCTTATCAGCCTAAAGGAAGTCATGCGTACGCAATCCAAAAATGCATATCTCATTAATGTTCAATGAGTGTACAGATTATTCCCTGCAAATTTCCAGCCATGCCATCAACCGAATTTTGAGTTCCCAAGCCGCCAGCCAATATAGGTTATTACGCCTGTTCAATATTAAAGTTTGAAATTTGTCAGTCGGCTCGGCTACACCCTATATAAGATTTCATACACGAACCTATGATATCATGCTGCTGTATTAGATTTCAGGCACACATCTATTAAACAGTTCTGATGTGTGAGATTTTAGACAAAAGTCTGTTAGATACGTACTATTGTATGGGATTTCAAACACACGTTTTATTGGGTAGATGCTGATGTATGGGATTTCACGTGTTAGATTAGATTTCTGATGGATCAATTAGACATGTGGTGATGTATGAGAATTCAAACACACATCTAGTATATAATTCTGATATATGAGATTTTAAACACACATCTTTTGGATGCATCCTGATATATGATATTTCGGGCGATTATTTCCTATATGTTGTACAAGTTGCATGCATTGATTTGAATTAATCTAATCTTTGTAAAGGCACCTTCTATTTAATGACCAATTATGGAACATATTATTTTGTTGAAACATTTATAGCGCTGTTGAATAAGTCATGTTACTTGATCTTTCTTTTCTGGATATGATATTTTCAACAAATTTAAAAAGTTCGTTATTGAATTCCCCCCCCCCTCTCTCTCTCTCTCTCTCTCTCTCTCTCTCTCTCTCTCTCTCTATATATATATATATATATATATATATATATATATATATATATATATATATATAATTGTTATTTGCGAATTTTTCAGTTTTGATCCCGCCATTCGATAGAGCATCAAAAACTATCTCAAAGAAGTGTTGAAAATTTTCGCGTCATTCTTAGCGTTCCTAAGATATTGGCGAAAAAAGTTCCGATTTCGGGAGATTGAAGGAGCCATATCTCGGGAACTGTAAGTCATATGGTGTTAATCAATACCATTATTGATTCAATAACAATACCAGTTATTGACTCAATAATTATTGCGTCATTAATTATTGGCTCAATAATCATTGCATCATTAGTTATTGATTCAAGAATTATTGCGTCATTAGTTATTGATTCAATAATCATTGAGTCATTAGTTATTGATTCAAGAATTATTGCGTCATTAGTTATTGATTCAAGAATCATTGAGTCATTAGTTATTGATTCAAGAATTATTGCATCATTAGTTATTGATTCAAGAAGTATTGCGTCATTAGTTATTGATTCAATAATCATTGCATCATTAGTTATTGATTCAAGGATTATTGCGTCATTAGTTATTGATTCAATAATCATTGCATCATTAGTTACGGTATTGATTCAAGAAGTATTGAGTCACTAGTTATTGATTCAAGAATTATTGCGTCATTAGTTATTGATTCAATAATCATTGAGTCATTAGTTATTGATTCAAGAAGTATTGCGTCATTAGTTATTGATTCTAGAATTATTGCGTCATTAGTTATTGATTCAAGAATTATTGCATCATTAGTTATTGATTCAAGGATTATTGCGTCATTAGTTATTGATTCAAGAAGTATTGCGTCATTAGTTATTGATTCAATAATCATTGAGTCATTAGTTATTGATTCAAGAATTATTGCGTCATTAGTTATTGATTCAATAATCATTGAGTCATTAGTTATTGATTCAAGAATTACTGCGTCATTAGTTATTGATTCTAGAATTATTGCGTCATTAGTTATTGATTCAAGAATTATTGCATCATTAGTTATTGATTCAATAATCATTGAGTCATTAGTTATTGATTCAAGAATTATTGCATCATTAGTTATTGATTCAAGAATTATTGCATCATTAGTTATTGATTCAATAATCATTGAGTCATTAGTTATTGATTCAAGAATTATTGCATCATTAGTTATTGATTCAAGAAGTATTGCGTCATTAGTTATTGATTCAATAATCATTGCATCATTAGTTATTGATTCAAGGATTATTGCGTCATTAGTTATTGATTCAATAATCATTGCATCATTAGTTACGGTATTGATTCAAGAAGTATTGAGTCACTAGTTATTGATTCAAGAATTATTGCGTCATTAGTTATTGATTCAATAATCATTGCGTCAGTAGTTATTGATTGAATAATGTAATTGTCTGTATTGCATTGTCTATTGAATTTAATCAAATAAATTGAATATACAATTTCATATAAATTTCGAAAAACTTAATTCTTTTTCGTTCTGACATTAATGCTGTTCGGGCATTCTCAACTGTTTACTATTTGCTTTTACGTAAGTTAGTCTTGTAATATAAATCACAATTAAAACTTCCGCGTGTCACGTGCTTATTTGAGAGTTTAATTAATTTAGTTATAGAATAAGCTTGTGTCAGTTCTTTCAATCGTGTTTCTTAGCATATATATATTTTTTAAAAAAATTAACATATAAGAAGCGTTTGATAATATGTATAGTTATATTCATTATATATTCAATGTCCACATGATTCCATTTGATATGATAGCTTCTAAATTAAATATGAGCTTCGGCTATATATTCATATATCAATTTTCGTGACGAAGACTGTTTTCCTACTTCTTAACAGTAGCTCATAAATTAAACTCTCTATGTTAATTTGGGTTCCTTGAAAATTACTGGTTCGGTTTCTTTGTGATTACCATTATTATGAACATCGTTCTTTTTTTTCTTTCTTTCTTAAAATCAGGAGGTGGGGGGGAACGGAATTTAACTCCACAACTTAGTTATACGTTCGTTCGTCTTTAGAGAATTCATTTTGTCGGTTCAATAATGTTAACTCCCTTTCCATATTTAGCACGCTACGGTCCTTTTTCTTCTTCCAGTGCTCTGAAGAATCCGTGTTAGAATCGTTCGTAGTTCCAGTTCCTGGTTCGTGACCGGTTCCTTTTTGTCATAGGGTTGACAATTTTGAGTGAAAGTGCGAACTCTCATATTCAACCGACTCAACTGGATGTTTGTGTTCATAAATTCAGATATTGCATTTTTTTTTTTTTTTTTTTTTTTTTTAGATATTGCAGACTTTTTAAAAAGTAATACTAATAATCGCTCTCCTTGCAATACTACTGCATAAACTACCGTATTCTCGCAGGTATAAATCGCAACTCTAATTATTGTGTGCAATTTCATACTGTTTGCGTGTATAAGTCGCAACTTGAATTATTACATGCAATTTTATATTTGCGTGAACAAGCCGCGACTTTAATTTTTGAGTACAATTTTATATTGTCTGGATGTATAAACAGTAACTTTAATAAGTACATGCAATTTCATATTGTCTCCGTGTATAACCCGCAGCTGTGTAGCCATTCTCTTCAGCCTATCGTATAGCTTGCAATAGTGATACGGATCAACCCGGGTCACGATTTTTGTCATACTCTGTTCTCAAGTCCAGTTTGACCTGGTGGCCTGGAAGCAAAACAAATCACATTAACTCAAATATTCATGTGTTCGATTCCGTTCTTACGTTATTTCTTAATTAAAATCTTAAATATTATTATACGATGTCTTGAATATTATTATACGACGTCTTGAATATTATTATACGACGTCTTGAATATTATTATACGACGTCTTGAATATTATTATACGACGTCTTGAATATTATTATACGATATCTTGAATATTATTATACGATATCTTGAATATTATTATACGATGTCTTGAATATCATAATGCGATGACTTGAACGTTATTATACGATGCCTTGAATATTATTATGCGATGGCTTGAATAACTTTATACGATATCTTAAATATCATTATGCGATATCTTGAGGTTTTTTCGACAAGTTTTTCGAAAACATTAAGAATCCAAAGAATAGGTTTGATCTCCCGTTTATCTTTCATTCAAACCGGAAGTGGCCGAAATCTGCCGTTTCCGGTTCCAACATTGATCACCCTAGAACAAGGACGCTAACAAATAGGGACATTCTGTTTGTAGCAATTGGTTCAGCGTCTTAAGGAAGGCTTCCGTCTTTTACTGTATGTCTCTACTAAGATCGAAGGCGGTAGATATTTACTACTTCATAACTTCCATCTATCTCTGTTCGTCTATTACAGCCCAAAGGTATGAATCTCTTTCAATACTGATTTCCCGTAGTTTAAAAATTTACCGTAGTTTCCCAATTGTGAAACGAATGTCACTTGTTTCTTTACTAGTTCCAAAACTGTAAATTAAACAATATTTATAGTACCCGGAACTATTATTAGAAATTTGCTGGACGCAAAATATATCCTCATCAGTGACAACAAAAAATAGAGCAAAACAGGCGGCCCTAATAGCTACTTCTGCTCTTCCAACTCCCCGCCCCCCAGCCAAGTTGTAAACTCCAGAGAGGAGTGGGTCGTGGGTCAAATGGGTCAAGATTTGTGAGTGGGTCGTGGGTCAACAGGACGTGCCCCACAGCGATCCACCGCGACTCACTCTGACACACCGACCCACTCTCCTCAGTGCATTGTAGACAGCATCTTCTGAACACTGGCAAATTTGTCTACGTTTTACTTTCAAGGCCTCTATTTTTCTTCGTTTGTGTCTTTTTACTTACCTGAGATGAGTACAGTGGTATTTGTTTAAAAAAAAAAATCAGGCACTTTTGGATATTGATCTTTGTAATTGTAAGGCGTTACTACTTGGTTATCGAGAAAGTCGAAATTTACAGTTTCTTTTTTCTTTATGTTGGCCTATTTTATCTTGATTTGAAATTTCCATCCTATTTTCCACCGAAAGATATCTGTAATTCAATAAGGAAATAATTATATATCATAATTTAGTTGAAATTCATCGTAATATTACCCATGACAAACACTTTACCATTTTATATTGTAAAGGTCAAATCCACCTGTATTGTAACAGAGCGGTGCTTGAGCGCTTGACAGTAGAGATTTAAACTTCGGATAGTAATAATTTCACAGCCTTGTTTTATTACAAGTGTAAACTGTTTAGTCAGTGACAAGGAAGGAGTGGATCACGGGTCAGAGTTGACGACGATGGGTTTTGGTGGGTCAGAATGCGTAATGTGTGGTAGGTCAGTGGGTCATGGGTCAAGTTTTCTTTGGCCCACACCATCTCTGGTCATGTCGTGAAGTAATATAAAAGTATTCCTTCTATTATATAAAAGATAGTCGTCGCGCAAAATATATCTCTCTGCCCCTTCGTTCTCCCTTGCCTCCCCCCAAAAAATTAAATCTGGCGTCGTGACTGAGTCGCATCCTCAACATTTCTATCAACATTCGCAGAAAATAAGATAATATACAATCTTTTTTTATTATTATTTTTTTATGGCAGCTATGATTACATATATAGTTTCTAACAGTACAGTTGTACACACAGAAAAGAAAGTATTCTTCAGTTGACAAATTTTCTTTTTCGCAATAACTCGGGAACAAATGAATTAATTTGGATCTTTTTGTCGTTATCCTTAGGCTATTTATAATTTAATAACTTGCCAAAATCGGTACTCTAATAGATTAATTTATTCTTGAGTTATTAGGAAAAGAAATTTTGTCAACTGAAGAATACTTTCTTTCGTGACTGTACAGTGTGTGTCTCCGTTATATGTAGTTGGGTGAAACCGAGTATGATTGCAATTCATACTAAACATTAAATACGATCTCTTCTAATTGAAATTAACCTAAATACAATAACAATTCGTGCAGGAACAAACTACAAAATTAATGGGAAATATACGTACACACAAAAGCATATCTTTGACAAGAAAATTGTCAAGTTGGTAATAACGTGGAGAAACAAGTTAAAAAAAAAAAGAAAAAAAGAAACATAAAATACGAGCGTTATTGTTCAAAATGCATATGTAAAATAAAATAAAAATAAGAAGTTGTTGAAAAAGAAGAAATAAGCTGCCTCAAGCAGTAAGTCCAATGTTTCAGTATTGTTTTGCAGTTTTTATTTTTACAAAACATTTTTCTGACTATTTTTTTAATGCTACCAACCATGAACTACTGGAAATATTTATATTTGAAAACATTAATGGAAACTATTGTACGATAAAACTTTATAGTAATTGAGCCCCTGAATGTTTGCTTCGCGTCGGAGCCTATTCGGAACTCACATGCTATCCAAAAGGATTGCACAAGTCCTTTTTTTATAGCTAAAAATACATCGAAAATACTGTACAGTACGTAACACGAAGTGGGGAAACTTTGTAGAAATGTAAAGTCGTAATACATACAATGTGTGATCAGAAAGTACGATGAATGTACAACTGTAGTTGTACAGTGCCAACTATCGATTAGAGACCTCGGCCCGAGCCCAATCCAGCCCGAACGTACCTAGGCCCGGCCCAGCCCGGGCCCGAAAAGTTTTGGAGATTTTCGGCCCGGCCCGGCCCAATAAGTTTTTCAAAATTCTTGGCCCAAACCCGGCCCGGGCCCGATAAATTTTTTAAAAAATTAGCTCGAGCCCGAATCTTTCTCAAAATTTAGTACTAAATTTGACCTAACCCTCAGAAACATTTTCTAAACTCTGGTTCACAAACTGACGCTTGCCTCCCGAATGGTATCATTGCCTCCTAGAACTTTGCCTGTCATCGAGAGAACAAAAACTCAATTCCCTGTAACAAAAATCTAACTTAATTGATTTTTAGCATAAAGTGAAGATGGCAATATTGTTTAGCGACAGGCAAAACACTCCCACCCCTTCTTTTTATATTTTGAGTTCAGTGAAGGTCAAGGTCAGAGCTCAATTTACCGCATAATGCCTGCAATCCTCTAAAGTGAAACTGGAGCCGCTAAGCAACACAAAATGTAAATAGCTATTGCATTCTTTGTAACATTTTTCACGGACACACTTCTTCAACGTTTGGGTTTATTCCAATTATCGTTTAACGAAAGTCAATAATTATTAAAGAATTGCAATCGATCGGCCCCAGCCCGGCCCGACCTGAAGAGAAATCAGTGTCAGCCAGCCGAAGCCCGGCCCGGCCCAAAGAAATAACAGTGTCGGCCCGCCCAAGCCCGGCCCGGCCCAAAGAAATAACAGAGTCGGCCCGCCCAAGCCCGGCCCGGCCCAAAGAAATAACATAGTCGGCCCGCCCAAGCCCGGCCCGTGCAGGTCTCTACTATCGATGTTGTAGCCATTTCAACTAAACGGTGTGACAAACATCTTGGCATTTGAAGGCGGCGCTCCAAGTTCCCTTTAAATGCTGCTAGCAAATGGGAGACCAGCGGTATTGTCACGTTTAATTTATACACATCCACGTCTATCCCCTGCCACCTGATCGCGCTGTAGTTCGTCTGCTTAGACACTCCTGTAACATTTGGCAACATCGCATCAGAGCTTGCGTTTTATTCGTTTAGCTGAAATGCAAAGATGTTTGTCACAGGCTTTAGTAAGCCTGGTAGCTTAAATCTGTGGTAAAATCAGTATCGAGTTTGAACGAGTTGTGAAATGTAGGTAGCTTCCGGGAGCAGAAGAGTGAGGATGTGTTAAGAGTGTCTCTCGGACATCAATATTATATTTTGTTCTAAGCTTGAAAAAAGTACCAAAGAAGCTCATGAAATGTCAAAATCAGTGTATGGCGTTAAAGCAGTGGAACTGAAGACTCTTTACCAAGGATCTAATAAAATAGAGGATCTGCCCTTACAACAAAATCTTGAAGCCATACGTCACAGTTTCGCCACCCCTACTCTGCCCAGTCCGCCCAATAGGATCGCAATGTTTTGAGTCAACAATCATGGCAGAAACGAAAGTAGCCAATCAGACGATGGTAGAAACGAGAGTAGCCAATCAGACGTGCCGATGCTCGTTTGCTTTTTGGCTTCACCGATTTAATAGGATGAAGATATATATGGGCAGATCCTTTATTTATAACATCCTTGCTGTTTACAAGTGCTTTGAGTAGTTGAAAAGCGCCAACGATTTGGTTGAAAACGTGCAAAAGGAGACACAAATCATATGTTCAAACAGGCGAATAACTATTCGAGAGCTTTGCGAAGAACTAAACATCTCTGTGGGTTCGTGAAAATCATTTTAACTGCCGATTAAATGGTCAAAAGGCTTCCTGCTTTACCACGAAAACGTTCCGTACCACATCTTACGTTTAACCTTTAAACGACGGAGGGATTTAAATGCCGCAGCCCCTTTTATACGGCGCCATTTAAAGCGTTTTCGTAAGAGTTTACAAACAAATCCATATCTTCACCCCTATTTATCCTAGGATCATGGTTCATACCTCATTCTCTTCAGAATGGAGCTGGCTTTCAAATGGTACCACTTGCATGCTCGTATCATATACCAGGAGAGGGGAAAATGATTTTAAATATAAAATTTCGTAGGGGGGAATTTTTTTCCACACTTTGGGCCCCTCTGGAACGGCCCTGTGTGAACGTAGAGATCTCAAAAAAAATCTGGTAAATAGTACTTGGTATACTGAATGTGTGTGCTAAATTTCAAGTTTATATCTTGAATACTAAGGGCGGGAGAAATTTTATCAAGAATTCCCACAATGCCCCAAATTACCGCAAAACACCATGATCTCAGGTAAAAAATTTCCTGAGACATCTCTATTTACCCTAGAACTACAATCTGCCAATCATTCTCTTCAGAATAGAACTGCCTTTCAGGCGGTACCATTCACATGTCTCCATCATGTATCTAAGGCGGGAAAATCCCGATAAAAGGAATTTTTTGGTGTAAATATCCCTTTTTTCAAATTTTAGCCCCTCTGGCTCCCCCCTGTTTTAACGCAGAAATCTGAAAAAAAAATTCTGTTAAATACTACTCGGTGGACTGAATGTTTGTGCACAATTTCAATCTTCTAGGTGCAAAAATAGGCCCGCAAAAAATTATATATACCGACAACGTCCCATATTCCCCTATACAGAAGTATATTTTGATAAAAATTCCCTGACACATCCCTAATTACCCTAGGGTCATGTTTCGCCCATCATTCTCTTCAGAATAGAACTGCCTTTCAGACGGTACGACTCACGTGTCTCCATCATGTACCTAAGGCGGGAAAATCCCGAAGAAAGGGATTTTTTTGGTCTAAATATCCCTTTTTTCAACTTTTAGCCCCTCTGGACCCCCCTGTTTTAACGCAGAGATCTGAAAAAAAAATCTGATAAATACTACTAGGTGGACTGAATGTTTATACACAATTTCAATCTTCTAGGTGCAAAAGTAAGCCTGCCAAAAATATATATATACTGACAATGTACCATATTCCCGTATACAGAGGGATATTTTTGAAAATTCCCTGAGACATCCCTAATTACCCTAGAATCATGGTTTGCACATCGTTTTCTTCAGAATAGAACTGCCTTTCAGGCAGTACCATTCACATGTCTCCACCATGTATCTAAGACGGGAAAATCCCGAAGAAAAGGATTTTTTGATAAAAATATCCCTTTTTTCAACTTTTTCCCTCTCTGGATCCCCCCCTGTTTTAACGCAGAAATCTAAAAAAAATCTGTTAAATACTACTCGGTGGAGTGAATGTTTGTGCAAAATTTCAATCTTCTACGTGCAAAAATAAGCCCGCCAAAAAATAATGAACATAGGCTTAATAAAAGAAAATATATATATATTTGAGAATTATGACGTCATCACCTCCTATGTCTCGACGCAGGAAGGTGTGAAACCATACGTAAGGTCTTCTACAATGCCTCTTGACTTGAAAAACAAAACAAAAAAAAACGGACGAAAAAGCTCAAATAGGAGAGTTATAACGCAATGTACCATGAAACACACAAAGGGATAGAGTGGTGGACTGTCTGGACAGAAACACTCTCACACACAAACAAACGCATTCACGCACACACATTTTCCCTTATCTCATCAACATCATTGGTAATAAACACCTCGAAGTGTAAGCTGAGTTCCTCACAAGAGAAACAATCTCCTCGTGTCAGCAGAAATAATTGATAAACAAGCGGTCACAAAAGTCAACGTGAAGAAATGAAAAAAAAAAGGGGGGAGGAAAAGTAACCAATTTTATGGTTTGTTTGGGTTACAACTGGTGAACCATATTTCAGTCACGTGTTTCTTTGATCGTTTTAGAACACACAGATGCTAGCAGCGGAAGGTTTGATGCAGGATAGCCAGTGCTACATTAGTTATTGGTCTGAATAATCTTTTGGTCGAAAAGGACCAAACCGTATTTTCAGCCAAAATCGCTATTGGTCGAAAACGACCAACTTCGTCGTGTAAAGGTTAACCCGCGAGTTGTTGGCCGAAAAAAAAAATCCTGTCTGTCCACAATCGCTATGTTTTCCAGATCAGTACCATGCAATTTCTGGCTCTTCCCAAAAATTAAAACCACGCTTAAAGGAAAACGTTTTGACACCATTTCTGACATTGAGAGAACCACGACAGAGCATGTGAACGCCCTCACAAAAGAAGCCTTCGCGACATTGTTCCAGTCATGGATTCAACGTTGGGATAAGAGCATTGCTAGCCAAGAACAGTACTTTGAAGGAGATTAAATCAAATTCCATGTAAGCTTTATTACTTTGTTTCTAATAAAATTATTCACCATAGTTTTTGACCACACCTCGTATATATTAAAGGAGATTAAATCAAATTCTATGTAAGTTTATTACTTTGTTTCTAATAAAATTATTCACCATAGTTTTTGACCACACCTCGTATATATTAAAGGATATTAAATCAAATTCTATGTAAATTTATTACTTTGTTTCTAATAAAATTATTCACCATAGTTTTTGACCACATCTCGTATATATTAAAGGAGATTAAATCAAATTCCACGTAAGCTTATTACTTTGTTTCTAATAAAATTATTCACCATAGTTTTTGACCACATCTCGTATATATTAAAGGAGATTAAATCAAATTCTATGTAAGTTTATTACTTTGTTTCTAATAAAATTATTCACCATAGTTTTTGACCACACCTCGTATATATTAAAGGAGATTAAATCAAATTCTATGTAAGCTTTATTACTTTGTTTCTAATAAACTTATTCACCATAGTTTTTGACCATACCTCGTATATATTAAAGGAGATTAAATCAAATTCTATGTAAGCTTTATTACTTTGTTTCTAATAAAATTACTCACCGTATTTTTTGACCACACCTCGTATATATTAAAGGAGATTAAATCAAATTCTATGTAAGCTTTATTACTTTGTTTCTAATAAACTTATTCACCATAGTTTTTGACCATACCTCGTATATATTAAAGGAGATTAAATCAAATTCTATGTAAGCTTTATTACTTTGTTTCTAATAAAATTACTCACCGTATTTTTTGAACACACCTCATTTATCTCGTTTCTTCTTAAGAGGCCTCATCCCGGCGAAATTAAAATACCGCTAATTTTACAATAATTATGTAATATCTTCAAATAGATAAAAGATAATTGAAATATGGAACAAGAGCGCCCTAGATAATATTATTTTGTGAGAGGTACCGTTATCACAAGTCACCTAGCGGCTTTCCGTTTTCAGCTGTTTAGAAACGCGAAAATAAATGCCGATTTTCAAAATGGCTCGAAATCGAAAGGAGATAAGTGAGTCGTGATAACGGTTTCTCATGTAAAATAATATTGTCTAGGGCGCTCTTGTTCCACATTTCGATTTATCTTTTATCTATTTGAAGATATCACATAATTACAGTAAAATTAGCGGTATTTTAATTTCGCCGGGATGAAGACTTAAATTACTTTCAAGGGAGCAGCGTACGGAGCAGGAAATGCTTTGTGGTGGTCGATGCAACAACGTCTCTAATTTACAAATGACAACCAAGCGCGGTAGCTAATGGCCACTTCTCTTGGCAATACTTCGCGACTCAAATTCTACGTTGCAATACCTGTCATCAACATACTTTACTTTAGTTCTAGTTCTTTACTTCGTCCTTGGTCCTCTGTTACCCAGCATAAACACAAAATTAGCGACCGAAAAACACAATAGTGACTGACATCAAAATCACTTTGTCACAGTTTCTTGGAATGGTATCACGGGAACTGCTAAGTAAGTTCAGAGTAATACAATTCCCGGTAGTGGAACATGGAACGCATTGAAATACACCAGGGTTCTATTTTAAACTGTATATCTTGTTCTTGTGCTGACAAACACGTAAATATAAAGCAACCAATCAATTGTACGTTATCAATGTGCTACATTTAAATTGTCAATTTTCAGTTACCAGGACATAATCGAGATGTTAAGATTATTTTTTTAAATTTTAAATCCAACAATTAACAGTGTCATGTGCACGTCATGTGATTGAGTTTGGTTTGTATTTACTGATATTTTGTAGTTAATATTGAAACGAAGTGGTAATAAATTTGTACCACTTCCGGTGTTAGTAGAGAGTTTCGAGTGGAAATGGAATACTCTTGGGACGCTTCATTGACTGCAGAGAAACGATTCTCGCTATCTATAACCGTTTTTATCCTACAGTGAACAACCTTAAAACCGGAAATGGTAGTAGCTTTCTGAGACTTCCGGTGGGAATAGAAGGTTAGGAGAAAAAAACAGTGCGCTTTCTTAGAGCGCTAAATCGATTAAAAAAAACGCTTCTCGTTATCTCTGTTTGCTCCGTGTAGATTAATATGAAAACCGGAAGAGGTAGTACATTTCTAGTACTTCCGGTTTTAGTATAGAGATTAAAATGGAGGTGGAATATATTCTTTAAATGCTTAATTTATTGCAGAATTCTGGTTCTCCTTATCTAGTATCTTTTCGCTCTCTAGTAATCAACTTTAAAACGGGAAATGGTTGATTTCTGCCACTTTCTTTATAGCCTGGCCAAAATTGTTGGTCCTCCATCAAGTACCTCTTGAGATTTTTGCCTCCCGACGGACGTACTCACGGACAGACAGAGTAAACATATAAAGAAGTTTGGATGCACATATGGACAGATAGGGTAAATATATAAAGGAGTTAGGACGGACACATGAACAGACAGGATAAATATATAAAGGAGTTTGGATGGACAGGTGGACAGACAGTGTAAATATATAAAGGAGTTTGGATGGACGGGTGGACAGACAGTGTAAATATATAAAAAAAAGTTTGGATGGACAGGTGGACAGACAGGGTAAATATATAAAGGAGTTTGGATGGACAGGTGGGCAGACAGTGTAAATATATAAAGGAGTTAGGACGGACACATGGACAGACAGGGTAAATATATAAAAGAGTTAGGACGGACACATGAGCAGACAGGGTAAATATATAAAAGAGTTTGGATGGACAGGTGGACAGACAGGGTAAATCTATAAAGGAGTTTGGACGGACACATGGACAGACAGGGTAAATATATAAAAGAGTTAGGACGGACACATGAGCAGACAGGGTAAATATATAAAAGAGTTAGGACGGACACATGGACAGGCAGGGTAAATATATAAAAGAGTTAGGACGGACACATGAGCAGACAGGGTAAATATATAAAAGAGTTTGGATGGACAGGTGGACAGGCAGGGTAAATATATAAAGGAGTTTGGACGGACACATGGACAGACAGGGTAAATATATAAAAGTTAGGACGGACACATGAGCAGACAGGGTAAATATATAAAGGAGTTAGGACGGACACATGAACAGACAGGATAAATATATAAAGGAGTTTGGATGGACAGGTGGACAGACAGTGTAAATATATAAAGGAGTTTGGATGGACGGGTGGACAGACAGTGTAAATATATAAAGGAGTTTGGATGGACGGGTGGACAGACAGTGTAAATATATAAAAAAAAGTTTGGATGGACAGGTGGACAGACAGGGTAAATATATAAAGGACTTAGGACGGACAGGTGGACAGGCAGGGTAAATATATAAAGGAGTTAGGACGGACACATGAACAGACAGGATAAATATATAAAGGAGTTTGGATGGACAGGTGGACAGACAGTGTAAATATATAAAGGAGTTTGGATGGACGGGTGGACAGACAGTGTAAATATATAAAAAAAAAGTTTGGATGGACAGGTGGACAGACAGGGTAAATATATAAAGGAGTTTGGATGAACAGGTGGGCAGACAGTGTAAATATATAAAGGAGTTAGGACGGACACATGGACAGACAGGGTAAATATATAAAGGAGTTAGGACGGACACATGAGCAGACAGGGTAAATATATAAAAGAGTTTGGATGGACAGGTGGACAGGCAGGGTAAATATATAAAGGAGTTAGGACGGACAGGTGGACAGGCAGGGTAAATATATAAAAGAGTTAGGACGGACACATGAACAGACAGGATAAATATATAAAGGAGTTTGGATGGACAGGTGGACAGACAGTGTAAATATATAAAGGAGTTTGGATGGACGGGTGGACAGACAGTGTAAATATATAAAAAAAAAGTTTGGATGGACAGGTGGATAGACAGGGTAAATATATAAAGGAGTTTGGATGGACAGGTGGGCAGACAGTGTAAATATATAAAGGAGTTAGGACGGACACATGGACAGACAGGGTAAATATATAAAAGAGTTAGGACGGACACATGAGCAGACAGGGTAAATATATAAAAGAGTTTGGATGGACAGGTGGACAGGCAGGGTAAATATATAAAGGAGTTTGGACGGACACATGGACAGACAGGGTAAATATATAAAAGAGTTTGGATGGACAGGTGGGCAGACAGTGTAAATATATAAAGGAGTTAGGACGGACACATGGACAGACAGGGTAAATATATAAAAGAGTTAGGACGGACACATGAGCAGACAGGGTAAATATATAAAAGAGTTTGGATGGACAGGTGGACAGGCAGGGTAAATATATAAAGGAGTTAGGACGGACACATGGACAGACAGGGTAAATATATAAAAGAGTTAGGACGGACACATGAGCAGACAGGGTAAATATATAAAAGAGTTTGGATGGACAGGTGGACAGGCAGGGTAAATATATAAAGGAGTTTGGACGGACACATGGACAGACAGGGTAAATATATAAAAGAGTTTGGATGGACAGGTGGACAGACAGGGTAAATATATAAAGGAGTTAGGACGGACACATGAACAGACAGGATAAATATATAAAGGAGTTTGGATGGACAGGTGGACAGACAGTGTAAATATATAAAGGAGTTTGGATGGACGGGTGGACAGACAGTGTAAATATATAAAGGAGTTTGGATGGACACATGAGCAGACAGTGTAAATATATAAAAAAAAGTTTGGATGGACAGGTGGACAGACAGGGTAAATATATAAAGGACTTAGGACGGACAGGTGGACAGGCAGGGTAAATATATAAAGGAGTTTGGATGGACGGGTGGACAGACAGTGTAAATATATAAAAAAAGTTTGGATGGACAGGTGGACAGACAGGGTAAATATATAAAGGAGTTTGGATGAACAGGTGGGCAGACAGTGTAAATATATAAAGGAGTTAGGACGGACACATGGACAGACAGGGTAAATATATAAAGGAGTTAGGACGGACACATGAGCAGACAGGGTAAATATATAAAAGAGTTTGGATGGACAGGTGGACAGGCAGGGTAAATATATAAAAGAGTTTGGATGGACAGGTGGGCAGACAGTGTAAATATATAAAGGAGTTAGGACGGACACATGGACAGACAGGGTAAATATATAAAAGAGTTAGGACGGACACATGAGCAGACAGGGTAAATATATAAAAGAGTTTGGATGGACAGGTGGACAGACAGGGTAAATATATAAAAGAGTTAGGACGGACACATGAGCATACAGGGTAAATATATAAAAGAGTTTGGATGGACAGGTGGACAAGCAGGGTAAATATATAAAGGAGTTTGGACGGACACATGGACAGACAGGGTAAATATATAAAAGAGTTAGGACGAACACATGAGCAGACAGGGTAAATATATAAAAGAGTTTGGATGGACAGGTGGACAGGCAGGGTAAATATATAAAGGAGTCTGGACGGACAGGGTAAATATATAAAGGAGTAATGACGGACACATGGACAGACAGGGTAGAGTCTAAATATATAAAGGAGTTTGGACGGACACATGGACAGACAGAGTAAATATATAAAGGAGTTAGGACGGGTACGTGGACAGACATGGTATATAGGAGTTTAGACGGACACATGAAAAAGAATGACATCTTTAAGTTTTACGTCCCATGGTTATGTCGGGTAGGCTAAAGGAGACGGGTGCTAATGAGAAATGGAGGAAATGGTGGAATGAAGAAACTGGGAGGAAAGGGGAGAATCCCGAGAAAACCCACGCACGCGGTGTTTGTCCACCACAAAGCTCACTTGGTGCGAGCTGGGATTGAACTAGTGACCCCATGCACCAGAAGTGAACTCTTTACGACTGAGCCACCGCGGCCCCACGGACACATAGACTAGACAGGGTAGATAT
Organism: Thermobia domestica; assembly: GCF_964235325.1. Lineage (NCBI taxonomy): Eukaryota > Metazoa > Arthropoda > Insecta > Zygentoma > Lepismatidae > Thermobia > Thermobia domestica. Next base: position 28,637,367 of record NC_137457.1, on the reverse strand, counting down.
ATTTGGGAGTTTGGACGGACACATGAGCAGAAAGCATAAATATATCAAGAAGTTTGGGCACGCAGACAAGGTAAATATATAAAAGAGTTTGAACGGACACATGGACAGACAGGGTAAAGATACTGGGGGCCCGGCCCCCCAAGCTCATGTAGGCCCCCATGCATTTTATGAATATATATTTTTTTATATGTATTTTTATTGTTACATGTATTTTTTATGAATGCCCCCCAAAGTTACAGAGAAATCGGCGCCCTTGAGGGTAAATATATAAAGGAATTTTAGTTGGTAAACCAAACACTTTAAAAATCATTTTTAAGAAGTTGTTTTTATTGATCTGAAATAAATATAACTTTGTTTTATTAAAACAATTGATAATACCGATGAACTAACATTTTTGTTTGTTTATTTTTCTAGGTAAGTGGCATTCCTTTCAACACGCCCATATTAAAAAAAAATAAATAAATAAAATAAGAAATCGGAGTATGCAATCGAAGTAACCAGTAAATCCAAGTAGGTAAGTACAGATTAATCCGTCAGTAAATTGGCGCATTATCTTATTATTAAAGTTCCTTCTTTAAGTCAGAACATATTTGATAATGCTGTTCAGATCGTGTCTGAAAATTATACCCTGTACAGAATCCCCTGCACACCCATTGAACGTTGATGAAACATGCATCTTTGGATAGCGTATGTATGACTTGCTTTATGCTGACATGGTACTGCCACTCTAGGGTTTCTCGAATTTGAAATACCGAGTGTTGAAATTTAGTTTTCTGCGATTTTGGATAGCCCTAGCTCTGAAACTATACACTTTCTCCCACAGATCCATATGAACTTTTTCTCTTATTTTGATGTGTGGAATCACCTCTTACAGTTTGTCGGTATAGTTCATTAACACCCTGTATATATAAAATATTTTGGACATTATTTTACTTAAACAGAAGTTAAAATTAAAGAGTTAATGATAATTTTGGGATATATCTCATTAACGACTTCCCAAAATTTATGTGGGTGCATATCAATGTTGGGAAGTATTAGCTTACGTATAAGTTTCCAGGAAATTCTCGATATTTGATTGATTTATTTTTAGTTAAAATCTTTTATAAACACTGTCACAAAGGGCTGCGCTGTGATAAAGTAAAATATATCGGTGGTATAAGGATAAGTTGGGGCTGCCCTAGCTCAGTCGGTAGACCGCTGACTTAAACGCAAGAAAAACGGGTTCAAACCCGGCTCCAAACTAAAAGTCTTGTGGGTGTGCCACACCCACAAGATTATTTGTATGGATGCCGGAGCCTCGGAGCACCCACGTAATCGGCGTGCATGCTTATTAACCAAACGATGTCTCAGGCGTGTACCTGGAAGTATTTTTGAGGGGGGAGGGTCCAATACGTATGTAATATTAAACCTGTCTTATTCTGCACCCGAAAAGACGATAAATAATTCTTAATTACTGCCATCTATGTTTTTATAAAAAAAATATAGAAATAGATTATTTATATAAGAAGAGTACAAGATGGGACGTAAAATCAAATGTTTAAGCTACGTGAATCATTTCTGTGGTAAACCCGTATAGTTCTATTAAAAAACTCTACAAATGTTAATTGAGTTACAAAATTCGGAGGGAGGGCGGATCCGGTAGACCCTCTGTAGATGCGCCCCCTAAAGGTCATATTCTAAGTGTCATAATAAAGACCTTAAGGGTCTTCACTATAGCGAAATTAAACTACCGGTAATTTTAGAGTTTTTCTGTAATATCTTCAAAACAAATAAAAAAATATTCGAAAAGCAAAAACGTAGAGTACTTCACAATATTATTGTGCACGTGATACCGTTATCACAACTCATCTATCTGCTTTCGATTTGCAACTGTCGATAGATTTAACAGTTTTTGCGGGTTCTGTAAATAGCGGCATACCAAAAGAAGATAGGCGAATTGTGGTAAAGGTATCGCATGCAAAAATCGTATTATCTAGTTCACTACGTTTCTGTTTTTCGAATAGTTTTATTTGTTTTGAAGATAGTACAGAAAACTCTAAAATTACCGGTAGTTTAATTTCGCTCTAGTGAAGACCCTTAATCATGGTATACTTCAGCATCATTTCACCTTAATAAGTAACGTGGTTCTGGTACATCACAAAATTTTTAAGCTCATAAAAAAAATCGCTTTCTTTTATTTCTCGAAAACTACGCATGAGTTTTTTGTATACTGACGTAAATCATTTTGATTAGCTCAATCACTTCTATCGATTGTATGTATGTGTCTAGCATTTAGGCAATTTTTTTTAAATAATAATGCAGAATTATTAACATTGAACGTTTCAGAATATGATAAGGGCTTCGTCTTTTCCTTTTCTGACTGGATATTTTTTTTTTTTTTTCGATCATGCCTTTTATAGGTACTGAGCTACACAATAGCATACAAATGAGCACGTGGCTCTATTAATTTGTGTTCAGAATTTAGGGTGTGTGTGTGACGTTTCAGAGGCGGGTGAGCAGGTGATATATATACAGTACGTATTCTTAGTACTGTCTTGCAGCAGAACCATATGGACAGGAAAGCTTGCTTTTTTTTTTTTTTTTTTTGTCGGCTTGTTTAGGAAACGCCAAATGGGGGATGATACAATAAGGGAGAACGTTGAGAGGAGAGGGGGAGGAAAGAGTGTATAAACTATGTAACGAATTTGATTGGTAGCCTGAACATATAAGCATATTAAGAAATAGAGCCTGCGGTGCCTGTTTTGAATATTACGTATATAGGAACCGCGCTGTCGTCTTCTGCTTCCGTTGGGTATTCCAGTCGCACAAAGACTTATGAAGGAACGAGACATTGGGAGTTGTAGGGTAAAACGGGGTAAAATGAAGTCGGGGCTTAGAAAAAAAAGAAAGAAAGAAAGAAGAAAAGACTCAGCAGCCAAATATTAAATTACAGAAAGGCCTAGAAACTATTTTCTCAATGCCAAGAGCTTTTAGTAATTGCCTTCGCAGAGTGAATTATTCATGCGCTGTGAAATATGCGTCGTGGTATCTCTCAATATGGGTTGATTATATTTGAAAGCGGCGGATCAAGTATTTTCCTTTATTGTGAATATTGCCTTTTTTTATTTTGAAAAAAATAATAAAGAAGCAGGGTGAAAAAAACAGGTTAAGAAATTTTCTTGTCCACAGATTTCTTTAATGATGCGGTATCCTATTCCTTTTGTGTAATTTCCCACTTTATTAGATAGATTTACTCATCTTTTGTGCCGAAGTAGATTTGCTTATGTCTTTTTGGATCCAAAGATCCAATATTTTTCAGTCAAAAAATTTCCTGTACGCTTTATATGTGGAGAACTACATATAGTGTAGCCAAATCCAAACTATCACTTAACTCAGTATTATGTGCTTATTCCATTTAAAAAAAAAAAAAAAAAAAAAAAACGATTTAGGGGCCGTTCGAAAATTTTGTGGCCCCTGATCCAAAAACTAATTATCGACCAAGATGGCAATCTTTTGATTCTTTTTTTAAACCATTCTTAAAATTCTTGTTCTTTATTTGTATAGCCAACTTTTAGTATACTCGTTAGTAAAAATGTATTCCACAGCATCAGACAAGTTACAAACTTACTAACACGAAAGAGCGAGATCCCATTGACGTTACTGAACACAAAAACTTGAAAGCACAAGTCTAAATCAAATAGCAAGTTTAAGTTACTTCATAGAGGATGTTTAGCAGCACCGTAAATTGAAGCCTTTTCTTGGGGGGAACCATTAATATTTGGACCCACGTAGAAAAATATTAAGTTTAGCTTCCGAGAAACATATGAAATATAAAAATCGGGCCTCCTAATATTTAAAGGACTAGCTCAGGAGAGTAATGCTCCCGGAAGTAGGAACGAAAAACACAGTTCTGATTGGTTGGCGTTGTCCATTTCTTGCCACATTGCATTCAAATAGTATAAATCAAACGGTGGCTGATGTCAGTCTTCGAGGCCGAGTGGGCTAACGTTCACGAGTTCAAACCCGGCCCGAGGAAAGTTTTTTTTTCATTTTTATAACACTTTTTAAATTGAGTTGAGTTGAGTTGATTTTGAGTTTAACGTCCCGTTCAGCAGCGAGGCTATATGAGACGTGGACCTACTGATTAACGTGGAATCCGAACCACATGAGCTCCCGCCGGGAATCGAACCCGGGTCTCCCACGCCAAAGGCGCGTACGCTAACCGCTTAGCCACGGAGGAGCTCACTTTTTAAATTAAAATAATATGAAAATAATACTCAAAAAAGTGATTTACTTACTTTTGTGCAGATAAGTAGTAGTAGTAGTAGTAGTAGTAGGAACGGGTTAAAAGCCCCACAGGGCTCGTTTTGTTCCCCTTGTACTCCATGATATAAATTTTGTGACCAACTTAAAACAACTGGCTAGGATAGCGCGTAAAACAGCTGGCTAGAGTAGCGCGCGAAAAAAACGTACTTCCGGGAGCATTACTCTCCCGAGCGGGTCGTATATTCAAACCCTTAATAAACGTTTTCCTTATTTCTTGGAGCCCTAATTGGCTTTTTTCTAAAGTAGGCCAAGTTCTTATTCCATAATGGTTTTCGCTAACTTTGCGCATCGCAACGCAACGCAAACTATGCAATAAGTAAGTTATAAGTGCAATGTCGAATATCGCAAATTACAATGCAAATTTTGCGTTGCGTTTAAAGAATTAGGCCCCGGATTACATTTATAATTCATCTTCAGGGAGTATACTTTGTTCAGGTGCTGGAACAGCAGTAACGCCTTAAATTGTTTTTGGTTTCTTTGAGTCAAGAACGGGCATGTCAACTAGTCTGGGAATCAATAGCGGAAACACCGAAGGTCTTTCTTGCCATGGAATAATGAATGGGGTTTGAAGGGAATCGCATGTAAAATAATAATAATAATAATAATAATAATAATAAAACGATCGATGGGGCCTATTAGTAACCACTCATAGTTTTGGGGGTTGCTGAGATGAATAATCACACGCCTGATGGCGTTTTGAGTCTAAATCCAGCGTCTGTCGGTATGCTGGGGTGAGAAAGTTGCCAATGAGGTATTCAGTTTCCCACACGTATCCCAACTTTTTTCAAAATTGCTGTTTTAATGGGGAACAATTCCTATAATTATTTACATGACATGGAAGTATGTGTCTATTGTTTGTAATCACATCACACAAAAACGGCTGATCCATTCGAAATGAATTTTAGTTTATGGTCACTTCAATTAAACGACATATCATAAGTGGGGAGTCAAAATTAATGTCAAAAATAAAATATACTATGTGTTTTTTATCAATACACTTTGATTGAAATATACATCCTAAGGGGCGAAAAGCAGTGGCGGATCTAGAAGATATGAACTGGGGGAGAAGCCAGAACTCAGGCTATGATAGGCATATCGTGAGTTTACTATGAACTTCCAAAAATACATAAATAATAACTTAAATTAGTTTTCTTACTCAAAAAACTGGGAGCCTAGGCCCCCGGCTTCGGGCTCGCCGAAAAAACGGTACAAATACTTTATATATATATATAATTCTCAGTGGCGTATTTACGGTTTTGTTTCGGGGAGGGCTTTGCTAACTTTCGGGGGGGCTTTGCCTGGAAATGTGAAAATTCTGCAAGATAATCTATAGTAATTAAGATTTCGGGGGAGATTAAGCCCGGAAGCTCCCCCTAAATACGCCACTGTCTATTCTTCTCGTGCGGGGACACGATAACTCAGTGTTAGAGCGCACTTCTGGTGTGTGGGGTTTCTGGATCGATCCCCGGCGAAGTAAGTGTGTCATGGACAAGATTGTTTCCGTGTTTTTTTTTCTTCGGGGTATCCCCGTTTCCTCCTACATTCTGAAGCTACCAATTTTTCCATCATTTTTGACTTGTTTTTATCAAACCGTCTCCCTTAGCTTAACGGGCATAATCGTGGGACGTTAAACTGAAGGTTTCATTTATTTCTCTATGTTCTTTCCGTGCGAAGAACGGGTATTTCAGGTAGTAAATTAATAACTTACTAAAATCATTCAGGTCTTCCGAGACGGAAATAAATGGAAAAGGTGATAGATTGTGCTGGGTATGGTGTCAGACAGCCAATCACCTTGAACACTTTTGATATAAGTTATCGCATTTCAGGAAAGGTTTGTTTACATTTAGTTTCTAAGATTCCTTTCAGAATGTGACAAATCATGTCACCAGGATTACAAGATGTCTCTGAGAACTTGTCTCTTATCTTTTAATCAAACACATTGCTTATGATAAGCGAGTTTACTGTATCGTCTTGTTCTTAGACTTGTTAAAATGGTACTAAAGATTTATTTGAGTTGGATATGCGAAATAACCAATCAGAATCGCAGGTTTGACCTTGGTGTTTTATTTAGCTTTTTGTCATAAGAAAGTAAATATAGTGATTGATTGTAAAATTTGCGAAGGAAAAATAGAACGTTATTTACTTACAATGCTCAATATAGCAATTGTTACGGTATTTTTTTTGTAGTAAGGAAATGGGGTGTATCAAAGAACCGTAAAAAATAAAAACTTCAGAATCAAGTACTAATGTGAAACAGAAGTAAATTCATGTCATATTGATTACGAGCTTCGGTTTATTGGAGTGTATATTATTATAAAACTTGGATCTAGGATTTTTTTTTTTAAAAAAAAGAAAGAAATTAAGTGGCACAATAGTTCTTTGTAAAAAAAAAATATGGATACGTTAATGTACCCAGGGTGTATCATCACCTTGCCTAATTCCCATTTTGCCTAACATTTTATCAGGTGTCAATCACAGATAAAAATTACACGACCCGCTCGGGAGAGTAATACTCCCGGAAGTACGTTTTTCCGCGCGCTACTCTAGCCAGCTGTTTTACGCGCTATCCTAGCCAGTTGTTTTAAGTTGGTCACAAAATTTATATCATGAAGTACAAGGATAACTAAACGAGCCCTATATCATGGAATACAAGGGCATAAGTACTACAACTACTTATCTGCACAAAAATAAATAAATCACTTTTTAAGTATTATTTTCATATTATTTTAATTTAATAAGTGTTATAAAAATGTAAAAAAAACTTTCCTCGGACCGGATTTGAACTCACGCCAAAAAAGACTTTCATTAATAGCATATAGCGCTAGCCCACTCGGCCACGAAGGCCGACAGCAGCAAACGTTTGATTTCTGCTATTTGATTGCAACGTGGCAAGAAGTGGATAACGCCAACCAATCAGAACTGTGTTTCTCGTTTCTACTTCCGGGAGCATTACTCTCCCGAGCTAGTCCTAAAATTACATCCGCCATTTTAGGTGAAATGTCAATTTCCATTTGGCCTAATTCCCATTTTGCCTAACACTTTATCAGGTGTCAATCAAGATAAAAATTACATCTGCCATTTTAGGTGAAATGTCAATTCCCATTTGGCCTAATTCCCATTTTGCCTAACACTTTATCAGGTGTCAATCACAGATAAAAATTACATCTGCCATTTTAAGTGAAATGTCAATTCCCATTTGGCATAATTCCCATTTTGCCTAACACTTTATCAGGTGTCAATCAAGATAAAAATTACATCTGCCATTTTAAGTGAAATGTCAATTCCCATTTGGCCTAATTCCCATTTTGCCTAACACTTTATCAGGTGTCAATCACAGATAAAAATTACATCCACCATTTTAGGTGAAGTGTCAATTCGCATTACGCCTAACGATCTTATCGGAAGAAAATACCTTCTATATAGAAGATCTGATAATATTTCCATACTTATATTGTAGTTAAATAAGTAACAGAAACATATACAAAATCCGCATTTATTGCAAATAACTATAACAAAATATTTCAAGTATACATAAAATAACTCTCATCAAAGAAATTACTACAATCATATTAACACCTTATCACAATGAACAACTAAGTTTGTTTTGAAAAAAATATTCATTTCAAATAACAAGTGGAAAACACTGAATGACAGGATCAATATATTGAAAGTAAGATTTTTTTTTTTATTTTGTGATATGGAAAATAAATATATATATATACTCTAAAAAGCTTACAAAAATCATCACATCACAATCACAACTAAACGCATTCGCACCACATCGTTAACAGTGGTGTCCGACAATCTTAGTAATAGTGGTGTGCAGACTCAGCTGTCAATTGACTCTGCCTGATCATGGACTTCAGCCAAGTGTAAGTACGCAACCATAAACTCTGTCCGTTATTATAATAAAATATGCATATGACAGTCTTAACATAAAAACGAAAATGTGTAACCCCGTGTAAATCAAAATATTATTTATTATCTTCTCCATATTCTCATATTATTGTAAAATGTTATTCATTTCCTTCTTGACTCTTTGGTGATGGTTATACATTATGTATGTTTATCCAATAAAATCACATTTTGTATTATTTTTATGAAAACCAATTAGTTTTTCTCCATTCACTATACTACCTGCCCTATGGCATTTAGTCATGTTTTTTATACGTGTTAAAAGACTACGAAACCAAGAATTTTTTTTATTTCCTTAAATAGCCATCATATCCTATTATGTACATATGTGTGATTCAGAAGTGTTCACCGTGAAGAAGTGAATGTAATATATTGCAAATTTGTGATGTGTTTTTCACTACTGTTACGTCTGCTGCTGGACGACTATGTGTATTCACACTGTATAGTTACAATATTGTATATTTGAAATATCTTTTGTTATAATTATTTGAAATAAATATAGCTTTTATATATAAGTTTCTGTCATTTGTTTATGTATAAGTACATGGAAACATTGTCAGTCCTTCTATATAGGGAGTATTTCTTTCCTAATAAAATCGTTAGGCGTAATGGAAATTAGCTCTTTACCTAAAATGGCGGATGTAATTTTTTCTGTGATTGACACCTGATAAAGTGTTCGGCAAAATGGGAATTAGGCGAAATGATAAGTAAATATGTAGGCAGTGATGATTTTAGGGGTAGCTCGGGGAAAATTCCTACCCCTCTAGCTGCGAAATTGTTCCTGGAGCCAGGGGTAAAAGTGGACCTGATAATGTAGGGGAACGCATGATAATGTAATGGCTATCTTTGCACATTTTTTCTAGGAAGTGGGGGAACGCCATAAACATTTTTTGGAAGTGATGAAACGACGTCCACCTGCGTTGTCCTTCATTTTTAACCCTGCCTGGAGGAAATCTTAAATCGTGTTCAACAATGCTTGCTAGTACTTTCGCAGTACTTCTTTATCCTCCCCAGATGGAATCGGCTTGGGAACCAGACAAATTGACCGAGAGTTACCAAATTTTAGTCACGAATACCTTGGTCCAGGCTCCAGACCAGAGTTAAACGTTTTTGTCAAAATTCGAAGCAGGGGGTCTCGGGGGGGGGGGGAGGCGTTTACCGGGACATGTAAAAGTAGTAGAAAATGACCGATATTAGTTCGAATTCATAGTTTTCGCAGTCACTGAAATCAATGATGAAACTCCGATCGCATTAACTTCCAAATTCACGCTATTCGGCTCCGGGCCGGGAGTCACCGGTGGGGGGGGGGCGAGAGTTGAATTGAGTTGATTTTGAGTTTAACGTCCCATTCAGCAGCGAGGCTATATGAGACGTGAACCTACGGATTAACGTGGGATCCGAACCACATGAGCTCCCGCCGGGAATCGAACTCGGGTCTCCCACGCCAGAGGGGTGTGAGATACCGAGACATATAAAAGTAATCCATAATGACCGCGGTCGCTGAGATCAATGGTGATACTCCCACATGCGTTGACTTCCAAATACAGCCGCCCGTGCAAAGCATGGGTATATTCAACTAGTCTGAAATATGATGGATGTTTGGGCTGGAAAGTAAGGTATTGTTAGCGTATGTTTACAATATTAAACAACGTTAATCAATTAATCAGCATCCGGATTCCTTCCACCCATTGGTTTGTGGTTTTGGTATGTGGGTAGTCTTCATTGTCTTGTGGCACTTCCTGTAGACGAATACAATAAAAGCATTAAAAAAAATATATTGTAGAAAGAATGCCAGCCATTTGTCACCTGTTCATTACATTATTAGGCGAAGATAATTATTGCTTGATATACTTGTCAACAGGAGGGATGAGAGAAAGAAGAAAAGAAAACTATTCAAGCCGCTTCCGGTCGTTGGCAAAAGTAATACCCATTAAACGATTCTCCAGGCTGATTGTAATTGCAGGTAATTGCGCAATTGTGATGGCATTTCAAATAGACATTGCTCATGGTTTATGACAAGAGCAAACTGAGGGAGGTGTTTGAACACTCTTTGGGCTATTATTTCTGTATGTTTGTTTGTGTGTGTGTGTGTCGCAATGCTTTGGAGTATTTGGTAATACTCACTGAAATGCAGCGCCGTAACTTTGAAACGTTTGTTAGCGAGGAGGGGGAAATCATTAACATATTGACCCCTCCAGAAAAATATGAAATATATTTCCGTTTTATGTCGTACGACCATGCCGGGGAGGCTAAGGAAGACGGTGATGATGAGAATGAATAAAATAAAGAAAGTGGGAGGAAACAGAAGAACCTGTTGAAAACCTACGTATATGGTGTTACTTGGCGCTTGTTTGGATCGCACAAGGGATCCCACTCACCAAGGGTGAATATCTATTATAGTCATTGCGGCTACTAGAAAAATATGAATTTGGACTCCCAGAAAAATGTGGGCCCCTAAAAATATAAAATTTTGGTTGGAGCTCCACTCAGAATAGCCAGCCCGAGCTCGAACGAGTGGGAGTCTAGGCTGGCGTGAGTGTCATTGAGATTGGTGAGCTCTAACCCAGTTTAGGATAGTGAGGCTGAGCTCAAATGGGTGCTGATATGAGTTAGTGTGAGCCTCAGTGAGCTCGAGTGCCATTGAGAATACTGGACCTGAACTTAAACGAGTTTGAGCCTAAGCTAGCATGAGCTTAAGTAAAATTAATCAGCTCCTTTTGAGGGCAGTAAGCCTGAGCTCGAATGAGTACAAATATGAGCTAACGTGAGCCTCATTGAGCTTAATAACATTGAGTTCCATTGAGAATTGTGAGTCTGAGCTCAAGTAAGGGCGAAAATGAGCTAGCGTGAGCCTCATTAAGATTAGGAAACGCAAGATCCGCTGAATATACTGAGCCTGAGCTCTAACGAGTGCGAATATGATCTAGAGTCCCATTGAGGATGGTGCGCCTGACCATGAATGACTGCGAGTCTGAGCGAGTGTGAGCCTCATTGATATGGTGTGAGCTCGAGTCCCAACGATGATAGTGAGCCTGTAGCTGAATGAATGCGAGTCTGAGTGAGCGTGAGTTTCGTGGATATTAGTGAGTTCGAGTCCCTTTGAGGATATTGGGACTGAGATCAAATGAATGCGAGTCAGAGCTAGCGTGAGTTTCGTTGATATTAGTGAGCTCAAGTCCCTTTGAGGATATTGGGACTGAAATCAAACGAATGTGAATCAGAGCTAGCGTGAGTTTCGTGGATATTAGTGAGTTCGAGTCCCTTTGAGGATATTGGGACTGAGATCAAACGAATGCGAGTCAGAGCTAGCGTGAGTTTCGTTGATATTAGTGAGCTCGAGCCCCTTTGAGGATATTGAGACTGAGATCAAACGAATGCGAGTCAGAGCTAGCGTGAGTTTTGTTGATATTAGTGAGCTCGAGTCCCTTTGAGGATATTGGGACTGAGATCAAACGAATGCGAGTCAAAGCTAGCGTGAGTTTCGTTGATATTAGTGAGCTCGAGTCTCTTTGAGGATATTGGGACTGAGATCAAACGAATACGAGTCAAAGCTAGCGTGAGTTTCGTTGATATTAGTGAGCTCGAGTCCCTTTGAGGATATTGAGACTGGGATCAAATGAATGCGAGTCTTAGCTACCGTGAGCTCATTCAGTTAGTAATCGCAGGTCGTTTCGAGGATAATGAGCCAGAACCCGCGCAAGCCCCAATTGCGAATTTACCATCTTTTCCCTCTACAACTGAACTATTTTGCCCCCCCCCCCCTAATCCTTAAACTCTCATACGTAGTATTCTTTTCAGAAGTGGGTAATGTAACTGAGGTTCGACCTCACTCACTTTTATCAAAAAGCTGAGGTGTTATGATGTTGAAGTTAAGTGAGGTACGAAAAACCACAAGGATCCTTTTCTGCTTAGTATGTAGACATGGTGCAGATAGATGTGTATGTTGAAAGTGAAGTGTGTTTGGTTTGGTTCTTTTCCTCTAATAACCGGTTGACATCTCCTAGTTGCGACACAATTCACCACAAAGAGAAAAGGTGTTGTGTCATCAGATTGTTTTGATTCTTGAACTAATAAGCTCATGGGTTTTCCTTTCCTCAGGATTGCCACCTGTTGCATAATGGTTATAGATTTAGCATTTGATAATCCCTTTTTGTAATACTCTTTCTGTGGAGATCGAAGAATCTTTTGTATTGATATTAGGTAATCAAAATATTTGTTGTTGGAAGCATTGGCGTACACAAGGAAAAGCTTCGAAGTTTAACCCTTTTTTGACCAAGATATTGTTCAAAAATAAACATTTACATATTGATTTATGTAAAAAAAAAAATGTAATTATATAAAGTTTTAAGTTTTATCACACTCCATTGGCGAACTTCTGCGCATGCTACTGGGTAAAAATGTAGTGTTTTGTAAGAATTTAATTCCTATGTAAAGAAAGAAAAAAAAGAAATAAGAAACTGAATTGGTGATATTGTATATCAGTTGGATATACTGTAAGAAATGACTGATCTAGTAAGATTATGGTGGATTCAAAGCCCCAATCTTCTAGGAAATTTTCATGACCTGCTGGCAACACTGCCTAGGACGGAATACACGGAAGATTCATAATTCAGAGTACCTACCAGTGGTGCCAGAATATGTATGACGATGTTTATAATATGCATACCCAACACTTGAAAAGTTGGAAACTCTGAGAGTAGCAGCTTTTCTTATTTATCTTTTTTTGTTTCTTTACTTTTGTGGTTCTCTTGTTTTCCTACTTGGGAGAGCAATGTGAAATTTTGCGTGCATTTAAATTTACTTGCCTTCCGGGGACAGTGACAAATGTGATTTTTCGCCGACATGTTGGTTCGTTACTTGCGATGTGAGTCTCATTTTTGTCTTCGGAATAACTGTGCCGGATGGCGTGGGAATAACAAGAAAAATAAGAGACGAAAAACTCTACAAAAAGCATACAAGAATAAACTATAACTAAACAAGGAAGTTTCGTGGGGAAACTACGGTAGATTTTCAAACTATACGAAGGCAATTCTGAAACCGGAAATAGTAAATTTTATTGCAGTAGATTCCGGCAGATAATATCGGATTCCGGTAGATAATACAATTAGTGATTCCGGTTGCAGTAGTAGTAGTGTGAGACGAGATACAGTAAAACCTGTCTTCAACGGACCCTTTATTAAACGGAAAACTGTCTTAAAGGGAAATATTTCATGGTCCCATGGATTTTGGAGTAAAAGACATGTAAAAGTCCCTTCATTAAGCGGAAACTGTGTTATGCGGACGACGGAAAGCAAAATAAAGCTTTAACGGAAAATTCTGAGTTTCAGACTACATCGTTTAGAAAATTTTTAAGCATCCTGTGAGAGGGTAAACATATACTGTCTGCGATAAATACTTCGTTCTTTTGTTAAATCTTTATGGGCAGTGTTGACCTTCGTCAATCACTACTCATATTTAGCTCCCACAATTTTTCGCTAGTCCTACGTAGCATGTCAGCTGTCAGTCTTCTTTGTAGGCGTACTTCTGTTCCGCTTGTGTAGCAACTAGCGACAGCCAACAAAAATGAGAAGAAAACTGACAAAACAAAGTTCTGGAAAAAAGGAATTGAGGTAAAGCAAAAGTTATATATCTCCATCACGTGTCGTGAAAACAAGGAGGAAAGAGCTCAGAGGACTTTCGAAATTCCAGAGAAAGCTTTTCTGTGTCCTGAAGTATACCGCAGCCAAGTAGTAGCAATGTATGCAAAAAATCCTGCTTGACTATTGGAAAAAATAAAGGAAAGTGTGCACAGCATATTTTGTGTTTATTTTAAGTTTTTTTTTGGGGGGGGGGTGTATTAATCCGTAGAAGGACAAAGTACTGTAATTGAACAAGTTGCGTACATCAATATATTTTCTCATTATGTCCGTTATAAGCATATATATATTTTTTAACGGAAAGGTCTATCTCCATTAAACGGAAACCTGTCTTTAACGGAAATTTTTGCGAGTCCCGCTCGATTCCGCTGAAGACAGGTTTCACTGTATTTCAATTTTCGTCCCGAGAACGAGATAAGAAGTACCTTTTTTTTTTTTTAATTCGAGACGAGATAAAAAAAATCTCGAATTTCATAACCAATGCCAGTGCACCCAAATCTTACGAGGGCTGATCAGAAAGTAAGGTTACAGAACCTGCAGTATTATTTCATACAACCAATACATCCAACAAATAGTACATATTCGTACGTTAGGTTATTTTTCGACATAGTCACTATGGGTTACATTTCATTTTAATTAGTCAATTCTTCCGGTGTGCTTCGGGCAGATGTTGATGTAACTCGGAACAGATGTTTGTTGCTTGGTTGATTTTAAGCTTAGCGTCGTTTTCAGCACCCAGGCTATATGAGACCCGGATCTGTAGCTTATCGTGGGATTCGAATCACATGGGCTCCTACCGGAAATCGAACCCAGGTCTCTCACATCCAAGGTATGTATGCTAACCATATAGCCATAACGGAACTCCCGAGACTTTCCAGAGATGGTCATTTTGCATTGAGATCGGGTTTACATCTTGCATTGGAGCTTCCGCTCAGTAAGATCGTTGGGGTTCGGGCTCAATGATTTCAATCGGTCTCAGACTCACTGCCCTCAGTGGAGTTCCATCTATTCATGTTCATTAACCTGAATTGAGTTCGCGCTTGACTCACACACACTCTTTGGAGCTAGGTCTCTCGAGCAATTATTGAGCGTGAGTCATGGACTCGCGAGCACCATTGCTCCCGAGTTTTGATACATCTGGTATGTCCATATATCTCAAATACTCGGTGTGAAAACGAACGGTAAGCCACAAATTATCATTCAGTATTGGTACGGTAGATACATATTTTTTGACAATGTTTCCTAACTTTTTCCACTAATGACTTACTTTACTGAATATGACACCACCATGGGATAGCTATGGTTGGTAAGAATTTGAGCATTCTTGAAAAAGAAATGAGTTTTACGTCCTACGTTTAAGTCGGCTAGGGCAAAGGAGACGGTGACGATCAGAAATGAATGGCAATGGTAAAATGAAGAAAGTGGGAGGAAACAGAAGAACTCTGTGGAAACCCACGCACGCAATGTTTGAAATGAAATCTTTAACTTTTTACGTCCCATGATTATGCCGGGCAGGCGAAAGGAGACGGTGATGATGAGAGATGAGTGAGATGGTGGAATGAAAAAAAGTGGGAGGAAACGGGATAACCTCGAGAAAACCCACGAGCACGGTGTTTGTCCACCACAAAGTCCACGCGAGCTGGGATTGAACCAGGGACCTCAAGCACCGGAGATGAACGCTCTACCACTGAGCCCGCGATGTTTGTCCACTACAAAATTCACTTGGCGCTAGCTGGCATCGAACCAAATTGAGCATTCTTGCTGCCGTATTAGGCATCCATGGTAAATTCTGTCTGAAAATTTATTTTAACTCAATTATTAAAGGCTTCATAGATAAATATAAAATGTGTCACACAATGCGTAGATTTACAGGCTTCTTGATGACACAGAATTTATTTTTAAATTATAAAGTTTCACCACACATTCCACAAGACTTCTCGACATACAGGTTGGAAACATCTCATTTATGAGGATGACAGTATTTATTAATAATTTGTTGTGATTTTGTTTTAAATAACAATAAGAAATTTACTTAAATAACTAATTAAACAGATATATGTAAATATTATCGACTTTGATTGTATTAGGTGTAATTAAAAACGATAAAAATAGCAAAATCGCGAAATATTTCAACCAGTGGTTTTTCTTTCTTTCCTTTTTTTGAAATGTGCTGTTAGAATATGCATATTTCAAGTCGTCTGATTGTACCTTATTTCAGCATGGTTTCACCTCAGCGCGCACAATAGGTCTGTGGATTACACTGGAAACTATATATGGCCTGCATCGTGCTGGTTTGTTATGGTATATGTAGACAGCGGTTGCTTGTCGTATTGACAATGTGTAGATTGTTTATAGATGATGCAGAGCTTGTAGAATGAGGTATATATTGCCCATTCGGGGAATGTTATCTTATGTTACGAGTAATAATGTGCATCTGTGTCTATAGAGTATCCTGGAGGGAAGGCAAATTTGCAATGCACTGTCCACATTAATTTTACCGTAAAGTTAATTTGGGAAGCTGTTTGTAACGCCTCTTGTGTTCGGAATGTAAAATATATAAAATTCAAAATTAAAGAGGGGAAGCCAAGTAGTGTGGCGCTTTATTCTTGATACAAAGGATTACATGTTCAATTCCAGGTCGTGTATGGAACGCGATGACTCAGTGGTAGCGCGGTCATCTCTAGGGGAAGGGATTCCTGTTTGATCCCGGGCAGAGTAAGTTTATGCTGGACAATATCTAACTAAGGTTTATGCTGGACGAGAACTAAGGTTTTGTAATTTTTGTCTCGTGTCGATTCGGAAAGAATTCTCTTTCGCCTCTTCTGCATTCTCGTACTAGTTCTGCTCGTCTTGTCTCGTTTTGTAGATTTATGCCCTGATTTTCTTCCCCCTAATTTCATGTAGTTGTCAGAAAAAATGAAATGAAATCTTTAAGGTTTACTTTCCACGTTTATGCTTGCTAGACTGAAGGACACGGTGATAATGAGAAATGAACAAAATGGGAGAACCCCGAGAAAACCCACGCACACGGTGTTTGTCCACCACAAACTTCACTTTGCGCCAGCTGGAATGGAACCAAGGACACCATGCACCAGAGGTGAATGCTCTACCACTAAGCCACGGCGGCCCCTTGAAGTTGTCAGAATCTTTCTATGTTACGAAAGATCCACGAAGGATGAGACATGACAGTAAACCATATTTATTACTGTCATGTATTGTCTAATGATTTGCATATCTTTATAAGTTGATATGTGCTTTTTTCAATTATGTTCGTACGATCACTTCATCGTTAATGAATTGATAACTTTTATATATGAGTCATGTATGTACTATAACTATAGTCACAAACACTATATAAAAGCGTTCGAGTTCTAAATCTTGGGTAAACTAATGTTGCCTATTAGACGTCAGAAATTTAAATATTTACGTTTCGTCTCAAAATAGAGACGAAACGAAGAATTTCTTTTCTCGTTGACAGCTATATGTGACTTTTCTCCGAGTTATCACGTTTTTTCCTACATTTTCATTCTACTATTTGCCTCATAGTCATTCACTTTGATTAATCATCCGCCTCCCTTAGCAAAAAAAAAAAAAAAAAAAAAAAAAAAAAAAACAAGTGTATGGTTTGGACATTAACTTAAGATGTGATTTTTCCTGGCCGTTTGCAGTATTTGTGTAGTTTCCTCTTTTCTTTTAGTAATAATTTAACTTTTCTTCGTACTTTCTTTTTGTCTCCACATTAAGTTAAAGGAGTCCTAAATGGTTAGCATGCATCCTTTCTATGCACTTATCTCGGAATTCGATCTCGATAGGAGCAGATATGGTTGTTCCAATCATATTTAAAAGCATTTGTTTCCAGCCATTACTACTTTCGGTTTCAATATTATTTGAGAAAGTATCACGTCATACAAAACAAACTCCTTGACGTGGAATACACGTGGCACTGCTAGTTTTTTATACATACACACAAAACGTCCAGGCAAGACATGCTGAGGAAGAAAGACATTAGACCAGCGTTTCCCAACCTTTTTCAACTTGCGGCACACTAATAGATATTATTATCTATATATATAAAAGAGAACGCACAAATCCTTTGTTCCCTCATCACGCTAATACGGCTGAACCAATTTCTTTCATTTTTGGGGGGTTATTAGGATTTGGACCCTAGATGGTTTTTATCATATCACTTTAATTTTTAATTACCAGTGTCTTGAGATAATTGACCAATCAAGTGTCCATAACGTACAAATCCTTTGTTAGTTCATCATAGGTAAAAATAAACGTATTTATATGCAACCCGCATGACCGTGTCACTCGGCGGGTTAACATAAATGACAGGCGATATAATGTTAACATTTACTGCAATCTACTATGGTTTTTATCATATCACTTGAAAGCGAAAAAGTAAAAATTATCTAATTAACAAGGTTTATTGCGTTCCGGGGTGACCGCAGCGAAGCGGGGTGAACGCTGCTAGTTTCTAATATAAAACACAGTGATTTTTTTTCTGTGATTATTGATCTCCTTCTCACAGAGAAGAAAGCTTGATCACTGGTTTCCCCCATTATTTTTCATTCTAATTTAAAAATAGAAAACAATTGCAATGAAATATTGGACTTAGGTTTTTAAAAATACGCTTTCTTTTTCGAAAACTGTATCCAACCTTTCACTAAGAAGGAAGATCACTAAATAACGAACGAACAAACAAATCTCTTTTACTTTTAAAACACAAATGTAGGTAATTTGTCGAAAGGATTGAACGATATTTTAAATTTTCAAGTTACTAAATAGTCTGCAACAATAAAGAAGCAATAATGGTCATAACAATGGTAACAAATACTTTTTTCAACATTAGAAATGTAGAGAACACTAATCCGGTATGGAACACTAACCCGCTATAATTGTAGATTCATAGTAGAGGTTCATAGTAATGTGAAATACAAATATACATTTTCCTTACGTTTTGCAATTTCATTGCTATAAAATTAATAATTTTGTTTCGATTCCTCGCGGCACACTAGCGACCTATTCACGGCACACCAGTTGGGAAACGCTGCATTAGACAATCATTAAGAACTCCAAATGAATATAAAATCGGAATTTTCCGATTGTGAACTAAAAACGCTTGCAACTATTTAAACGACCTTTCGCTGGGATTATTGCTAAAAGCAATAGCTAGCAAAATGAATTTTGTATTGAAGTAGAAAAATACCCCCATGTATCCATCTTTATTGGGAAGATTACGATAAAACTTTGCTGCGTAAGATGGTAAAAGATATTCTTTTGCATATTCCCAAATGATGTTTTTCCATAATAAAAGCATAAAAACAGGAAAATGATGTGCAGTCTATCATGTATTTTACGGTGAAAGGTTTAGGATTACAGCATACGAAATGAAATTGGAAACTCCTTTTTTTTTTTTTTTTTTTTTTTTTTTTTTTTTTTTTTTTTTAAGATATGATTTGCTGCAGACTTTAATACTTGATTGTTAGGGAGAACTCGCATCTAAATTGATCAGTCAGATAAAACGAAAGTTTTTTTTTTTTTTTTTTTTGACGGTGATATGACAAAAAGTAGGATGGAGATTTTGAATTTGGGAAAAAGAAAGCTGAGGCAGCGTATATAGTAAGTGGATGTTACGCTTCTCAATTTTTTCTCTATTTTAAAAAGGATAATAATAGAATTGAGTAGTGTACTAAGAAAATTAAAAAAAAAAAAAATGAATATAATGCCTGGTTTGCGTTTCCTAATGGAAGAGAAGTTTGGTTGATTCGAATTTCAATTTTTGATTTGATTTGATTTTTTTTTTTCATTACACATTCTTTCCTGGTTAATATCAAATGCGTACTTTTCGATTTTTTTCCAGTGGTGATTTCTTTCTTTTTGGGGTGACGGGGCAGGGATTGTACTTTTTTTGGGAGGGGCAAATAGTAAAGCGTGAGAGACAGTCGATGACATGTGGATTAGGCGAATGAAATGAAAGCTGTGACGTGACGTTGCCGTACGGTAAAGGTGTGTGGCTAAGCAAATGCAATACAGCGCGAGCAATTGAGTATGGACATATTCAACTTGTTCTGTTTTAACAAGATAGACAAGACATCGCAATACCGGAGCCCTCTGACTTGCTAACAGCGTTTAATTACCGCCCGCCACTACATTGACAAAAGAGTACGTCCTTTAATACCGTACACCAATATATTGGCGTAGTCTATAGTGTATGAACAAGAGCGTATAGCATCACTTCTATTGTGCATAGAGACATGAAGTAAAAAGTATTTTGTTGTCTAGGGTCTCTACTTTAATTTTTGTGGCATTCATGATATTGTTTTCAAATTCAGGCGGGTCACGGGGGGGGGGGGAAAGCTGAAAATTATAGAAAAAGGATAAGGTTTTTTTTGGGGGGGAAACACCCCCGTTTTTTCAATTTAGTGTGTAAATAATTGTATTTGAAATGTAGCTACAACCTTCCTAATGCGAAATCTGTTTGGTTTAGGTATTAGGATGAAATAGTAGTTATTATTACTTTTACAGACCAAATTGAAAACGGGGGTGTTTCCCCCCAAAAATTTATCCTTTTTTCTAGAATTTTCGGCTTTTGCCTCCCCCCTCGTGGCCACCTGAATTTGAAAAAAAAAAGTATCATGAATGCCACAAAAGATTAAAGTAGAGACCCTAGACAACAAAATACTTTTTACTTCATGTCTCTATGCACAATAGAAATGATGCTATACGCTTTTGTTTCATACACTATAGACTATTAAAAATCATTTAAATAGCCCGCGGAATTGCGATGCATACTGGGTGTTGGCGGTCGGTCGCAGGAGGGTTAAAGGGAACTCGGAGCGCTACCTTCGAACACCCCTTAGCAGAGCTAAAAAAAAAAAGAAAAAAAAAACAGAAAAAGAAACCTTTTAGTATGTTAACAAAGAGCTACGAATATAATATAAAGCAAGGTCTTATATAGATGGGATACTGACAATTCAAATTGGACTGCCTCATATATGATAGAAACCAATGAGATGTTTCTCAGCCAATGAACTTCTTTCATTTTCTTAAGCCATAAAGTTCGTTAGATACTATTATGCATAGCCTAGAATGAAAGCAGGACACACTCGAAGGTGTGTGGGCTAGGGAATAAAAGAATCGCTGTAAATGGTGTTCATTAGCACAGCTGAAGAGCTTAGGGAAACAAACATTTCAGAATGCTAACAAAAAGTTGCGAGGATAATATGAAGCAAGATCCAGTTTCATCTTAACAGGTAACAATGACTTTCCTATATCTCACATATGGAATTATGTTTTGAGGTTAAAAGGTGTAAAATGTTTTGTGAGGTTGCAAGTGTTTTCAGCTTAAAACCTCAGATACTTGGGGTATGAGAGGGTATATAATACTAACCTATTCAAATACCAGCTGGATTTATTATGTAAGTTTCGCGTGATCCTATTTACAGTCTTTGCTAGAGTTTATTTATACCAATTCAGATATCAGCTACATTTATTATGTGAGTTTCGCATGATCCTATTTACTGTCTTTACCAGTGTTTATTTATACTTAGGTATGAGAGAGTTTGTAATATTGACCGATTCAAATACCAGCTAAATTTATTATGTAAGTTTCGCATAATCCTATTTACTGTCTTGACCAGAGTTTATTTAAAATAAGAACTCCGAAGTTTACGATGAAACTGAGAAAAGAAACTGGTAGATAGATGACCACAGGATTTAAACTCAAGACTTCCCGATTAGGACACAAAGATATCTACCGGCTAACCATTTCAGTTCTTAAACGTATGCAGCATAATCTTATTGGAGTTTATACTTATTTGAATATCCTCTTGTGTGTAATATAATCTTAAGTTTCAGAATAGCCCATCGAATGGCTGGTTTTCATTTGCAAGTGCACCATCGCAAGATGAAGCTTGCTTGTGCTGGCTTTAACGTAAGATTGATAGTGCAGTAAATTGCCCGTGGCCACCGGTTGTGTAAATGAGGAATGCTGCTTTGAATCCCGTTCTGCATTCATAACATTTCTTCGCAAAGGGTGTTTGGTAATGTTTATTTATATGGCTAATTGTGCGTTTGTGTGTGTGGATGCGTTGTGAGTGACCCAAGTGCGAAACGACCTCTATCGACGCATCTTCATCTTCTCGTGGATGCTGCCAACACAGGATTTCCAACTAATAAGAGGTGAAATATTTTGGAAAGATGGAAAGTAAAGAATGCTTTGATCAGATATTTTCTTAAATATCACTCAAGAATAGTTTCACAGTATGTGTTGTCCTCACTAAACCTCAGTCTTATGATATCTGGTGACGCATCAACCTCATTCAACGTACACATCAGTGGGAACACACACTCAGTGGTAGAGTTTTTCTTTCTTTCTGCTTTCTTTTTATCTTTCTTTCATCTTTCTTTTTCTTTCTTTCTTTCTTTTCATTTTTGTATTTATCTTTTATGATTCCGTTCCTTTTTATCTTAATTTCTTTCCTTTCGTTCTGTTTCTTTCGTCTCTCTTCTTATCTTATTTTCTTTCTCTTTTCCGATTGTGCATTTTGTCTTAATTTCTTTTTCTCTTTAATTCTTCTTTGTTTTCTCTCTATTTCGTCCGTGTTCTTTATTTCTTTTTCTTTCCTTTCTTTCATTTTGTGTTTTTTGATATTTTCATGTTTTTTTTCTTTTTGTCTTGTTTTCTGTGGTAGCTCTCTTTCTATTTCTTCTTTTTTCGTTCGTTCTTTTTGTCTTTCTTTCCTTTTCATTCTTTCTTTCTTTTGTCTTTTTTCTTCATTTCTTTCTTTTTTATCTTTTTGCTCTTTTTCTTTCTTTCTTTCATCTTGTGTTTTATTCTTTCTCTTTCGTTTCCTTCTTATTTTCTTCTTTCTTTTCTTTCCTTCATTTTTCTTTTCCTATCACCTTGTCTTGATTACTTTTTGTCTTTCATTCTCTTTTTCTTCTTTTTGTCTTCATCCCTTACTCCTTTCTTTGCTTTATTCTTTTTTTTCTCCATCCTTTATTTCTTCTGAACACGAAGTGGAGTTTATGGTGAACAGTCATCGTGTGCGTGGGTTTTGTCGCGGTTCTCTCGTTTCCTCCCATTTCCTTCACTCCACCATTTCATTCATTCTAACCATCACTGTCCATTCTTTCCTACATGGCATAATCGTAGGACGTAAATCAGAAATATTTCATTTTTCCTTCGTTTCTTTGCCTCTTTCTTCATCTCTTCTTTTTTTCTCCACTTCTCTATCTATCTATATTTATCTTTCATTCTGTCTTTACCTTCTATCTTCTTCCGTTCGTTTTCTGTGTTCTTTATTTTTTCATTTCCTTCTCTTTTATTTATCTTTGAATAGCCAACAAGATAAAGAAGAATGAGATGTAAGATGGAGGGAGAAGAGGGGCGAAATAAGATATTGTGGAAAAACAACAACAAGAAGAAATAGAGTTTACGAAAGAGGGAAGAGATAACAGCTTTCATCAGTGGTACGGTTTCTAGTTCGATCCAGATTGTGTATGAAAATGGATAATTATGAAAGAATCGAAACAATGAAGAGGGTGGAAGAAAACAGAAGAACCTTTAAAGAACTTACAAACACACTGTTACTTTCTAAAAACTTACATGTCGTGGGATTGAACAAAGTACATTTCATACACAAGCTAAGTGGTCGCGGTTAAAAATCTCTCAGAGCCTCATACAAGCTAAGAGAAAAGTTAAGTTCTCGCAAAGCTCTAGGCAAGCTAAGTAGTCAAAAGGCCTTAAAACTCCAAGCAAGCTAGGGGGCTTGGGTTAAGTTAAAATATTTCAAAGTTCCAAGCAAACTCAGAAAGGGAAGTTGATCAGCTAAAACTTAATGTCAATTGAGGCAATACATAAAGAGTTTTATACCTTTTTTTGAGCAGCAAGGTGCTACAGTGTTCCACTTCCATCACATAACCAAGTGATGACAAAAATTTTTGTCGTCTGCTTAATGTAGTAAGTTGTAAAAGCACACGTGGCTTTGTTTATAAATAAAAACACATGTTGATCCACACAAACGTGTAAGATATTACAATAGTGTTCCGTAACCCATCCTAGAGGTCCTGGATTCAATCCCCTACAATGTACCTGCATAAAAAAATATTTCTTTTTTTTCATAACTATTGTAGTCTCAAAGCTCAATGAACATGCTGTAATTTTCTTTCTTTTTTTCTGTTTACAATAGCACATAAGGCAAATACCCTTTCCTACAAATAAATAAATAAATAAAATTATGCAGGTACATTGTAGGGGATTGAATCCAGGACCTCTAGGATGGGTTACGGAACAATAGTATTAATAGAACATTATTTTTACTTTCGCATAATTGTTTCGTTCAGAATGTCAGAACATATTCGAAAAAAAACTTTAAAGTACTCGAATATTCCCGACTAGCAATCACGCAGCGAAACTTTTCCAGAACACGCTGTAATTCTGGTATTCGCTACAAGGTGGCGCTGGCGCTACAATATATTTGTATTATAAACTAGCTAGGTCTTGGTCTTTGGGACTTAACTAAGTCAGTGTTGCCCTTAACCCAAAAAAAAAAGTTTGGAAACCCCTGCTGTAGGCGAAATATGCCTTATCTTTGGAAAATCATATAATTGAACAAAAATTAAAGTTCAAGGGTTAATCATATTCCATTATAACTATGCTATACAGGGTGTTACAGAAATGTGTCAAAATTTGGGAACAGATTCTTAACATCAAAATAATAATAATAAAAAAAGTTCATGTAGATTTGTGCTCAAAAGTGGATAGTGTCGGAGTTATAGGGTGCCGAAAACGTGAAACAAGTGAGCTTTAAAAGTTGATATCTCCGCTATTATGGGACCTATCGTAGTCGGGTGAAGACATTACTAAGCAACTGGTATGTGAACTATCCAAATATCCATGTTTAAGAATGCTCCAGTACTTGCACACCATTTTTTTTTTTTTTTTTTAGAGAAGTAGGTGAAGATGATTAAGTACTCCCAAACAGCCTCTCTAAAAATGATTGTGAAAGTATCGGAAGTTCTGAAAGATGCACATTTAGATACTTCACATACTAGTTTCCTCAGTGATGTCTTGACCCGACTATGATCGGTCCTTTAGTAGTGGAACTATGGACCTTCAAAGTTCATTTTTTTTCTACCACGTTTTCCGCACCCTACGATATAACTCCGAAACAATCCACTTTTGAGCACAGGTTCATATGAACTTTTTTCTTATTTTGATGTGAGAAATATATTCACAAAATATTGCGACATTTTTTGTAATATCCTCTATATCAGCGTTTCCCAACCCTTTTCAACTTGCGGCACACTATGGGTGTAACTTGAATTCTCGCGGCACACTCATAGTTATTATTATTTGTAAATATATATAATACCGTGGTATTTTTTTTTTCTGTGATTACTGATCTCCTTCTCACAGAGAAGAAAGCTCAATCACTGGTTCTTCCCCGTGGTAAATCATTATGCTTATTTTTAATTCTAATTTAAAAATAGAAAACAATTGCAATGAAATATTGGACTCAGGTTTTCAAAATTAAGCTTTCTTTTTCGAAAACTGTATCCAACCATTCACTAAAAAGAAAGATCACTAAATAACGAACGAACAAACAAATCTCTTTTAGTTTTAAAACACAAATGTAGGTAATTTGTATGCATGTTCGCTTTGTCGAAAGGATTGAATGATATTTTAAAATTTCAAGTTACGAAATAGTCTGTAGCAATAAAGAAGCAATAATAGTCGTAACAATGATAACAAATACTTTTTTTTAACATTAAAAATGAACAGAAAAGTAACACGGTATGAAACTTAAAGTTGTAGATTCATAGTAGAGGTTCATAATAATGTGAAATACAAATATACATTTTTCTTTTGTCTTGCAATTTGATTGCTATAGAATTAATAATTTGTTTCGATTTCCTCGCGGCACACCAGCGGCCCATTCACGGCACACCGGTTGGGAAACGCTGCTCTATATTGTCTTTTCAATGTCATAATGAAACACTTAATTAGTGTATACTTCAGTATCAGTTTCCTTTTAATAGATGGCGCGGCTATCGTGTAGCATGATTAGGTTTACAAAATAAAATGAAGATGTATTGATTGTTAATGGATTTGGACATTTTTTCCCATTAAATGTTAATAATATAGTAGAAGTAGGTTACTTTTCTGTTTGCTTGTAAATATCAAATATTTAAATTTATCGCACTTCCATACAGTATTAATACTTTGACATTTTGTACAATTAAATAAACTCAATACAATACAATATTTTCTCATAATTGTTGCTCTAGTTTATCCTCTTAACTGTAAAATTAATTAATTAAACATAATTTATCGAACGCCTGTGCCTTATACAACCCAAATCACATCGAAGTCTCGCAGGTTGCAGACAACTAGGGGTTATTTTTTACTACTTTTTTTGTAATATTGAAGAGTATTGCCTTTCAGTACAAATGGTTCTTTAGTCGAAACATAAGACTCTAAGACGGATAATTACGGTTTAGTAATTAGTATAATTATGTTGAAGATACCTACTACAATATCCCACTTCTAAGATTCAATCAAGAACTGATATAGAAACCTCGCCTTTGGTGCGAGCGGTCCCAGGTTCGATTCGTGGTGGGAATACTCGATCGTAAAAGTGTAAAAGTCTTTTCAAGCCAGACGTCCTGAGTGAGTTTTCCCCTAGATTTTCCTCAATTTACACCAGATAAATGCCGGAATGGTACCTAACATAAAAATCCCAGGCCGATTCCTATCTTCTCCATAACTTTCTCCCTTCCCCACTTCTGTGAGCAGTGTGATATTGGGGAGTCGTCATCTCTGAGAAGTCAAAGACTACACTGGTCATAGATGCCAAGAGACTAGACAATATTTTCTAATCGTGTAAAAACCAATTGAGAGCTCTTACGTGGCTAAGCCGTTAGTGTATGTGCCTTTGGCGTGGGAGACCCGGGTTCAATTCCCGGCGGAAGCTCATGTGGTTTGTATCTTACGCTAAGCTGTAGGTATACGTCTCATATACCCTCGCTATTGAAAAGGGACGCTTAACTAAAAATTAATGAAAAACTGTTTGATTCTGGAAGGATCGTAATAAAATTAAACGTAAAAAATACCACATTTGAAAATAAAACATTTATAAAATATACTAAAAAAATTGTTTGTCAACCAAAAATTAACAATTGGATAGTACAAAAATACTGGAAATTGTAAATTATAATACATATAGCCAAGGGCGCCCATTTCTGTGTAATTTTGGGGGTCCATTCAGATGCAGAAGGTATATATATGATGATTTTAAGACAAATTGCATTCAAATTATGCCAAATATAGTATATTCATAAATACAATAGGGGGGCCAGTCCCCCAGGATCAGCGCCCTTGCATATAGCGAATCACTTCCATGATATCGAAGTAACTTTAGTCCTCAACTTAGGAAGAACGAACACTATTATTAGTCGTGGTTAAATATTTTTCATTTTATCATCTAAAATTCTCTTTTTTTAAAGTAGATTTTATAAAAGCGTTTTGTGTTTTACTTTTTATTATTTTATTCTTCTCGTTGTGCAACTTTGATTGTAAGAACTTGATGCTAAATTGCTTGAGTTGTTGTTTTTACGTCATTATATCTATTCGGCAACTGATTTCCAAGGTTATTTGAAACCGGAAATTGCAGGTAGACCGTTAAGCTTTTTTTTTTTCAAATCTATTTTTTTTTCCTAGGAACAATCACTTGAAGAGTGGGATGGAAAACGGAGATTTTTTCTTTATTGAAAGTTTCTAGAATATCTCAGAGATGAGTACACCACTAAATTCCTCTGTGCAGTCTTATGGTTAATCAAGAATATAATACACGGTCATTTTGTGGAGAAAGGAAATAGAAAGTTAACTCCTAGTTTAGAATTTTTTAAACAAAAAGTTTGTCCTTTTTTTATTATAGCAATAATAACGGCAAGTAAGTTCTTAACATTAAGTCTCTTCATCCCGGCGAAATTAAAATACCGCTAATTTTACAGTAATTAGATGATATCTTCAAATAGATAAAAGATAATTGATATATGGAACAAGAGCGCCCTAGACAATATTATTTTGCGTGAGGTACCGTTATCACAAGTCACCTAGTGGCTTTCCGTTTTCAGCTGTTTAGAAACGCGAAAATAAATGCCGATTTTCAAAATGGCTCGAAATCGAAAGCAGATAAGTGAGTCGTGATAACGGTTTTTTTTATGTAAAATAATATTGTCTAGGGCTCTCTTGTTCCACATTTCGATTATCTTTTATCTATTTGAAGATATCACATAATTACTGAAAAATTAGCGGTATTTTAATTTCTCCGGGACGAAGACTCTTAATCCTTTATAGACTAGCGTGATACATAAACAGCTGATCATTCCGTTGAGGACGGGTGTGGTGTATAAACATAGCCGATCGTTCCGTTGAAAACGAGTGTAGTATATAAACACAAGGCGGATCGTTTCGTGGATGACGAGTGTGGTATATGAACACATCCTATCGTTCCGTTGAGAACGGGTGTGGTAAATAAATACATCTGCTTGTTTCTTTGAGGACGCATGTGGTATATAAACAGGCGATTGTTCCGTTGAGGGCAGGTGTGGTATATAAACAATTCGTAAGGACAGAGAGAACGGATGTGCATTGTAAGCCTCATTTATGTTTGTCAAATGAATCTTTCAATAACCAGTGGCTTGTAGGGCATCCCTAAAAAGTTAAAGACCAAAGAGACACAGATGGACACTTTGTATCGCTTTGGCTTTGTTGATATTGTCTTCTGTTTTATGGCATTTTGTGGGAATTTTAATGTTTAAAAAGTTTGCTTGAGCAAAACTCCTTTTTATATACAGTACAATATTCTGGCGTTGCACATCAGGAAAGAATATGGGCAACCTGATGGTGGCTGTTCAGTTGGATGATGTACTGTCAGCGCATTTGCTTTAACGGTATTAGTCCAAGGTTTCTAAAAATTGGAGTTAAATACGCTTTAATCGTCCTTGTTGCTTCCCAAATCGCTCTGTGGCGTTTCCAACTCCTTTGATTTTTCTCCTTGTGGCGTTTCTAACATCCTTAATTTCGTAGGTTTCCCTTCCCATGGTGTTTCCACCATCCTAAATTTTATATCTTTCCCTCCGCCAATTGTTATTTCGTGGTTTTCGCCCAAGAGGAATGATATCGTGTGGCTTTTTTCCATCAAAACCGGTCTTGATAAGGACATGAAACAAATCATTGAGTTCTTCGCTTTTTTGACTGTGACCTATATGAAGGAAAACTTCGAGTAGAATAGCAATGGAAGAAGACATAACGATTGGACAAACCACGGAAGGTTCTATGTGCTCAAGAAGCTTAGTTTAACATTATAGAAGTTATGTATCCTGCTGGGAATCGAACCTAGCGCCATAAAACCAAGCTATTCGTTGACCATTAGCCTATTTTTGTAATATAATGAAATGAAATTTTCCAGCTTTGTGACCCATCAGGTTAAATGCAACGGATGAAGTTGAATGACAATGAGAGAATTGGTGGAAAGAGAAAGTGGGAGGAAACGGGAAAACCTGAGAAAACCCACTCGCATGATGTTCACTTGGCCTGGGCTCGAACCAGAGCCCTCTAGCACTAGAGCAGAGATGTTGTGGGTCAGTGTGTAGTGGATCAAGTGGGTCAAGATTGCAAGTGGGTCAATAGGATGTAATCCACTGCGACCTACCACCCATGGTGACCCACTCTGAACCACCGACCCACTCTGCTCAGTGCATTGTAGACAGCATCTTCTGAACACTGGTGAATTTGTCTATGATTTACTTTCAAGACCTCCATTTTTCTTCTTTTTCCATTTGTTTCTATCTATTTACTTGAGATGAGTATATCTAAGTGAAAAAAATGTCTTCAGGCAGTGTTCGATATTGATATTTATAATTGTAATTACAGCTAGGACTTACTACTTGGCTTTCGAGACAAAGTCGAATTTTGCACTTTCTTTTCCTTTAAGTAAGCCTACTTTAATTTGACACTTTCAAATTTCATTCTATTATTTTCCTCTGAAAAGTATCTATAATTCAACAAGGAAATAATTATATAGTCTATGATAATTAAATTGAAATTTATCGCAATATGACCCGTGACAACCACTTTTGCCATTTTATCGTAAAAGTCAGATCCACCGGTATTGTAACAAGGCGGTATTTGAGCGATTGACCGTAGGAATTCAAACTCTCGTTAGTGATAATTTCATATCTTTGTTTTATTACAAGTGTAAACTCCTATAGTACTACCAAAATGTCTTGAGCCGTGGCAAATATGCGAACTAAAGCTCACACCCACGGTTGAGCCAATAAGGGTTCAGCTGTTACTAAGCGAGAGAGCCTTAGCTAAAGGGAGTGGAATTCCCTTAACCGACAGCAGCGCTCGGAACGGAAGACTAGGTGTCAAGTCAATATGGTATATTTATAATTGAATGGAAAGGAGGATGTGGATTATGGGTCATTGTGGTTCAGGATGGGTGGTGGGTCAAGTTTTCATTGACCCACGCCATTTCTGCACTAGTAGTTACCCTTGAGCCAGCGTGTTCCCCCACTATTAAGTATATTGGAATAAATGATTTACAGGGAAACCGGAAACGGGGAACTGTTAGTTTTTCCTCGGTTTTTAAACAAGGTAGTTTTGCAGGTAATTGCCTTTTGTCCTTCACCGTCATGTATAATTCTGAAATTTAGCCATATTTAACCCTTAGATGGAAACGCTGTTAATGTATAGCTACTTCGTGACGCCATGTTGTAAGAATTAAAAGAAGATAAAACGAAGGAAAAGAAGAAAAAACGATGACCAAGTTGTCGTACGAGTTCGTGCTTTGGTAGGACATGATACTTCAAACATGCTCTCTCTCTGTGGCCATAGAGAACGGCTGCACAATTCTCTCTCTCTCTCTCTCTTTACATCTTGCTTCATTTTTAATGTTTTCGTCTTTTAACCTTTTTCGCCATGTTGTTTGTTTCTTCGTTAGAGGCCTTTACTGTCTATTCATAGAGAAAGAAACCTGTTTTGTCATCTGATCTGGTTGGTACAGAGCAGGAAATGCTTTCTCGATATATACAGTATCTGTCTTGAATTATTAAAACCTGTCATCGTGTTCTGTGGTGTGGAATATATCTTTTTTATTTTTTATTTTTCTTATTTATATGAATGATGAAACTTGCGAAGGAGATGACTGATAAACTATACTCACGGGGGTATATAGTATATTTTAGTTTTCTTCCGTGCTCTGACGAAAAAAAAAGTTCTTTTGTTACAGTACAGTGAACTGTTACGTCATCGTATATTAAACAAAAGAAATACCAAGATTCTTTTCTAGCACGGTTTGGGTTCATATTCCAGTCGTGGTGTGGTCCAGGGCTCATATAATTTCTGTCCTTCATAAAGCCGGTTTTGGATGGTAATGTAAAGCACGTAGTAATTAATCAATCAATCATAATAATTAAAGATATCATTGCATTTAAGTAGTATTATCGAATTCTATCATTTTTTTTTTTTTAGAAAATAACGAATACAAAATATCCATAGATGAAGCCAGTGGCGTAACTAAAGGTTTGGGGGCTTCCCCGCAGACAGCGTGGAGTGGGGCCCCTTCTCCACGTCCAACTTCACGATTTGGGGACCTCTGATGGCTTGAGGCCTCCCCGCAATGCGGGGTTTGCGGGGCCCTTATTTACGCCCCTGAATTAAGCATACATTAATCAGTAGATGACATCAAACTGAATCAAAAATATTTTAAAAAACTCGCTTCCGTTTTTTAACTTTATTTTTTGCATGGCTAGAAAAAAGCATGGGGAGCGCTCTCATATACAATCAATTTATGAATTCTGTTCTCATGTAAAGCAAGTAGTTGCATATGAGTATGCTCCCCATGCTTTTTTTGTCATGTATAAAAAGGTTTAAAAAGCGCATAGAGCGCTCCCCATATATATATATATATATATATATATATATATATATATATATATATATATATATAATATAAACAAGAAAGTATTACATATATGTAATACTAGCCTACAACTACCTGCAAATTTCGCCCCCAGACCCTAGACCCCTGCATTTGCTCGGACTACGACTTCGCACCTCATATTTCAGCCTTTGCTTCTTTTCTTCGCACGACAAAAATGCATTTACGAGATTATTTTTTACGAAAATTTTTAACCCCTTTCCTTTTAACTTAGAATACGTATTTCAATCAAAGTGAAATGATATAACCCCATGTCGGCTGAATACGAACTTTGTTCAGAAATTCACTTCAAATGTTGTTCACTCGTTTCCTTCTTCTGATGAGACTGAGAACCTCGAAATCATTGTTAATCATTGAGTAAAATTACAAATTGCCTGTCTTCTCTTCGGAAAAAAAGTGTCAAAAGCGGGATTTCCGGAAGCGTTGTGGCATATGTCCACTTGATTTGAATGAAGAGTTTATATACTGTACCGAACTCCATATGATTAGCATGTGTCTAGTCCTAAGGCATTTCGAGATATGACTACCTATCTTGTTACAAAAATTGTCACTCCATTCTTATTTTTCATCTTTTTTTAACGTTCCTTCTATGGGAAATATTGAAAAACACCGAATTCTTTACTGTAACCTATTTGAACATACTAGTTGTTGTACCCAAACCTTGGCCTTCTACACACAATACGTTAAAGTCATGTTCAGTTAAAAGCTCTAATTTACATTTAACATTTCTTTTAGTTTGCGTCTAAGCCATTTCAAACCCCATACCATATTTATGCAATTATTCAAGTACTTCGTTATACAGGCAAGCGATAACTCAGGCAATGACATGTATTAACGTCAGGCAAGCAAGCGATAGCGCAGGTAGCAACATTTATTTAGCATCAGGCAGGCAAGCGATAACTCAGGTAATGACATGTATTACCGTCAGACAGGCAAGCGATAGCGCAGGTAGCAACATTTATTAGCATCAAACAGGCAAGCGATAACTCAGGTAATGACATGTATTAGCGTCAGACAGGCAAGCGATAGCGCAGGTAGCAACATTTATTAACATCAAACAGGCGAGCGATAGCGCAGATAGCAACATTTATTAGCATCAGGCAGGCAAGCGATAACTCAGGTAATGACATTTATTAGCATCAAGCAGGCAAGCGATAACTCAGGTAATGACATGTATTAGCATCAAGCAGGCAAGCGATAACTCAGGTAATGGCATGTATTAGCGTCAGACAGGCAAGCGATAGCGCAGGTAGCGACATTTATTACCGTAACTGTCTGTTTTTAAGGTTTTAGCTAATGCAGAAACTAAAACGTTTCCTTTATTATTAGAATGGTAACCATAATACGTCTTTTTTTTTATGGATTACATTATGTCTTAGTAATTAGTCTAAATAAATATTTCTTTCTGTTTTCAGGTGTGTATTCACTTCAATA
This sequence comes from Thermobia domestica, assembly GCF_964235325.1. Classification (NCBI taxonomy): domain Eukaryota; kingdom Metazoa; phylum Arthropoda; class Insecta; order Zygentoma; family Lepismatidae; genus Thermobia; species Thermobia domestica. The sequence continues at coordinate 28,604,057 of NC_137457.1, read as the reverse complement.
ACATGCTCTTCATACGTAAGTGAAAACTATTCGATTAGATAAGTGCTCGGAATTCTAGGAATTTTTAATTCCTTTTGCTATTCCAATCTTTTAGTTTTCTAGGTACAAGTACTTATTCCCTGTGACAATTATGTATCTGTGTGTTTAGTATATTTTCACTTTCTGATTTTATTTACTAAAAAGCGATGAAAACATTGCTTGACATGAGTTTATCACTAATGTATATATATATATATATATATATATATATATATATATATATATATATATATATATATATATATATATATATATATATTTTCTTTAATGAACTTCAGAGGACTGTAAATCGTCAATTGATTTATGTTCAACCGAGTGAAACTTGGTCATCAAACTGGCTCCCAGCCTTCTAGGCCAGAATTTGGGAAAATGTGTGTTGACATTGCATATCAAGATGTGTAACTTCCAGAAAGACAAGATTTTGTATATAAACTTTGTACGTGTTTCTTGGCTTATAGTTAGTTTTTCTTGCGTGCCGTATTGCATTTAGGCAACCAGTGAAAACACATATCAAGATGTATAACTTCCAGGAATTACATAAGGTGGTTAGCAATCAAAACGACATTTAGGATATGATGGCTTCGTAGCGTACACTTGCTGGAAACAGCCGCGATTGGTTTTAAAAACCAGTCAAGACACCAACCCAGGACTGAATGTAGGCCTCACAAATATTGGATGTTGAAAACGTACTTTCTTGATTGTAGAATCCACTGCAAAGAAACTAAAATGTTACTTGAAAGAAAAAGTAATAAAAGTAAGGGTTACCATATGTCTGTATTTTGTACGGACTGTTTGTATTTTGGTACCCGTGTCTGTGTCCGTATCGTACAAAGCATGGAATAGGAAAATGTTCGTATTTGACAGTTTTTTTTAAGCTGCCCGAAAATGTCCGAGTCGGAAATCGCTAAAATCTCGGGCGAAAAGAATTGTATTTTCATGACATAACTTATATTTTAGTTACTATTAATAAAATAGGTTATGTTTTTTTAGAAAAGTGTCTCATTTTTCCATTCCAGGGTTCTTTTGGTTAGATTTAATATAGGGTAACTGGCTGCAATAACGCCACCATTCTTACTTTTTCGATTATTTCACACTTAATATATGACGTAGAAAAATAATATTGCATTGTTTAGTAGCTTAGGGTTCACTGATTACAACATAGTGCAAAGAACCTGGAAAAAAATGTATGTACTACAAGTAATACACAAAAATGTTGCATACAGTGAAATGGCGGTATTGCATACACTATGGATACAATAGCGCCAGGTTATTACTATTCATATTATCATGAAATCCATGAACAGACACACGCTGGAACAAGTACAATTAGTTGGAACAAGAAGAGCAATGTCCAGTAAGAGGCAATATGTCATCACAAGTTTCGTGATACCACTCCTTACAGGCTCCACATTGCAACAAATCAATAGTTTTAAAGAGCATCGACATAATAGTACCCTTTGCAAGTAACACAATAGTAGAAGCTATCTTTTATATGACATGTTTTTTTTTTTTTTTAACTTCGCTATTCTTTTTATAAGTACCCCCTTTCTTTCGTCCACCGCTTGCAAAGTTGACCTTTTACCCTTAAAGTATTCATTAAACAGACTTCTAGACATTGTCATTGCTTGGACGTTTCTTTGTCTATTCCTTCCAGGAAGAGATTTGTTAATTTTTGGAGTTGGAATAGCTGCCGCTAGAAGATGGAGAGTAAAAAGACTTAGACGAAGCATTAGCTACAGGATCACGAATACATGCAGATGATGCTGACTGTTGGCCGGGGACTGTTAATATCTTCAGTGGATGGCTGGTTATTGTTGCCCAATGCAGTTCCGGTAGGAGCTTGTGTCGGAAACACTGAAAAGATGGTACATGGTGCAAAGATTGTTTCTGGGAGTACTAAATGATTGAATGGGTATATGAAAGTACCTTGGAAAACAGATATTGCATTCTGAGGTGTGACAGCTTTTACCCAGACAGTAACCCCATTGCATTCATCGCGTTCGACGTCATTGCATCCACACAATACAATGAACATACCATCGTTCCATTGCTCTCTACTAACACATTGACTCATGTTAACACAGTCGATACACTCGTTATTGACAGTTGTTAATATATATATACCCTTTAAATTCCTACACATTACGCGTCTGTAGTGATATTAATATAAAGGAGTTCAAAAACTTTGATTACATTTTCTGTCCTCAATTTTCCGGTCTGAATTGATAAAACAAAAAAACTATACAACACACACGTTGCACCACAAGAAATCAACTCACGCGCCAAAACAACAGATGTGCCTCCCATGCATTGGCAGATTGCATAGGACTGCCATGTGCTTAGTTTATGTGCTGTAAACAGTTGAAAAACAAATGACGTTATTGTATGCCTGGCGTTATTGTAGCCAGTTACCCTACGTAATCTAATGGCATGATTTATTATATTTGTGTTAATGAAAAACATGTTAGTTTCCAATAGTGTTTTAAGTATTACATTAAACAATTGTGTGATAACCTAAAGAGAAATTTCCGTGTTCTGTGTTTGGGCATCGTGTCTTTGGTGGGTCGTCATTTTAAAGTTTGTTCGTATTTTGGATCAAAAAATTATGGCAACCCTAAATAAAAGGTAGAAAAAAAAACGAAAATTTTCGTGTTTTTAAAATCCTCTTCTTTTAAATTGCAGTATTTGGCCAAGAAAAATGTATGTTAAATACTCATCCGATTATGACTTAGTCATGTTAGAAACATGTGGAAGCCCTACTGATTGATCAAATACCTGCATTTACCACATATTTTAATATCATCGTGTGATTTTATATCATTTTTTTCTGGAGCCACGAATTCGGATGCTTCCTACAGATTCGGACATTTCTCTGCCTGTATGGCACACGCTGACGTCCAACTTTAAACACTTAAGCACAATCACAGTGCCGTACACGATTATTTACGTCAGTGATGGGCAAACGTTTAGAGGAAGGCCAAAGAAAAGGTAGAACTTTTAGGCGGGCCAAATAATTTATTAAAAACAAAAATGATACATTTTACAAAATTCTTGTAATAGTGATCTTTGTTAATGAATAGGTGTAGCTCAACATCCTTATATTATTTGCTTAGTTCGATATAAAACATAGAATATGTAATTAGGGGTCCGCTTATCTTTCACCGCTTCTCCGTCTCTCGCTTAAAATGAACTACTTATAAACTTAACAGAGGAGTTAATTTTAGAAGTATTTAATTTAATTTTTATTAAGTTAATTTTCTTGAGTTATTTATTTAAGCTTTAGCGTCATACGTAAAACTCTAGTAGTTTGTTTACGATTAGGAAGTGACACCTTTCTGTCGCGTTTTCTCACCTTTAGGTGAGATGTTTGTAATCACATGATGGTTTGTCCCATTTTCAAAGAAATGAGACAGTCTCTAGTTGTTGAAAAGAACGCGATCATTAGGGTTTGAGGTTTCTGAGTAAACAGGTTTTGGCAGAGACGCAAGGCGTCTGCAGACAATGAAGACGGTGACAAGTGGATGTTGATACTCGACGCAGCACTTGTCTTAGTCACAGGCGACTTTTCCGTATTTGCGATGGACCGAAAGCAATGTTGGACTTTATCCAATAAAGCAAGGTTGGCAACGAAAACTATATAACTTTGTGTCTGGATATAAAACAAAGACAGCGGAAGGGTTGCCAGGTGTTTTTATTTTTTCCAGGACAATCCTGTTACCCCTTTAAAAAGAAAGGAAAAAAAGAGTAATTATACCGAAAAATATTTTTTTTTTTTTGATCATCATGGTCCTGGGTAGGTGTTTTATTTTCGAAGATTCTTACAAATTGCAAAGGCCTTTTTTAAGCTGACCTAGTGGCTATAGCGCGCGTCTTTGGTGCACAAAATTCTGGATTCGATTCCCAGTAAGAGAACATTGAAATTTCAACGCTTTGCATTGGTTCGGATTCAGAGGTCCAAATCTCGTAAAACCTCGGTGCTGAAAAGGGTCGCTACACTTCAGTAAACAAACATATAAAAAAGGCAAACAACGATGAAAATATATTAATATGCAACAGAAATCAAGTTCCAATTGAGATGATTTAGTGTATAGAATATAAGTAACTAGCAGAATGCCTTTTCTTCGCACGGGGAGAATACGTTTCATTTTGGACGTAAAAGGCTGAGTTCATATTTAAATTGCGTCTGAAGTGTCACGCATTTCGACGCAATTTTCAAGAAGTCATTTTCGATTAGTACTTTAAAAAGGGCAATTCATATTTTTTAATGAAATTTTGCGAAACCAAATGTGACGTACGTGGAAATTATGCTGAAGTAATGTAAGTAAAGGTTTAACTGGAAATCCATTTGGAAAAAATACCGTAAAGAAGATTAGGCGCAAATGGGAGGACAATATTAGCATGCATATCGCAGAAATAGGAATACAAAGTAGAAACTTAATCCAGTTACTAAACATAGAAGTCAATGGAGAACTCTTACGAATGCAGCATTGAAACTTCGGGTTCCATAAACCATAAAGTTAGTTAATTGGTTACTTAGTTAATACAAGCAAAACATAAGAAAGATTTTACTGTTATGTGGCAAGAAGAATCAATGTAGGGGAAAAAAACTAAATTTCTAGTTTTACGTGCCTCGATTAGCTGTGGAGGTTAAAGAAGATGAATGATTTTGGAAAAATTAGTGGAATGAGAATGGTGGAGGAAACGAGAGAATTTCGAGTAGACCCAGAGACGCAATGTGGTCAACAACAAATTAATACTCTGGGATCGAACCAGGGATCCGTCGCGTAAAAGGTTTGTGCTCTACTGTTGACTCTTCAAGGCCCTACACAGGAAAGAGAGGTTGATTACAAGAGAATTAAGTCTATTCGCTTTATAGATGATAGTAGGATCTGAAACTAAACAAAATGATAGAAAGTTTGAGGAAAAGTTTTAAAGAATATAAGTATGAACCTAAACGTTAGGAGACGAAAGGAATACTATTTGTAAGGAAGGAAACTAGAGAAGGAATAATTAGAATAAGTAACTACGTTAGTGAAAATCAGAGATATGAACAGGAAATTAAAACTAGAGTATTAATGGCGGAAGAAGCTTTTTGGAAGAAGAAATCCATTATTAGTGAAGATCTCAATTGTGAACGCAAAATATAAACAAGGATAGACATAATGAACTAACTCTTTAGAAAGAAGAAAAGAGTTATTGGTGAAAATCAGAAGTGTGAACGGAAATAAAACCAAGGATAGAAGTAGCGAAAAAAGCCTTTAGTAATAATAGGAAAAATGTTTATTGTGGTTGCTCAATGCAATTAAAAATATTTAACAGATACTAGTTTAAAACCGTTTAAGACACTGAAGAGGAGAAATATTTTGTGCTGTAGTACAGTGTCATTTTCGTATTAACAGCAGTTTAGAGGAACTGCAATAAGAAGAAAAGGAACTAAACCTAAACACATAGCGCCCAAGCAAACCACTTCTTTAATATCCATAAAACCTTTAGCCATCAGGTTTAGGAAGAGTACCAAATGCATTTTATAAATTTTTCTCCTTTTTAGTGCATTTTATAAAATTTTCTTCTTTTTAGTGCATTTTATAAATTTTCTCCTTTTTTATTGTATTTTATAAATTTTCTCCTTTTTATTGTATTTTATAAATTTTCTTATTTTTATTGTCTTTTATAAATTTCCTCCTTTTTAATGCCTTTTATAAATTTTTCCTTTTTTATTGTATTTTATAAATTTTCTTCTTTTTAGTGCATTTTATAAAAGCATTATTTTAAAAAGTTTTTTAGGGTTATTTCTCTCGATGCATCTGGCAACCCTATATCAATTAAAAGGAATCAAGAAACGCTACTGTACTGTATACAAAATGGTGCAGGAAAACTATTGGGTGCTTTTCAACCAAAATAGTTTATTTTGACAGGAACAACCACTAACACTTCCAGAATATCAAATGGAGACTAATGTGTCGGCAGGTTCTTAATGAAAGAAAGATCGAGCACAAAATATTTTATAAAGGAAGATACAACTCTCTTTGAAGTTTTTTTTTTCTTTCTTATATCTATATTTATCGACGTTAGCCTTATTTTTGGATCAAGAAAAAGGAGAATCTCTCGAATTCTTTTTCTTTCTATGACACATCAACTCTGCGACGGTGCTAGTTCTAAATTCTTCAGAAGTATAAAGAGGAGTGATGGTGAGGAAAGGGATTCCTTTATAGAAGCCAGGAACATTCACTTGTGTTCGGTTCATTTAAATATATATGTGCCTTTACACTGTTTAACAGAATCATAGGGCGCGTAGGCTAGTAATTGCCGGTTCGGTATAGTTGAACAGTCTGAGGGAGCCAAAATCCATCGAAAGTTCGAGTCCCTCTGAATAGCGTGGGCGTTTCTAATCTGTTCTCACAGTCTTCGGTGTTGTGTTCCTGTCAGCAGAATATGCATAAGATTAATTAATATGCAGGATTGAAATTTAGCATCCCTTTCAGTATCAATGAAAAAAAAATGAAATGAAATCTTTGAGTTTTACGTCCCACGGTTATGCCGGCTAGGCTAAAGGAGACGGTGATTATGAGAAATGAATGAAATGGTGGAATGAAGAAAGTGGGAGGAAACGGGATAACCCCGAGAAAACCCACGCACACGGTGTTTGTCCACCACAAAGTTTACTTGGCGGGAGCAGGGTTTGAACCCGAGACTCCATTCACCAGAGGTGAACGCTCTACCACTGAGCCACCGCGGCCCCCTCTCAGTATCAATGCTATAGAAGACGTGAACCTACAGCTTAACGTGGGATCCGAATCACATGAGCTTTTACCGGGACTCGAATCCGGGGCTCCCGCGCCAAAGGAGTAGGGATGCGCACGAGACGAGTCGAGACAGGATTTTCCTTACAAAATTCGAGTCGAGACATTGCTCTTCCAATAGGGAAATATTTCAGTTTTCTAGTCGAGACATAACTTTTACAGCACATTTTCGAGACGAGACAGCCACAAATCTTGTCTCGTGCGCATCCCTACAAAGGAGCGTACACTTACCATATGACCACAACGGAGTTCTAGGGAGGCACGGTGGTTCAGTGGTAGAGTGCTTATTTCTGGTGCTTGGGGTCCCTGGTTCGATCCCCTACCAAGTAAGTGTGTGGTGGATAATATCGTGTCCGTGAGTTTTCTCGGGCACTTCCGCTTCCTCCCACACTCTCATTCCATAAATTCTTCCAACCTCATTCACTTACTTTAATAATCGTCTCCCTAAAGGGCATAATCGTGGGGGACGTTAAACTTAAAGATTTCATTTTTGGACTTCAATGGTATCGGAAGTTTACTATACATCTCAGTGGCAGCAAAAGCTATGGATTGGAAAAAAAATGAAATCTTTGAGTTTTACATCCCACGGTTATGCCGGTGAGGCTAAAGGAGACGGTGAAGATGAGAAATGAATGAAATGGTGGAATGAAGAAAGTGGGAGGAAACGCGAGAACCCCGAGAAAACCCACGAGCACGGTGTTTGTCCACCACAAAGTCCACACGGCACGAGCTGGGATCGAACCTTGGACCCCAAGCACCGGAGGTGAACGCTTTACCACTGAGCCACCGTGCACCCCAGCTATGGATTGGACACTAATATTGGTCGTTTTCGGTTACTTTTTACATCTTACCACTCCGTCTTGCGTGTAAATTATGATTCTCTCTGCCCCATAAGATTTTAATCAATTTTTTTCTTCCACTTAGTTCATTGCGTTCATTATCATCAACATCGCTTGCCTTAGTCTCGGAGCATAATCATAGAACGAAAAAAAAAAAAGTGTCGATCCGAAATTTACTAAACTCATTTTATCAATAGAGAAGGTTAGTAATTAACAGAGCCCATAAAAATTATTACAAAAGTTGTCGTCTTTCTCTGCGATCCGCCAAAAAAGATTAAAAAGAGCCCCAGAAAATTATATACGTATTGATGCGGATATTCGCATCTGCGCAGACTTATACTTACAAGAATATTCAGACTTTTTGTGACGGTTTATTGTCGTTTTCAAGGGGATTTACATTAAAGTACAAGTTTGTGGATATGCATTTACGGCACACATGTACCAATGATTGATGTCGTGCTTCAGTGATTATGACTTAACGGCTTCTGCTAATACGTCTCTCATACTTTTATCGCGTTTCATGTTGTTATTTTTGTTGTTTGCTTTCTGAAACTCGTAAACAAAACCCTCTCATGAATATATGATAATGAGGCGCTAACTTTTAATGTATTTTCTGTCCCATTTGGCGTTTTCACTGTTTAAGAAAATGGCTTGAAGGTGGTAATTAGGAGTACAAGAGTTAGTTTGTTTAACTAAATGTTTACTGTAAGACATTTCTGTATTCTATGTTGTTATATCCACAAAGCTATACGTTGAATTCTGCATTTGATTCTCTACTCGTGCAAACTAAAGAAATGAACATAATCTTGATCCTAATAGTTTCTTTTTCAGGTTCAGAGGTCGAGGACCTCGTGAATTGGTTGGTCGGTTAGGTTTGAATTATAGTGTCTGTTTTCACCATCAAAGCTCTATGAAACGTGAATCTATACAATCTACGATGGCATCTGAATCATCGTAATGCGTTCAAATTTAAAGGCGCGCTGACCGAACACCGTGCACCGAAGGCGTACGTGCTAGTCGTTAAACTAGCTGGCAAATTGAAAAATACCTTGACCCACCGTGAGTTAAAGTACATCAACCAACAATTAGCTGCCACTTATCCAACAGTTTCGACCTCTGCTCTTCGTAATTTTCTTTCTTTGGGGCAAACACTGGGAATAGAGTTCTTTGGCGAATACCCGGCAGAATGGTCAGTTGCAACGTAGGGGAAACGTTGTCAGTTCGCTAGTTTTCCGTTTCCCAGTATTGGACCTACTGTCTGCGCTACTAGGGTACTTGTATATCTTTGGTACACAAGATCCTGGTGCACCGGGATCGTTTCCCAGTGAGAGAGGTATCGAATGCGCTACATTTTTTTTTTCAGATCTGTCGTTAAACTGCCCTATATAGCCTCACTTCCGACAAACGTTAAGTGAAATTTTTCGGTTTAACGTCCCACGTATACGCCGTTTAGGACGGATGAATAGGCAAGGGAATGCTGAAGGAATCGGTGGAATGAGGAAAGGAGGTACCACGAGAAAACACACGAAGACGATGATTTTCACCACAATTTTACTTGGCCGGAGATCGAACCAGGGGCCCCCACACACCAGAGGTAAGCGCTCTACCACTGAACCACCGTGCCCCACTTTACTCCACTTTTTACGCGAGGCGTAGTACGGATTGAACCTAGGAAAATATTTAGAGTAAGCAAGCACGTTTTGTTTCTGTAATTATGAGTTACAGGGGGTTGAAAATGTACATACTTTACAGCTAAATTTTAGTTTTTGTTCTGTGTAGTATTTCTGTTAGCAATGTACGCAAATATGAATCAAGGAAATCCTTAATTCACGAGGATAGTCCTGGAGTGTAGGATGTGGCCCACTCCATCACGTATTTGAACTGATAATTACTTCCATTCTAAAGTGACTTCGTAACTGAATCACAAACAATGTAAAATAAGTAAAATGTGTTGTTTCCGTGTTGATTTGTTAAACTAGCTATGAGCATCTTGAAATTTATGTAGTTTGTGTGGTGATATCCTTGTTTACGTAACGCCAATTATTTCTATGTTTCTCTACTGAAAGCTTTGTTATTTGCGTATTTTGAGTTTGCCAAGTTGACTTCCTCAACGGATGAACATGGTTGTTTTACTCAAATGTTGCTACATCAAATAAACTTTTAAAAAAAATCGAAAAACTTGGAGTTTGGTCTGGATATGTTGAATGATATCGACTTCAGTGGTGGAACAGCAGTCAGATTCGTAACTCAAACAGACGCAATCTTACATACGACAATTGACCCTCATACACATCAAAAGTATGTATGGTTCTACTAATGTAATTTTAACAAACGCGATTCGTATCGTCTTTCTTTCTCTCTCTCTCTCTCTCCCGTCTCGCTAAATCAATCTTTTTCTTTCATTTTTGCTGTGTCCGTTTACGTCAAATTATTGCATTGAAAGATAACTACAACGCCTATCAGTCGAAACGCATTAGAATCAAAGGAAAGAAAAGTCACATTTTTTTCTTATGAGGGATCGTCAAAATTTAATCGAGCAAGTCTGTGAAACTTGTCATGTAAACTATTAAGATGTACCGCTGAGCTCAAATATTGTTTTGTTTAATCCTTCTGTATAGAGTGTGTTCAAAGCCACTGCATTGTTTCTTAATATGGGAGATAAATAAAATGAAATTATATTTGAAATATTCCAGATGACATGGTACCTTGAAAGAAGTGTCACACCGAGAAACAAACACCTGAATATACAAGCTTGGATAGTGAACAACGTCATTAATCTGTATATATAAAAATGAAAATAATTATGTTTGTGGCTTAATAACTCTTGGACCACACGACTGATCTCGATCAAATTTTCAACATAGATGAGGTTCGGGCCTGGGATGGTTTTTATTATTTCACTTTGACGGTGCAACTTAATGGAAGGGAAAAGGAAGATATTTATAAATGATCGAAAATGACCGAAACGAGTGTAGAATCCATAGTTTTCGGGGTCACTGACTAGTGAGACGAACAGTGACATTTCTAATAACGTTTAAATACAAATTCAGTCCCCATGAGTACTTTATGTACAAAATGAAACGTATTCCCGCCGTGCGAAGAACATGTATTTTGTTAGTCCATCATAAAATTCTGTATATAAAAAAGTACTTTAGTGCTGATATTTGGGCTGTTTTTGGAGTCATCGGGTCTGAAAAATTAGACGTAGACCTGGTTGACCAAGAAAAATGTCGTGACCGAGTGAACCGTGATACCACTGATGAAGACAGTGGTACCCGTTGAAATCTCGAGTGGACTTTTTTTTTTTTTTTGTACGATCATAAGACTTGTTGCACGTCCAAAATAAAAGTCATTGTCTCTAGTGAGACCATGCAAACCAATATAAAAACTGTGCAAAGGCCAGAGAACAAACTGTACCTAAGTTTTGTATGAAAGCGAGAGCAAATTGTTAGTTACTAATGCAAGTGAGACCACCTTTTGCAGAAGGAAAACTTAAACGTCTGTTGGTTTCATGTTTAGTATTCATGTCTTCACTTCCTCGGTGTTAACAGAAAGCAGACAGCGAACCAAAAGTTGTATCTTCAGAGTAAGTTTAAGAGAAAACCTAACTTTCCGACGACAGCTTTCAAGTTTTGCTCTCTTCCTTGGCGTTAGAGTTTCTGCAAAATGATGTTTTTTCAGATGGCGAAGGGAAGACAGGGGAGGGGGAAGGATTGTAAGTCTTGATCTTGCCAGAAGCTCTTTCTTTAGCTCTAGGATGATGTAAATTGAAACCAATTAGGAACAAGGATGTTGCGTCGTCAAGACAGTGCTGTAATTAAATATCATATAAATCGGGATGGATTGTTGTAAGTAGGATGAAATACATTATGTTCTTTGGTTGTTATGACTGTTCGATGCGCCTAAGCTTTCAGTCCACTGTACACCAAAGTTTAAAAGCATGTTTAATTAAATGCTCTAGTTGTTTACATTTTTTTTTTTAGTTTACCCTCTCCCAGTGACGCAATGAGTCACGAACTTACTTCGTCACTGGTGGGTTAACTAAGGAAATCTAACAACTTCAGCATTTAAACAGTATGATTTTAAACTCTGGTATGCTTAATTATATGCTCTAATTGTTTACACTTTCTTACTTTACTCCCCCAGTGATGAAATGAGTCACGAACTTCGTGACCCGTAACTCAGAAGACCCGAAGGCAGCCGTACCCATTATCCTCTCCCAAGTACCGGTAACTTGGATAGACCCATGACCCAGAAACGACGAATCATTGTCATATACATGGGAAGTACGAGTATATGTGATGCTGCTAATGTATTCTAACAAACATGATTCTCTCCTCTTTCTCTTTTTTGCTTGATAAATGGATGTTTGTAAATCGTTCCATTGAATTCAGCGTCTTCAAATTACCAGAGCTGTCCAGAAAGTAGCAGACGCTTTGAAATAAAAAGTAACAGAGTGAACAAACCAAATTGTGTTATGTATATTTGAACGGTACACTCTTAAACTATTTTCAACATAATGGCAGTGTAGATTAAGGCACACGTTTTTCAATTCCGGTGTGGTGGAAATCTTCCGCCTGCGATTTCAACCACTGTCTTACACGGTATGCAGTTCAGCGTCAATATCAAAGCGTTATGCAACGACCCATGCCTTCAACGCTGGGAAGAGGTGGTAGTCGCTCGGCGCTAAATCCAGACTATATGGTGGATGATCGAACACCTCCCATCCAAGAGCTCTCAGGTACGCTTGGCCGTGTGTGGATATGCGTTGTCGTGAACAAAAAGTAACACCTTCGCGCTAAGTTTTCCCTGACGCTTGATTTGAATCTCGCCCCTTGTGGTCCTTTGTCAACAAAAAGCCTAATCACAGAACGCACCTCACAAGAGGTGGGATTTTCTATTTCAGCGCACATTGTAACACGTTACAGAAAGCACACTAAAAGAGCTACAGTCCTCAATCTACCACAGCTGGATGCATACTGAGTGTGGCAACGTTCTGACACTAAGATGACGACTATAGGTGCGCCCACTGCCGCGATAGGCCAAAACGTCTTGTACTTTCTGTACATCCCTCGCAGTATGAAAAGCACAATTAGAAATATACCCAAGCGTTAGAAACACTTTAGAATATATTAGAACGAGTTAAAATTAGCAAAAAGGATTACATCAGATTAGCTTTGAGCTGCATAAATTAACGTGTGTACTGTTGTTGCATTATTCTACTCTTGCAGTAGCCGGAATTAGCATATATATATATATATATATATATATATATATATATATATATATATATATATATATATATATATATATATATATATATTCTTAAGTATATAAAACTTGATTGTTTAGCCGCATAGCACTGTTAAGGGCATCACTCTGGATAGTCCCTATGTAAAGGGTTCTCTCATGCTCAAAGCTGGATGAATGCGTTTGCATGGTCACCTGAAGCCATCACAAAAAATATATTCTCAAATTTCCAGCACATGAGAGATGGGTGGAGGAAATATTGACACCTGTAATCCCTTAGCAGATATAAAATAATCTGCTTAACCATGAAAAAAAAAAACAAAACAAAAAGAAATTAAAACTAGAATTGGATTTCATAAGAAATCGGACACAGTTGAACCAAAAAAAAAAATTATTTAGATAATTAATTTTAATCTTCTTTTACAGACATCAATATCCTCCTCCCACGTGAGTTCATATTTTATAGTCGTCTTGCCCCTTTGACGACTTCCCCTGGTTATGGCCTTTAGAACTCAATTTTTTCTGCCATCCCCTTACCAGAGGATCTCCTATCATCAGATAAAAATTTAAATGAAGACTGGGAAAGAGTGTTCACAGCCTCTCCTGGACCCGGCCAAGCGGCACATCTGAAAGAGAGATAAGCAAATACAATGGTACTCACCTCTGCCTCCAGGAACATGAGCATCTAAAAGATCACCACTCCAAGATAGATTTACGAATATCTATTTATTTGAACACTAAATCACGGACACTAACAAACACTATACATCTTTTTATACACAAAAACTGAGCTTTGTAAGAAAATAAACGAGGATCGATCGATCATAATGTGTGCACTTTATATTAAGCTTTTTTTTTTTTTTTTAAAGAATTTCTATTTTCACTGTCATTGTCACTACACTTTCACTGTTCGTAGTCCTCTTCTCTTCTGGAATAAGTCTTCGTCACTCCAGTGAGGTGCTATTGCTTTCGATGTTTTTTTCTTGTATTAATCTTCTGGACGATGTGATTTTCTATCCTCGAGATCTTTGATGTTACCACCTTCCATTTACTCACGAACACCAGATGAAATACAACAATAGGTTAGTAGTTACACTGTTCATTACACTTCACCTGATTCAAGTTTCATGTTACTTTATTGATTGAATTTCACTAGCGATCATCAACAAAATTAATTTTCTGAAAAGTAACGATAATCGATAGTACTTGATAGTATTATTATCATTATTGTTTTTAATAGTAAAACACTTTGTTAAGATTTTCGGCGTTTCGATCAAAGCATTAACTATACACTATCTGGACCGCACTTTATAATCAGAACTAAACACATCTTCCCACGAGAATCATTAGGTACTTGAAGCGAACGGACCGGTGGTTAACTAAGAACTAACTGTTTACCCCTTGAGCTTCAGTATTTACTTCCGCTGGTTGTCTCTCAAAACTCGTAGAGACTCTCTCTACCTTCATTGTTTTTGGGGTTGTTGACCTTATCCCCTTTGTGAGGTGCCACCCGCGTTGAGCCGGCGACATTTTGACAAATTTGTAAATAATTTAAAATTTACATACTGTCACTTCATTTTCTGTATCTATACGTACCCTTAGAGTTTATCCACACACTCCCAGTATGTCTTTTATACCAAACAATTATTACAATTTTATTAAATCACAATTTTATGTCTTGTTTACTAGTCGTGGAGACCCGTTAGGAATCTCCAAGCAGACGTTTTGTGTTTCTGGTGTTTAGTGCACTCTAGTGGCAGGTTCTAAAATTACCTTCTTGCAGGCGGGAAATGGTGGACTGTCTGCTTCTGTCTTTCCTTTTACTTTTTTTTTTATTTTGACTATGAAATGTTTACATACAACAAATAATAATCACACCTATAATAAAGTATATGAGTAATTTACTTATTTTTGTAGGTCCTTGGAGTTGTCATCTTTTTCGAGGTTAGATAAAGAAAAAAAACATCTTGGTGGTGAGTTGTCTGCTAGCTCCGCCCTCCAGACATACCACTCGACACCCTCCAAGGGTGGCTGAGAAAAATCTTTGCGAGTGAATTAGAATCATGCGGGAAACAAAATACGATGCAGGGTCGCGTAAAACATTTTTTCTTAACTGGTATCGGAATTTCCAAGAACATTTTAATATTAAATATTACTTATTAATAATATACTCTTTAAATCTGGTACTCCTGACATAAATGCTATGTTTTCTTCCTTTTTTTTCGGTCAGGCTCGCTTACCAGACTAACGGTTTTCCTCAGAGGTGTGAAATTACAGGTCAAATTGGATTTTTCACACTTATTGTCACAAAAATTTAGCATTAAAGTGTGTACCCGCAAACAATAGAGTTGAGTTTGGAAGTAATAATAGTTGCTAGTCAATGCTTCTAACTTCATTTTATTTCTTCAATTTCTGTTCCTTATAGAATATACTTTATAAACCTGCTTCTTTTTAGACATGTCCCTTACTTTAGGTTAGCAACTATGTTAGCTCAAAGGTTATTGAACTCTTGGCTTCTCGAATTTTCCTGTTGTGTGATGCTAAAGTTGAAATTTTGTGAAGAGTGCTTCTTAGACAGAGATTTTTTTTTTTAGTAGTACGTTTAAACTATAATATGAATATCATTTTGTATATAAATTAATCCATTTATACCTATTTATATCTGAATTAATCCTAATATGATTAAAATTACTACTTAATCTGGCTTTCAAATTAAATTAAATTATATATGTAAATTACTATATTTACATTTTGATATGCAAAACAGTTGGTGGGGCTGGCAGGTTACAATCCCCCCTTTACGGAATTTTAGGATTTTTTTGTAGATAATATTCTATAATTCCGTACCTAGTCAATTTATTTTTTCTTTTGATACTATAATATACATATATGTATGTACCTATATCTACGATTCCTTTTTTTTTTTAAATGCTCTTACATGCACTTTAATATCACCTAAAAAAAAAACAACATGCAAATGTAGAAAAATTGCAAGGAAATGCCTTTACATAGTTCATTACCATCCTATAGATATTACTACACTTAACTAGGAAGGCGAAGTGCTAGTTTTTTTTTTTAAGTCATTCATTAACAAAAACTCACTTGCTCTATCCTAGGAACACAAATGTTACACTGTAACTTATTCAAGTATTGACACATTCAACAATTCTTAATAATATAGTGTTTACCTTTTTTTTTTATACATATATTTGTCCTAATTTAATATGCTCCATAACTTCTTTGCAAACTTTACTCGAAATTTACTCATGCAATAGAAATACTACCAAGTTGAAATTACAAAAAGAATAAAATAACAGTTTTATACATGTGAGGATCTATATGCGATAATATTACATTTTGCATAATTAACTTGCTATATTTACACTTTCTCCTGAGTAGTTTCCTGCCCTTCTACTCCCTTCTCTCCTTCGTCTGATTCTCGAAGATGATATTTCTTCAAGTGGAATGCATTTCTTTTTATGACTTCTTTTCCTGTGTTCAAATCTTTTAATGTGTAGACGTTCGTGTTGGTCTTGTTGCATACCTGCCAGGGACCAGAATAGAGAACCATGAGTTTTTTGGACACCCCTGAGAGTGCATCTGATTTGGGAAAGACGCGCACTAGTACGAGGTCTCCAATTTCGTACTGTACAGTGTGGTGGTGTTTGTCGTAATATTCTTTCCTGGCTTTGGCTTTCTTTTCCAAATTTTTTTTAGCTATGTCTATGTAATATTGTATACTAGCTGATCTTTCAACTTCCGGTACTTCGAAAAGTTTGGCGACATCTCTCGTCTGTGACACACCCAAATGTACTTCATACGGTGATAAGTCAGTAGTTAGGTGTTTGGCTGTGTTCAAACAGCGTTCAACTTTGCTTAAATGTTCTGGCCATGTTCTTTGGTTGTCATGGCAGAGTTTTCGTAAGACACGAACAGTGCTTTTAACAGCAGTCTCGGCCATTTCGCCTTGTGGGTAATAGGCCGTACTCATGACGTGTTTAAGGCCTAATTTCTTCATCTCTTCTTCCCAGAGGCCCGATTTGAACTGTGACCCACGGTCCGTAAGTACTATCTCTGCATTCGGACAGAGTTTTAAGAAGTCTTTTAACTTCTGTACGGCGATCTGCGTGGTGGCCCGCTTACAAGGATACAATCCTACAAGCTTAGAAAAAGCATCCAGGAACACTAAAATATATTGAAAACCACCCTTTCCTCTTACGAGGGGCCCACAGAAGTCCACACAAATGAAGGTCCCACTTTGCTGTGGTGTGACTGGGTTTAGTGGCCCACTTAAGTAGCAGTTTGGTGGAGTGGTGACTTGACATAAATGACATGACCCACAATATTTTCTAATGATTTGCCTCATTTTTGGCCAGAAATAGCATTCTGACAACTGCGGCATTAATTTGCTTGCTGACATGTGACCATTTTGCTCGTGATAGTAACTCAAGAGTGGTTTTACCATCACGGCAGGTACACAGATTCTCACTCCCATGCTGTCTCTTTTGCAAAGTCGGCCATTCAATATTTCATATTTATGGTTCTTTCCCGAGATTTTTGGAGAGTCTTCATGGTTCTCAACCTTTTTCTTTAGTGGCCCAAAGAAAGAATCTGAGGTTTGGAGTTCAGGCAACATAGCTATGAGACTTCGCAATTCGCATGGTATTTCTTCTAAGATTCCCATAAGAGATTCTTTCAGTGTGGGTTTCGCGTCGATTTCGAAATTGGAATTTTCGCCTGGTGGGTACCTCGAATGAAAATCAGCCATATTTTCTTTTGATGGGACGTATTCAAACGTGAAATTCAGGTTTGCCAACGATAATGCCCACCGAACCAATCTCTGACTCGTGAGTCGGCATAACAGTATGAATTTCAGACTTTGGTGGTCCGAACGAATTCGGAACTTTCTTCCTACCAAATATTGTTTGAACTTGGTTACGCCCTCTATTAGTGCAGCCATTTCCTTTTCGGTCGTGGTGTAGTTCTTCTGGGGACCTGAGAAAACTCGAGAGGACATTCCAATGATCCGTTTGTCCCCCTGGTCATCTATTTGATACACTAAACTTGAACACGCTCGGTCACTGGCATCGACTTCCAGAATTACTTCTTTATCCGGAAGTGGTTTCTTAAGAACTACTTCCTCCTGGAAAATTTCCTTAATTTTATCTAGCGCTGCTTGGTGTTCACTTGTCCATTTAAATTTCACATTTTTCTTCAATAACTGAAAAAGTGGGTACAGGACATCTGAGTATTTGTTGCTGAAACACCGGTAGTAACTTAAGTATCCAATTAAACTCCTTACTTCCTTAACATTCCGTGGTGCTCGAAATTCCATTACTTTTTGAATTTTTTCTTTGTCTTTTCCTATTCCTTCCTGTGAAAGTTCGTAACCCAGAATTTTAATTTTAGTTCTTGCGAATTCACATTTTCGCAATCTCAGTGTTACTCCTCCTTCTTTTAATAATGTTAAGACCTTATCTAAATGTTTTATATGCTCCTCAAAACTAGGGCTAGATATTACCAGGTCGTCGACATAACTATTACAGAAGGGTCTCACTTGATCCCCCAGAATATTATCAAGCGCTCTTATGCAGGATGACAAACTAGTTTTTGTGCCGAAAGGCAATTTCTTAAAACAATACGAAATACCCTCATATACAAAGCCTAAGAACTTTTGATCTTCTTCTCTCACGTTCACATGAATGAAAAATTCCACTATGTCTAGTTTTGTATAATATTTCATGCCACTTAACGTCTTTAACATGTCTATGGGTGGGATCGGTTGATCGGTCTCTCCCCGAATCACTGTGTTCAGTTTTCTAGCGTCCAAACAAAGCCGGACTTTACCGTTCGGTTTTAATACAGCTACCAAAGGCTGGCTATATTCAGATTTCTTTTTAGTAATCACATCAAACGCGATCCATCGGTTGAGTTCATTTTTAATGAGATTTTGAAATTTGGTGGGAAAAGCATACATTTTCGATCTAAAAGGGCTGGAGTCGGTGACCTCTATTGTATGTTCATAATTCTTAATAGTACCAGGCCTTTCGTCAAACATATCTCGATGTTTCATTAATAAGGCTACTAACTCATTCTTCTGCCTAATGTCCAACTCTTCATACTGATTAACATGTTCCTTTATCTCGCTGGCTGTGGCTTTAGTTTCTACTTGAAGCCAGTCTGCAGGGGATAGAACTACATTCTCTAATTCGGAAGGGGTGGGGTACTTCCTCTTATCCACCCTATGCATGGGATTTTTTTCCATAAACTCACACAATTCTGCCTGACGAAAAGTGATGGGCACTTCCGGTCCACACCTACTTTCACCGTAACTTTTACTTAAATCCCCGCAATGAAGCATTTCTTCTAAGCTTCTCAACACTAAGTCTGTCTCACTAATCTCGATGTCTCGAAAATTAATTTGTACTTCGTGTGGCTTCTGAAGAGTTAGCAGACTCTTTGAATAATCTAAAATTGCGCCAGTTTCAGAAAAGAACTGAGAACCTAAAATTAAATCACGATTCAGCCCGCGTACTATAATACCCACTGTATTAAAGGTTTTCCCACTAATGACAATTTGTAACATCGTCTGCCCCTGGACTTCTGCAACCCGTCTTCCAAATGCAGAGGTAACCTTCATATTAGTTACTCTTAAAAAAGCTGGTGTGGGGTGAGACGATTTCACCGTTTCCCACAATTCTAAGCTCAAAGCAGAAATGGAACTGCCAGAATCGAGTAACGCATTTACAGGACGTGCAAAAATACTTACTTGAATTTCTGGTAAGGTGATAATATTATTTTTCACTACAGGATCATCTTTCGTTTCTAATAATTGATCAAAAATTGCATTAGCTTGTTGAAATTTTAGCTTGTCTAGAGGGACCCTTTTTCCATTCTTTAACATTAATGTGAGTGTATCTGTATCTGGAAGGGTGTTGAAATGTTTTGTTTTTACAATATTTTCACAAATATTACAATTTTCTATTTCCCTCTTTTCACGATATTCTACTACTTTGACCTGGGTTTCTTTCTCTTCTTCTTCTGCAGAATTACTATTACTACTATTATTACAAATTAGCACACACTGGGTAGAATTTGTCAGTGGAATACAAGATGCGGTACTCAAGATGTTTGTATCAGAACTTCCCTCAGTGTGTGCAACAAATCCTCATGGCACATGTGAGGTACGTTCCCTTGTATTTGTATTGTTTGCCTGAGTGTTACTATTTCTCTCCGCGGGTGAGGGGTCATTCAACTCTAGAACTTGAATCTGCTCATTGTCGTTGTAATCGTGGTGGTTGTTATTCCTTCTAAAACGATTCCCCCCTTGACCCATATAAACACCTCGCTGTGGCCTTGTACCCTGCCGCCTGTAGGTGTTGTTTTCATTATTGTTTTGGGGTGAATCACCGTTCCTGTTTCGTGAACGGTTCCCAGGGCCATTTCCCATATTTGTATTTGAGTTGCGTCTCGCATTCCTTCTATTGTTCCGAGGATATGGGTCTTGTGTGTTATTTCCCGTTCTTCCTCCCCGTCTCACTGCATTTGAATGTCTTTGCTCACGTGAGACTTCCATCACATTGATACTTCTTCTTTGTGGGAAATTTTCTGGTGCTCGGTTCGTGGCCTGAATTTCTTTTACGAGCTCCAATAGATTAGCTATTGATTGCGGTTTAGAGGCAATAATTATTCGATAGGCCCATAACGGAAGCTGGCGTGGGATCACTTTAAGCAAAGTTTCTTCGTCTAATGGAGGTGAAAGAATCGAGTTTTGGTGTAAAATTTCTAGTAAATATTCACACATGCTCTTGTGTAATTTTACATCATACCGACTGGTAAGGATATTAGCACGCAGGGTTGCCAGTCGTTCTCGACTCAAGTAATTGGACCTAAATGCTTCAACAAACTCCGAGTAGGAAGAAATTTTTGGTTTCATTACCTTATACCAATGACTAGCGGACCCCTTCAATGTTCTGGGAATGAAAGATAAGCGTGATTCGTTACTTACACCTGTCAGTTCAAAATAATTATCTAGGTCAGTCAAAAAGTTGAATGTTTGTGATTCATCTTCCATTCCATTGTACACTGGTAAATTCAGATCTCGGTGAATGAAAGAATTCATAGCAGACGTTAACTGAGCCATTTGGCTATCACTCCGTGCGATCTGTGAAACGGGTTGGGGACTCACAGGCGGAGGAAAAGCGTCATGAGGAGCAGTGGGTGTACACGAAGAAAT
The DNA here is from genome assembly GCF_964235325.1 of Thermobia domestica. Lineage (NCBI taxonomy): Eukaryota > Metazoa > Arthropoda > Insecta > Zygentoma > Lepismatidae > Thermobia > Thermobia domestica. The sequence continues at coordinate 28,582,893 of NC_137457.1, read as the reverse complement.
TTCTTGAATTACTGGTAATTGAAATTCTCCGGTCTGTCTATTCTCTTGATTGTTTACTACGCCTATTTTCGTATTTATCATTTCCTCTGTTTCTTTTCTTAATGTTTCTTTTAAACGTTTCATGGAATCATCTAATTCATGAATTTCTCTCCTAACTTCCTCTCTTAATCCAGCCTGTTCTACAACTACTTCCTGTATTCTTTCTGCTACTTCTACCCTTGTTTGGTCTACCTGACCCTGTATATTTTCTTGTTTCTCTTCTAAACTTACTAATTTGACACTAAGATCCGTTCTAGTCTGTTCGATTGAATCTTCGGTCGCCTCTAATTTCCGGTTCATATCTCCTAACGATTGGTTCAATTGTCTAACTGTAGTTTCTAAATTTTCTTGGAATTCTTGTTTTGAATTTTCTAATGCCTCACCTAGTCTATTTTCAAGAGCTCTCTGCGCATTCTCTAAATCTTTACGCGTGTTTTGAATTTCTAAATTTGTTTTATCAATTTTACTAGACAATAATTCTTGAGATTTTAGCATCCGCGACTCAAATTCTTTACACAAGAAATTCTGCATCTCTGTCTGTGCATGTACCATCCGGGTTTCAAATTCCTTTTGAGAGTTCTGCATTTCTTTCAAAAATGCTAACACCTGACTGTACCCTCCATTTTGTTCATCTCCCGTTTTTGAAGTGGGGTTACTCGGGTTACTCTCAATCTCTTGATTATTACCTCCCTTACTAACATTATTTTCTTGGTTATCCTCCCTATCTCCTAAACTTCCTTCTAATTCTGGACTTCGTGGTTGCGCGTGTTGAAAATGTAGCAGATTCTGATCCATTTTCCGTAATTGGCTACGTGTGATAACCATAAATTGGCTAATATCTCTAAAATTGAAATTATCTCTAAATATTATAAATTCTCTAAATTTAAAATTCTAAAATTTAATGCCCCCCTTGAACTCTATTTAAGACACAAATTGAAAACACAAATTAGACACATATGTAAAATTAAGATTTCGTTTTAACACACACCATTTTGAACTTTTCAAAAGGATACTAAAATGTTCTTGGAAATTTTGGGGAACACAAAATATTTCATATATCCGCGAAATTTTACAAGATAACTTTTTATCTGATGATAAATTTCCCAGCAGCCTAAAGCTAGCATGGGAATAGCCCCACGCTGGGCGCCAAATTGTTAAGGGCATCACTCTGGATAGTCCCTATGTAAAGGGTTCTCTCATGCTCAAAGCTGGATGAATGCGTTTGCATGGTCACCTGAAGCCATCACAAAAAATATATTCTCAAATTTCCAGCACATGAGAGATGGGTGGAGGAAATATTGACACCTGTAATCCCTTAGCAGATATAAAATAATCTGCTTAACCATGAAAAAAAAAAAACAAAACAAAAAGAAATTAAAACTAGAATTGGATTTCATAAGAAATCGGACACAGTTGAACCAAAAAAAAAAATTATTTAGATAATTAATTTTAATCTTCTTTTACAGACATCAATATCCTCCTCCCACGTGAGTTCATATTTTATAGTCGTCTTGCCCCTTTGACGACTTCCCCTGGTTATGGCCTTTAGAACTCAATTTTTTCTGCCATCCCCTTACCAGAGGATCTCCTATCATCAGATAAAAATTTAAATGAAGACTGGGAAAGAGTGTTCACAGCCTCTCCTGGACCCGGCCAAGCGGCACATCTGAAAGAGAGATAAGCAAATACAATGGTACTCACCTCTGCCTCCAGGAACATGAGCATCTAAAAGATCACCACTCCAAGATAGATTTACGAATATCTATTTATTTGAACACTAAATCACGGACACTAACAAACACTATACATCTTTTTATACACAAAAACTGAGCTTTGTAAGAAAATAAACGAGGATCGATCGATCATAATGTGTGCACTTTATATTAAGCTTTTTTTTTTTTTTAAAGAATTTCTATTTTCACTGTCATTGTCACTACACTTTCACTGTTCGTAGTCCTCTTCTCTTCTGGAATAAGTCTTCGTCACTCCAGTGAGGTGCTATTGCTTTCGATGTTTTTTTCTTGTATTAATCTTCTGGACGATGTGATTTTCTATCCTCGAGATCTTTGATGTTACCACCTTCCATTTACTCAGTTAGCATGATGCTTTTTTTTTTTTTTTTTTTTTTAAGGCGTTTATAGCGAAGTCCTTCTCGCCCTGGAATTTTGTCGTATTGTCTATCAAGAATTAATAACGCCGAACGAACACCAGATGAAATACAACAATAGGTTAGTAGTTACACTGTTCATTACACTTCACCTGATTCAAGTTTCATGTTACTTTATTGATTGAATTTCACTAGCGATCATCAACAAAATTAATTTTCTGAAAAGTAACGATAATCGATAGTACTTGATAGTATTATTATCATTATTGTTTTTAATAGTAAAACACTTTGTTAAGATTTTCGGCGTTTCGATCAAAGCATTAACTATACACTATCTGGACCGCACTTTATAATCAGAACTAAACACATCTTCCCACGAGAATCATTAGGTACTTGAAGCGAACGGACCGGTGGTTAACTAAGAACTAACTGTTTACCCCTTGAGCTTCAGTATTTACTTCCGCTGGTTGTCTCTCAAAACTCGTAGAGACTCTCTCTACCTTCATTGTTTTTGGGGTTGTTGACCTTATCCCCTTTGTGAGGTGCCACCCGCGTTGAGCCGGCGACATTTTGACAAATTTGTAAATAATTTAAAATTTACATACTGTCACTTCATTTTCTGTATCTATACGTACCCTTAGAGTTTATCCACACACTCCCAGTATGTCTTTTATACCAAACAATTATTACAATTTTATTAAATCACAATTTTATGTCTTGTTTACTAGTCGTGGAGACCCGTTAGGAATCTCCAAGCAGACGTTTTGTGTTTCTGGTGTTTAGTGCACTCTAGTGGCAGGTTCTAAAATTACCTTCTTGCAGGCGGGAAATGGTGGACTGTCTGCTTCTGTCTTTCCTTTTACTTTTTTTTTTATTTTGACTATGAAATGTTTACATACAACAAATAATAATCACACCTATAATAAAGTATATGAGTAATTTACTTATTTTTGTAGGTCCTTGGAGTTGTCATCTTTTTCGAGGTTAGATAAAGAAAAAAAACATCTTGGTGGTGAGTTGTCTGCTAGCTCCGCCCTCCAGACATACCACTCGACACCCTCCAAGGGTGGCTGAGAAAAATCTTTGCGAGTGAATTAGAATCATGCGGGAAACAAAATACGATGCAGGGTCGCGTAAAACATTTTTTCTTAACTGGTATCGGAATTTCCAAGAACATTTTAATATTAAATATTACTTATTAATAATATACTCTTTAAATCTGGTACTCCTGACATAAATGCTATGTTTTCTTCCTTTTTTTTCGGTCAGGCTCGCTTACCAGACTAACGGTTTTCCTCAGAGGTGTGAAATTACAGGTCAAATTGGATTTTTCACACTTATTGTCACAAAAATTTAGCATTAAAGTGTGTACCCGCAAACAATAGAGTTGAGTTTGGAAGTAATAATAGTTGCTAGTCAATGCTTCTAACTTCATTTTATTTCTTCAATTTCTGTTCCTTATAGAATATACTTTATAAACCTGCTTCTTTTTAGACATGTCCCTTACTTTAGGTTAGCAACTATGTTAGCTCAAAGGTTATTGAACTCTTGGCTTCTCGAATTTTCCTGTTGTGTGATGCTAAAGTTGAAATTTTGTGAAGAGTGCTTCTTAGACAGAGATTTTTTTTTTTAGTAGTACGTTTAAACTATAATATGAATATCATTTTGTATATAAATTAATCCATTTATACCTATTTATATCTGAATTAATCCTAATATGATTAAAATTACTACTTAATCTGGCTTTCAAATTAAATTAAATTATATATGTAAATTACTATATTTACATTTTGATATGCAAAACAGTTGGTGGGGCTGGCAGGTTACAGCACAACTGTAAAATAGAACATTATATAACAGTAAGTAACATTTAAAAAATGAGTTAAAAATGAAAATGCGTTTACGTCAGCTTATAAAGCTATAATTAAATTAAGGATATATTGTGTTTGTATTATTATTATTATTATTATTAGTAGTAGTAGTAGTAGTAGTAGTTGTTGTTGTTGTAGTAGTAGTATCAGCAGCAGCAGCAGTAGTAGCAGTAGTAGTAGTAGTAGTATCATCATGAGCAGAAGAAGTATTATTATTATTATTAGTAGTAGTAGTAGTATCAGCAGCAGTAATAGTAGTAGTAGTAGTAGTAGTAGTAATATCAGCAGCAGTAATAGTAGTAGTAGTAGTAGTATCAGCAGCAGTAATAGTAGTAGTAGTAGTAGTAGTAGTAATATCAGCAGCAGTAATAGTAGTAGTAGTAGTAGTAATATCAGCAGCAGTAATAGTAGTAGTAGTAGTAGTTGTTGTTGTTGTTGTTGTAGTAGTAGTATCAGCAGCAGCAGCAGTAGTAGCAGTAGTAGTAGTAGTAGTATCATCATGAGCAGAAGAAGTATTATTATTATTATTAGTAGTAGTAGTAGTATCAGCAGCAGTAATAGTAGTAGTAGTAGTAGTAGTAGTAGTAATATCAGCAGCAGTAATAGTAGTAGTAGTAGTAGTAGTAGTAGTAATATCAGCAGCAGTAATAGTAGTAGTAGTAGTAGTATCAGCAGCAGTAATAGTAGTAGTAGTAGTAGTATCAGCAGCAGTAATAGTAGTAGTAGTAGTAGTATCAGCAGCAGTAGTAGTAGTAGTAGTAGTAGTATCAGCAGCAGCAGAAGTAGTAGTAGTAGTAGTAGTATCAGCAGCAGTAATAATAATAGTAGTAGTAATAATATCAGCAGCAGTAATAGTAGTATGAGTAGTAGTAGTATCATCATCAGCAGAAGTAGTAGTAGTAGTAGTAGTATCAGCAGCAGTAATAATAATAGTAGTAGTAGTAGTATCAGCAGCAGTAATAATAATAGTAGTAGTAGTAGTATCAGCAGCAGTAATAGTAGTAGTAGTAGTAGTATCAGCAGCAGTAGTAGTAGTAGTAGTAGTAGTATCAGCAGCAGCAGAAGTAGTAGTAGTAGTAGTAGTATCAGCAGCAGTAATAATAATAGTAGTAGTAGTAGTATCAGCAGCAGCAGTAGTAGTAGTAGTAGTATCAGCAGCAGCAGTAGTAGTAGTAGTAGTAGTAGTAGTAGTAGTAGTATCAGCAGCAGCAGCAAGACTATATGAGACTTCTCTTGTCTCAAAGGTGAGAACACTTTACCACTTATTCCTAAGGAATCAAATATAGAGCTGCCTGGTGACCATTAACTCTTACGCGAGTTATGTGTCAGTTGTCACTGTAAATAGATCTGATAAATCCGGAATAAAAAATGCCTTGCCAAACAACACCAAAATCGAGTTGTGGTCAACTACAAACCAAGTTAAACCATTTGGTGTAATGGTCCGATTTGTGGGCCTGAGCCGCTCTCCACGCCATCTGTTAGCGATTAGTGGAATTACATCCAGACTAGCGATGAACACGTTGTCAGTGCACCGCGTCGTCCTACGCATTGCTCGGGAATCGAGCCCAGGACCACATGGATATGAATCCATCTCTCTAACCCCTAGACTACAATGTGCCCCCCCGTGGTCAACTACACGCCAACGTATAAGGGACCTCTCGCACATAAAATAATCGCTCTACCACTATGTTATTCTTTAGTGTAAATATTAACTATTATTTAGTTGTTGTAACCAATTGATCACGTAAAGTAAAATCTTATCAGAGATTATTATTACCGTATTATATTTTGTAACTAGAAAGTGCTCCCAATTCTTAGTGCGGACAATATTTTGCGTTCCTCCTTCTGTACATTTCATATAGAGTTCATGTGTAGTCGAAGTCTCGCACGAAATTCGAATACATGGCTCGTATGCAGGAGCGTCATTTCAGATTTTGCTTGGGAGGGGGGGGCAAGACCTCTTGATATAAGTAAAATTTCGCGTTTTTCACTGATTTACTACTATTCTATTGATAAAATCTATATACATCTCAAACTCAGGGGGGGCAAATGCCCCTCCCTGCCCCCCTAAATGACACCCCTGCTCGTATGGTGGCCATCTTACTGAATTTCTCCACTCCTCTTTCTATAGCAAATATCAAAAACTGCTTCAATACGTCTGTAATTACTTTAAATGAAAAATCTAAATTCAATTTCACTGTACCTAAGGAATTTCGATATATGGGCATCTTAGGGAACCGCCCTCAATCCATTTTCTTCCTTTCTAGGCCATTTTTTTAAAAAAAGTACGCTGTAACATCTGTTTAATATTTTTTTAAATGAAAAATCTACGTACCAAATTTAAATTCACTGAACGTAAGGAATTCCAAAACATAGGCATCTTAGTGTACCACTCGCACTCCATTTTTTCCCCTTCTAGTCCAAACATTAAAAAGAAAATACGCTGTAACATTTGTTTAATTATTTTGAATGAGAAGTCGAAATATCAAATTTCATATCTGTAACTGTAACATCATATTATAATGCGTAAAACCCCCATTTCCCATTTCCCTTTCAGATCGAATTCCCAAAAGTCCTTCCTCATTGGTACCTAACGTGAGAAATCGCGTATACTTTCCAAATTTCAAGTTTGAAGCGTAGGCACTTTGAGCTTGGCGTTGGTCAGCCAGTCAGGAGTTCTTTTATACTGTACTGGCTGAAATACCCATTCTTCGCATTAGTCAGATAAAGTATCTATGTAAACAAACTGAACAACGAAAGGGAAAAAAATCGGTTATTTTCTACTACTTTTACATATACCGGTAAACGTCTCCTGAGACCCCTCCTGGGTCAATTAAAAAAAAGCCTCTGGCCCCCAGCAGGTGGGGGCTGTATTTGAAAGTCGGCACCTGTGGAAATATCACCATTCATCTCAGCGATCGCGAAAACAATGGAATTGACACTAATGTAGGTTATTTTGGATTATTTTTACATCTCGGTATGTATCCCGCCCCCTCGGTGACCCCCGGCCCGCAGCCGTATGGGGTGAATTTGGAAGTTAATGCGATCGGAGTTTCACCATTGATCTGAGCGACCGCGGAAACTATGAATTCGGCGCTAATATGGGTCGTTTTCTACTACTTTTACATGTCCCGGTAAACGCGCCAGTCCTGAGACCCGCCTGGCTCGAATTTTTTTTTTTTTTTAATGCTTTGTCTTGGTGTAGGACTTGGACGAAGATAGCCGTGACCAAAATTTGGTAATTCCCGGTCCACTTGTCTTGCCCCCAAGTCGCACACAGACAGGCAGACAGATACACAAACTCTATTTTATTTATATTAGATTTATTTTATTTATGTTAGAAGCTTATATAGAACTTTTATTCTTTTTTTAAAAAAAAATATGTATATTTTACTTATTCATTTAAAGAAACAAACATAACAATAAGATATGCAGGTAGCATTACTTAGAGGCGTGAAATAATTACCGTATAAGCAAGAAGGAAAAAAAACGTATACAGATATTTTATTGTACTCGTTTCATAATTTTAGGTCAAGGTTGTTTCATAAGCAAAACGCAAAGAATAAAAAGAAAAAAAATAATCTTGTAATACTTTCAATGGCCATGGTTTGACGCAAGCTGCAACCGTCAATGTCTCGTATTCTGAAGAAGAACCACCTTTCTTTTCTTTTTTAAATAGAAAATAAAACGTTATATAGCTTGGTTGTGAACTTTACGTTAGGGTCACGTACATACGGTGACGAAAATTACACGTTTTTATTCACTTCACCAACGTGGTAATGACGTTTTTAGTGCAAATCATTCTTTTATTTTTTTTTCTTTTATCATCATCTTTGGCGTGATGTAACCAAATGATGGGTTAGAGTTACGTAAATGTATATGTGTATATATACACGTACAGGATCAGCACATACACACCTGCTACTTCCGTGCAATTAAAATTCACTTCTTGTATGCTAAGCATGTAATCAGTATTGTGTTGTATGCATGGTTCGTCATTTTCTGCAGCTTAAATAAAATAAGGAAGGACTCTGATTATACTGACGTGCCTGCATTTAACACTTTATTTTTCTGCCTCTAAAATTATTAATTAAAGCGAGCGTAGTGAGCTTATACCATTCATTCTACTCGATTAGCATTACTGTCTGTATGTTCATCTGCCCGTCCCATGATAACTCTCGTGAAACTTATCCAATTTTAATGAAATTTGATAATATATCTTCTTCCGCCCCCATAGAGGAGGGGAGAAAATAGAACAGGTGACTAGTTTTCGACAACTAGGTAGTACTATTTGTGATGATTTGAAGTGTGAACTTGAAATAAAAGCAAATATAGGAATGGCGAAAGAAGCCTTTAGGATAGGGTGACCAACCGTCCTGTAATAACGGGATTGTCCCGTTTTTTCACTACCATTCCCGGTGTCCCGAAAAATTTTCCTGGGACGCCAAAATGTCCCGTATTAACGTACATTGGGTATTAAAAAACTTCCCAATTTAAATTTTCTAATTTATATTATTATTTCCTAAGCTATGTGATTATATTGGAATATGTCTAATTACTGAGCAACGTCATTACGACGTTTGCGATATTCGATGTGGTGGCTGCACTGTTTTCCCTCTTATGCCTCCCCACTCCGCAGACGACAGTGCAAGGGGCTGAAAGTCTTATGAAGAACAAATGTAACCTGTTTTTACTCTCTGTTTCGGGCGGTGGAAAATTGAGGCGTTGTCATCAGTACAGTACACTGTTTCCGTGATTTGATTAAGATATAACATACTTTCATTTAGGAAAGGGGAACAAAAGTATAGAACTATAAAACTGAAAGTAACCGTCTCCTTTAGCCTATCCGGCATAATCGTGGGACGTAAAACTCAAAGATTTCATTTTTCATTTCATTTTTCAAAAACTGAAAGTAAAAGTTAAACTAACTGTAAGTGAAATAATGTTTAAAAGTAAGAAAAAGAAAATAAAGGGAGTTGGAATCAGATGCTGAGAGTAGTTTGTTTAAATTCTGCCGGTGACATATTTTGTTGATTGACAGATATTGATAAATGTTTCATATATTTTTAGTAATGTTTTCAAAATTTCATTTTTTGTTTGTTGCTGTTCCACAACCTTTTCAATAGGTTTTAAAACGAAAAAAATGTAAATCTGTCCATTTTTTGGTGAGAGATACAGAAAGAGAGAGATAGAGAACGAAGAGGCAAAAATATATATTTAGGGGAGTAACCTATCCAAAAGTAAAAAGTTGTCCCGTTGTTTTAAGTTGACGATTTGGTCACCCTACAGGAGGAAGAAAAGACTATCTTGTGGGACCTTGAATAAAGAGTTCAGGAAAGTACTCATAAAATGTTTCGTGTGGAGTATTATACTGTATGGGGCAGAAACATGAACATTACGCAAGAATAATGAAAAACAACTGGAAGCTTTCGAAATGTAGATGTGGAAAAGAAAGGAGAGAATTAGATGGGTTGAGCGGACAATGAATGAGAGGGGTTAGAAATGGTGGGTAAGAAAAGAACAGTTTTAGACAATACTAAGAAGAGGAAGAGAAACTGTCTGGGACACAGGAAAATCGTACGGGAAAACGAAGAGGTTAGCGGATGATCATGAAGCATAGAAGCTTCTCAGTTGCGGCAAGTGAGCTGCCAATAATGGCAGAATACATATGATGATATTTCCTCCAATCTTCTGAAAGATGAGTATTGTTTGGGGGTAGCAATCGCAATGCATAAAGGAAAGGTGGTCAGGGTCAGCCCATGTTGCTAATTTGAAGATATGCATACAAACATTTTTGTAGGATAAACTACTTAAAAATTATTTGATTTTAACAAAACAGAGTACGTAGTTTCTTCATAGGATTCCAATGGTCTTCATAGCATGAAATTAAAATCTGACAAGAATGAAGAGTGAATTTATACCCTCCTACAATCAAAAAATAGTTCAACAATAATTTTCGTATTTGAAAAGTTCAATTTTGATGTAATGTTCCGTATATTTTCTCTGTTCGTAAAAATTATTCGATTATGATGATATTATTCGCTTTTTGATGAAATTATTCTATTTGGATGAAATTAGTCGATTTTTGGTGAAATTATACTATTTTGATAATCTTTTTCTATTTTTGATTAAATTTTACAATTTTGATTAAATTTTGATTTTTTAAATAAAAATTTTTGATTTTGATGAAAGTTTTCGATTTTGATGAAACTATTCGATTTTTGATAAAATTATTCGATTGTGATTTTATTATTTGTTTGTGTTGAAATTTTCCGATTTTGCTGAAATTGTTCGATTTTAATGAAATTGTTCGATTTTGATGAAATTTTCGATTTTTGATAAAATTTGTATGTATATTTTCTTTGAGGCTTCCCCACAATCCTTTAGTAGTCGTGATTAAATTCGAAAAAAAATTGATAGTGTTAATTCAATTCAATTTTAACACAGGCCAGTGGTATTAACACTACTACCAGCTTTATGTGTTATTTAAACACGAAAGAACGAGTGTTGCGGTAAAGACAATCTCCGTGTTACTATTTGACATAGAGACGGTGTTACAAGACTAGATGAAATAATGCGGAAATAGGGGTAGCATAACGATGATCTTTCTATATAAATTATGTCATATGTTGTTAGTAACACCTAAACCTGCTTGGTGTCAGTTTGGTGTTAGTCAGGCAAACCTTTCATTTTCTAGAAGCAATGATGTAGGTAAGCTATCACATCTACTTTAACATTATATATTAGATAGGTATATCAACACTTCAAGCATGCATTTTTTTAAACCTGCTAACTACGATTTTATCTACTACGGATTACGCGAGAAACCGAATCTTAGGAACCGGTTCCAGACCTGGATCCGAAAACCCGGTTCCAGAACCGAATCTTAGAACCGGTTCCAGATCTGGATCCGAAAACCCGGTTCCAGAACCGGATCTTAGGGACCGGTTCCAGATCTGTCTCTGAAAACCCTGTTCCAGAACCGGATCTTAGGAACCTGTTCCAGACCTGGATCCGAAAGCCTCCAAAGACCCGTAAAGGAGACACAAAGTTCACCTTCAAAACACTGCAAAGAGGACGATGCGCTTGTGCCGTCCCCGCCCAGACCCGCTTGTGCCCCCGGAAAAAATTTTTTGGTCTACCAGTGGGTGTTTAGCCAAATGAGTTTGCCTGTTTAGGTAATGAGTTTGCCAGTTACCCAGTTTGTTTAGCCAAATGAGACAAGCGGCCGCCGCCTGGGCCTGTCGCTTCCACCATTTCATCTGGCACACTGTTCACAGTCTGCCAGCAGCTCGGGTTTAGCGTAGGGATGGCCACAAAGTTCCGGTTTCAGCGTAACCGGTTCCGCGAGGACCCGGTTCTTGGAGATCTGGTTTTCAGAACCGGTTCCGGAGCCCCTTCCAGACCTGGATCCAAAGAACCGGTCCCAGACCTGCATCCGAAAAACCGGTTCCGGAACCGGATCTTCAAGAATCGGATCAGTTCAGACTCAAAACCGGTTCCACCAGGAACCGGTTCTGGCCATCCCTATTATCTACCACTCATTGCTAGAGTTGTGCCCTCTACTAGAGTGCAGATCAGTGATGCCAACAAGAAACCTTATGAATTGTATCTTGGAAGGCAAAAACATCCCATTTTGCTCTTAAATTACTCACGCGGTATACTAATTATAAAATTTTTAAAATTTATAAAATATGGCTGCTGAGCGTCACTTACTTTGTTCAATATATGAGTGAAGTATTCGTAAATTCCGATCATCTAAAACTCCTAAAAAGTATTTTCCTTAATTAAAAGAGACTGTTAAAATTGTTGATGAAAACTAGTGCCTTTTTGTTATCAGAATTTGGTATTTCCGTCATGCTTTTGTGTCAAAATCTTCTAGTAAATGTAGTAAGACTAAGCATACTTCATTCTTCAGTTATATCGTGTAGGACGTTATGGAAATTGGCTGTTTGTCGTTTGGTAATTTACTTCCTCCAATTCATAACTTTTTTTAAAAAAAAACTCCAGAATACAATTTACGTTCCTCGATGCTTGTTTCTTGAGATTTACAAGTTATTCATAAATAGCTTTCACATTAATTTGCACTTTCCAACAACAAAATTTGCCAATTATAACTGATTTTGCGTTTATTCAAGCGTCATTAACAAACATCCTGCTCATTGAGAATATTATTGGTGTCGAAGAAATAAATATGTGAAAATCCCAAACGTGCTGCTAATTCTGACGAAAATTCCCTTTATCCCTATTTAAAAAAAATAATGGCAAAAAATCCTACGAAATGGGATTTTCCCCACTGGTTGACATCACTGGTGCAGATGAACTTTATCCATGTCGTAAATATCTAAGAATTAATACTGAGACTTTGTATTAGTTTCAAGTCTTTACTACGAGTAAAGCTTTGCCCGGTATATTTGTTTCTCCTACTAAGTAATTAACAAATTTCCTGTAGTTGTTTACGAAAATAGTTCCGTAAGCGTATGAATTTTGTGACAATATTTACGTGAAGAGAAACGCTGCCATCTATCGTTCTTGTGTGAACTATATTTCTCTTTGTCGCCGACTGTGTTTTGTTCCTCGCTACTGCTTAAAGGTAATAATTTATGTGACACTTTATTACCACGCATACAAATCATGTCAGTTTGATACGAAAGATGCTTTTGTAAAAGTAGTATTTGGCAACTGTATATAAAGAACAACGTCAATACTGTTACTTAAAAAAAAAAAAAAAATCCACAGCACGTCAGGTGGTTGCTTTGAACAACAACTACCGTTGTAACACTTCACTCCAAAGTGCAAGGGAGTTCAAGTTCGCAGGCTTGTGTCAAAATTTAACACATTTCGGGTAATACAGACCCATTGTACTTAATTGATACAGCCATTTTTTTTACTGTGTACCCAGTCAGAATTGAACCATGAATTTAGCCTTCTAATGTGGGATGAATAGCCTTCTTCCCGATTATAAAAAAGGTTGCAAGATAATTTTCATTCTTTAATTGTCTATCAAGGAATCCTACGCCAAAGCTTGTTAGTAAATATCTTTCAAAACTGAAAACAGTAAGTAATATTTTTAAAAAAAAAAAATTATTTTGCCAGTTTTCCCCACCCTGAACACTGTCACTGTTAATGAATGTGTCTTATTATCTGGTCATTAATTGAGCTTGCTTTCTTTTTCAGAAAGTGTCAACGCACAAGTTTCGGCAATAAAGTTCTAGGACTGATTTTGATACTAGTGGTGGGCACAAAAAACTGTTTTTCGGTTTTCGATTTTTAGAAAAACCGAAACCGGTTTTTGATAATTTTCAAAAAACGGTTTCGGTATTCTCCGAAAACCGGTTCGGTTTTCACCGGGTCCGGTTTTGGTTATCTTCAAAACCGGTACCGTTTTTTTCCAAAATGTATTCTATTTCTGACAAGAATATTGTTTCGTTGTTCTCCGGAAACCGAATCCGTTTCCACAGAAATAGTTTTTTTAAGGTTTACACCGAAATCAGTTTCGGTGAAAACCGAACCGGTTTTGGAGAAACCCGAAACCGGTTTCGTTGAAAAAAAACGAACCAGTTTTTGGAGAAAACCGAAACCGGTATGTCGGTTTTTCGGGTTTCGGTTTTTCGAGAAACTGGTTTTGCCCATCCCTAGTAATTACTAATGACAGAAAATTGTTTATCGATGTGAGATTAATGCTATTATATTCTTCCTTTGCAGAACATGTGAAGATTTGGAAAAGAGAGCATTTGTGCCCTTCTAAATACCGGTCATCCCATACACACTTATTCACATTGTCATTGTCCTACGTGGAAATGAAATGAAATCTTTGAGTTTTACGTCCCACGTTTATGCCGGTTAGGCTAAAGGAGACGGTGTCCTACGTGGAACTAACATGCATAGTTGAGGACATTAAGTTTTACTGTACGTCAGGAAAATCATCAGCACAGACATACGAGATGTAACGAGGTGATTCATGAAGGATTGATTGTATGACGCTCTCTGTAGCGTTCCATTTTTTGATATTTTTGCTCTTCATTCAAAGACAGAAATCATCCCTTCTCCTAGATCATTTTTCATGGTTTGTCGGATCGTTTCGCGGCTACATCCTCCATCATGCAAACGACAATGCGATAGTCTGACTACAGAAGATTTCGAGCACGCTTTGCATTATCCTGTGAACGACTGATTGACGAATGTACACTTCTAGGATCATCAGAAACGTTTTTACTTCCATCGCGAAATCGGGTGTATCATTCAAACACATGACCACAAGATACGTATGGCATTCTGATGGTAAAAAGTTCTGACCATCTTGTAAGTCTCTGTTGCTGATTGCTCTAACTTTCTGATTGCTTGCAAGTCTCTGTTTCTGATTTCCCTAACTTTCTGATTATCTCGTAAGTTACTGTTGCTGGTTTCCCTAACTTTTTGATTATCTTGTAAGTCTCTATTGTTGATTTTCCTTACTTACTTTCTGATTATCTTGTAAGTCTCTGTTGCTGGTTTCCCTTACTTAGCAACAAAACTTTATGTAGGTTTGCCCATCGTTTTATGTAAAAGTCCATGACGATGGGAACCAGTGTCTTTGCTGACTGATATTTAGAAAAGTACAGATGTTCTCTTGACCAAATCTTTATATGTCCAGTAAAAAAAAAGAATATGGTAGATTTACCTTACCTGATAAACATTTTTTTGCCATTAGCAGTTACAGAGTAGTACAGTCCTGAAACTGGACTGTCAAACGTTTTATCTTTCTTTCCTGAATTTGACTTGATATTTTATAAATTTTGTGGATGAAATGCGTTGAAAACTGTGGGTGATTGATAGATGTTTACACTCATCTTAAGGATTTTATTTATATTACTTAGATACCGGTACCACAAAACTTATCTTGAAGATACAAATACAGTTTCTCACACTGCAACTCTTCAAGTAATAGTGAGAACAATAAAAGTAAATCTGTAATAGTTTACGTGTTTTGTTACCGCGCGGCACTGAAGGTGTTAAAATACGATTTAAAAAAAAAAAAATGAATTTTTCCCATCCCGCTATGTAACCTCATTTTTACGTCATCGAAATGCACACAGAGAAGAAGTAATAGTAGTATTGTATGTATGTATATTTTTTCCCACTGACGGGTACCATATTTGCCTTTTTATATTCTGCTGTCATACCATTATTATTGGTGGACTATAATGGACCGCTGAACAATTCCCTGGGGGACTCCATTTTGCCGGATTTTGAAAGCCAGGACTTAACAATGTTCATAAGCAATGACAGATCATGGCGGCGAAACATATACAGTGCATAGCAGAACGTGGGTTTGATCAGTGAAAATCGGCTTTTGAAAACGTGATTAGGAATGGGAGACAACGTTCTATATTGACAGCAAATGACCGTCTATGTATAGTTACACTAGAAAAGGAAGAAAAATGTACAATACACATATCAACGAGGGAGTAAGTTTTATATATATATATATATATATATATATATATATATATATATATATATATATATATATATATATATATATATATATATATATATATATATAAAATACAGGAAAATGGTCGAAAAATGTTTGCCAACTCCAAATGAATTAGGGACTTCTGCATTTTCATTGTGTCATATAAATAGGGACCCCTTTCAATAAATTGAGTTTGAACGACACAATTATTGTTTTTATCTGTTTATATCAAACAAAAAGACGCGTGCTTAGACAAACGAAATTGTCCATAATACTATATTGATCTCGTAAATTAGTCAGAAAGATCCGGTATGTGTGGATGTTTTTTTTTTTTTTTTAAAAAAAAAGATACGTTGTTATAAATTCTCATTATTCACCCGTTGATTTTACGATTATTTTAGCGTTAGGTGACAGGGCCCCATTGTGTTATTTGCACATCCCTGCATGTAGCTTTTCACTGCCCTCTCCACTGATCTAGGATCTAGCGTGCGCGCCTTTTTTTTTAGTGCATGGAGTCCTCAATTCGATTTCCAGTTGGAGAACGTTGAATTAGAATTAGAAGTTAGATTTCTAGGCTGTCGGCATCTAAGGCCATTTAGCTCGTCACGTCTATGAGAAATGACGTCCCTCGGCGAGCACACTATCCGATGAAAGGGAAGGAAGGTACTATCCCGGCATTTGTCTGGTGTGAATGAGGAAAACCCAAGAATAACCTCTCGATGACTCGCCTGAAAAGCTGTTATACTTTCTCGACCGAGTGTTCCCACCGGGAATCGAACTTTAGAACCTTGGAATTAGAACGCATTACAGTAGATTGGATTCTAGCATAAACTATTGGTCCATGTTTCATAAAACCTCGGTGTTGAAATTGTGCTTCCTTTTTCAGAGTATATGATGTTAACGTTTCCAAGACTGTAACTACTTCCACTTTTAAAACTGATTATGTTATCGTTTCCGAAGTTCTAACTGCTTCCATTTTCGATGCTTATTATGGTAGCATTTCCAAAGTTGTAACTACTTGCATTTTCGAACTTGATTCTAACGTTTCTAAAGTTCTAAATAGTTTTATTTTTAAAGCTGATGATGCTCACGTTTCCAAAGTTTTTAACTGTTTCCATTTTCAAAGTTGGTTATGATAAGAGTTTCCAGAATTCTAACTTCTTCCATTTTCAAAACTGGTTATGATAACGTTTCCAAGATGTAGCTTTTCCATTTCTAAAGCTAATTATGGTTGTGTTTACAAACAAGTTAACTGTTTCGATTCCCATAGCTGATAATGGTAACATTCCCAAAGGTTTAACTGCTTCCAGTTTCAAAGCTGGTGATTCTAACGTTTCCAAAGCTGTTAAGTGCTTTCATTTGGATTAACTCTAACTTAGCAACAAGTGATTTTTTACTTTTTGCAGCTACACTTTAACATTTTTCTTCAGTAATATTACACACGAATGCCAAAAGTATTGATATTCAATAGTGTATATTAGGCCTACATTGATTATGGCGTTATATCAAGGGCACAAATGCAGTAGACGAAACTCGAGGAGGAAGAACATTGTATGTAATACAATATTGCAAATTTTTACAGCGTAACTGTCTTAACGACATTGAGATGTAAAAATTAGTGCTGTATAGGTAAATTAGTCAGTATACTCTATACATACTGATTTGATGTAATTTAACTTAATTTGTGAGTTTAGCGTGCCGTTCAGTATCGAGGATATATGAGATGTGGACCTACAGCTTAACGTGAGATCCGAACTAAATTAGCTCCCGCCAGGAATCGAACCTGGGTTTCCCGCGCCAAAGGCTCAACCGCTGTCTATATTACCACGAGAGTACTCTATACATAATGAGTTCATCCTTGTACGATACATAAAATGAAAGAATAGGTTTATATGAAAATAAGCAAATGGGTTTTCGTTTCATGGTGTGAAACAGCTGTAAACTTCAAAACTATGGGGTGGAGGCACGGTGGCTCAGTGGTAGAGCGTTGTGTGTGGGGTCACTGGTTCGATTTCCGAGCAAGTAAGTTTGTGGTGGACAACATCGTGCTCGTGGGTTTTGTCGGAGTACTGCCGTCTCCTCCCACTTTTCCATTCCACTATTTTTTTCCATTATCATTCACTTTCTTTAATCATCGTCTTTCTTAACCTAACGGGCATAATTAACCCCTTAAGCGAGTAATTTCCAATCGTAGGTTTATTACGTGTCGGGTAATTTTCTTTCACAAAATCAAGTAAGTGATGTTTACCTTACGTTATAATTGGTACAAGTATTGTTTATAGGTAATTACTAGGGCAACCCAAAAGCATAATAGCATTTTACACGTATGGTTGGTACCTTGAACATGGTTGTGGTTGTCCAGAAGAAGCTAATTTTAGAAGCATAATAAAGCATAATTTTCGAAAATAAAGCACAAAGCATAATTTAAAATATATAGCACAATTCTTGGAAAATTCTGTTTAACTGCAAGTTTCAAATACTGTATTAATATTTTTTTTTTAAACAAAAAACAGTATTTACAATGCAAAATCTTTGAGAACATAACAATGCAACAATGAAAAGCTTGTTTTTATTTCTGTATAGATACTTTCGGCTCTGGTGCTTGGGGTCCCGGGTTCAAACCCTGCTCCCGCCAAGTGAACTTTGTGGTGGACAAACACCGTGTGCGTGGGTTTTCTCGGGATTCTCCCGTTTCCTCCCACTTTCTTCATTCCACCATTTCATTCATCTCTCATTATCACCGTCTCCTTTAGCCTTTAGCATAATCGTGGGACGTAAAACTCACAAATTTCATTTCATTTTTTGTATACTTTCGGTGTAATCCTTTGAAATGGAGGAAAAGAAAGAAAAGAAGAAGAAAACTTCCCGCCAATAAGGAATAAACAATATTTTTCCTTTAAGTATAACTGCGCAATTATGAATGCTAATTCCAAATATAGAAAAAGTGCACAAGAACTTCACACTATATTGTTATGTGTACCTCTTGAACTTGAGTACTTTCTGTATTTTTATGGTGGCATCTTTTACTTTCCATTTCTGTGTATATGCACCTCTAAGGTGCACACAAGTGATTAAAAAAAACTGACTCAATTAAAGCATATCTCTTTACAGTGCATTAAGTAGGAAGTTCATTAAATATGAAAGAAACTGGTTGCATAGAATATTAATAAATAGATCAAGATATTTAGAATATTTAATATATAGTTAATATTATACATTATACACGATTAATGTAAAAACAATGATTGAAATTAGCAATAAAGCATAATTAAACAAAAAAAATAAAGCATAATGTGTGTTGCTCTAGTAATTACACTAGAGAATTACATGTAACAAAGTACGGTATATACTCGTATGATGTAAACCAGATACATATATTATTATCATTATCATCATCATCATTATCAATGTACAGTGGCGTATTTACGATTTTGTTTCGGGAGGGGCTTTGCTAACTTTCCGGGAGGGCTTTGCCTGGAAATGTGAAAATTCTGCAAGATATTTTATTTACTTTACTATGCAAGATTTCGGGGGGGCTTAAGCCCGGAAGCCACCCCCCTAAATACGCCACTGTCAATGTATATCTTTCAACGTATTCGTTCTTTCCAAAGAAGTAGACTGTCATCCACACAAATATTCCTCTCTGGTGTATAAGTTGATTTCTACTTTGATATGAGATCATCGAGAACAGGTCTGATCTTCTAAAGCTTAGAGTTTAGCTCCCTGTCTGGATTATACTCGTGCTTGTTATTCAAGTGCAAGTACTTCAGTAGAAGGTGGAGTCGCCGCTCAGTTATTATGTCACTAAAGAAGGGAGTGCTTATTATCATCTTCTTATTAAAAAAAATAAAAAATAAACGGGTGAAGATGGCTTCTGGACAATACCTTGCAATATTAAAAGACCAGCCAGTAGCTTTATTTGACCAGGATTTGTTTTAGCCTATTGGTTATCTCTACTCCTCTTCTTTATTCGTCCCAAATCTATCCACTGAATTGGTAACGGACCATCACTAACAGTACAATATCATCAAACTATTTTTTTTCGGGGGCGCGGTGGCTCAGTGGCAGAGCGTTCATCTTCGGAGCTTGGGGTCCCTGGTTCGATCCCAGCTGGCGCCGTGTGGACTTTGTGGTAGACAAACACCGTGTTCGTGGGTTTTCTCGGGGTTCTCCCGTTTCCTCCCACTTTCTTCATTTCACTCATTCCTCATTATCACCGTCTCCTTTAGCCTAACCGGCATAAACGTGGGACGTTAAACTTAAAGATTCCATTTCATTTCATTTCGAATTAATTTTCGCTATCACCTGTTACAGTCAAATCGCTCAGCAAATTTGCTATATCCTCCTCAGGAACAAGTTCTTTTTAATATCACCCGTAGCAGAAATTGTGCTGGCAGCCATTTTCTAATAAATGACAAATACAATATAGTACGCAAAAGGAACGCCAATCATATAAAAAAAAATTAATAATGTTGTCAATAAATGACAGGTTGTTTTCACCCAACTTGACGCGTATAATCGGTCCACACAAGGAGAAAAAGAAAAATAAACTTCAAAATCGCTTAAAAGCGGTTTACCCAATAAACGTTATGTCGGCCGTGACGCTTATAAGCCGTCCACCTGCTTAAGGGATTAATTGTGGTACATTAAACTCAAATTTCCATTTTATTTTTTTCTAAATAATGGGGATTTAACATTAAAACCTTAAGTTACAAATATGTTATTTCTGTTTTTAATAGGATGATAACGTCGAAGATCAAACTTGTTCATGGGACACTGAGTTGATATTGAAAACCATTTCTCACTATTGTTTACCGTTTTTACTTTGTACTTGATTAATTTTAAAACAGGAAATAGTATTTTTATACTACTTCCGGCTGGAATAGAGTGGAGATGAAACCTATTCTTGGGGACGTTGAATCCATATCAAAAGGCCATTTCTCGCCATATCTTAAAGTTCTTGCTGTAACCTACCTGTCTACAGGGAAGTCTCAAAATGATTTATATTAAAATAGTAATAAGTTAATTATTGATAAGTCTCTTCTTTGTTTTTCGCACGAGGTTCTTTCTTGGTGCTAAGATTTCTAAAGCTGAAGCCGCTTCCGTATTCAAAGATGTTGGTACTAACATTTCCAAAGCTGTAGTTTTTCCCATTTTTAAAGCTGATTATGACAGCGTTTCTGAAACTGTAAACTGGTTTTAGTTTCAAAGCTGATGGTGGGAACGTTTCCAAACTGCTTCCATTTTCAAAACTAATATTGGTAACATTTCTGAAGTAATATTTCCATTTTCAAAACTGATGCTGCGAACATTTTGCTGATGCGAACATTTCTAAAGCTTTATTTGGTTCCATCTTCAAAACTGATGATGCGAACATTTCTAAAGTTCTATTTGGTTCCATCTTTATAGCTGATGGTGCGAATATTTCTAAAGCTTGTATTCAGTTCCATTTTTAAACTGATGATTCGAACATTTCTGAATCTCTATCTGGTTCCATTTTCAAAACTGATGATGCGAACATTTCTAAAGTTCTATCTGGTGTTTATATGAAAACAAAACTGAAAAACAGTTGACTCACGGAATGCTCACTGGGACTCGTTAGTATTGCTGTTGGGGAGTTGATAGTGGGGAAAGTAGTATTGGCCATGATTCAAGACAAGAATAGGTACCATCTTCTCTTTTAACCATCTGTTTAAACCGGAAATGGCAAAGATTAACCATTTCCGGTTTTAACGTTGATCACCATAGACCAAAAACGGTAACAGATAACGAGAAGTGATTTTCGAAAATTAACAGCTCCAAAAATATTCCATCTCCACTGCATTGTCTCTACTAAAACGGGAAGTGGTGGTCAATTTTTACCGCCATTTCCGGTTTTAGTTATAATTGAGATAATAGTACGCCTACGCCATATAAACCAAATTTCTTCACGTAATGTACACTCTACACTGCTGCTTGTTTCAAGGATGAGTTTGGAAAGAAGTTGCCCGATAGCGAAGAAACAATCATACACAATGGAGCATAATACTTCATTGATTAGTACTGTCATTTCTTTTGTACACTGTTGCCAACACTTATTGGCAAAATGTTGCTAAATTCAGCTACGAAAGTCGCTAAAACAAGTATTTGTCGAATTTACGCCTAAAAATATTTTTCTTCTTTTGGCGAAACAGCGTTAAATAAGCATTTATACATAAACATAATCAATGACAGCAGAAACCACGTAAAATGACTTACTTATTCGAAAGGAAACATTGTTTCCTCCGTCATTGTTTACCCATGCTTAATTAAAAACTATCTTACACATTGCAAGTTACACACTGCAACTGGATATAGTCAAAAGTTCAATCGAAATACCCTAGTTCGTTCTTCTGTTTGGATAACAAACATATTGTAGGTAGGCGGTGGATCCTGAAGGTCCAAACCCTCCTAAATCACGACTTTTCCATAAATTTAGTGTAATTTCAGAGCTGATTTAACAAATTTTCATATAATTTAACCTGATATTGAATTTGGGTTCCTTCGAAAGCTTTGCATCCCTTCCGAAAGAAATTCCTGCTTATGTACCTTTCAATAGTCCCTATTCATTCGCAAATATTTTTTTTTCTACTGTCTCCGAACTGATAAATGTCAATCGACCTCCATCACCATCGTAGTAAGAAACAATTTAGCAAAGTGATTGCTGTCAGTTGTCACAAGCCACCGAGGAGTTCCCAAATTTGTCACACATGGTGTATTCAGGTGACGACGTCACGAATCAGACAGATTGTTCCCGAATTATACCCAGCGAGACTCACATAATGGTTTGCATTCGTTTTATTCACCAATGTCCTAACAAGCGCCAATTTATAATATCGAAAATTTTAAAAGCAAATGAACTCAAATAATTCACCAGTTTTGTCGCCAAAATACTTCAAAAATTGCTGAAAAAGTCGTTAATCGCTTTTGTAAAAAAAAAAATAAAATAAAAAAAAATAAAAAAAATCGCCATTGGCCTATCCAAATTTACTAGATTTAGCAACTTGTCTCTAAAATTGACAACACTGCTTTCATAATAAAAGCTTACATTAAAAAAAAAAATACTTTGAAATTGCCCATTCTAATAGAAAAAATTTAAAAATATATATTTAGAATACTTTAAAGTGGTAACCGCCTCATGCAAATGTTCTGTATAATGTATATAACAGTCTCTGTTGGAATTTATGCATATATATATATATATATATATATATATATATATATATATATATATATATATATATATATATATATATATATATATATATACTACTGTAGTATGTATTGGGACTGTTGAAGCGTATAACAGACGTACATTCAGCTTTGCATTGAATTATCGCTCAACCATATCGGAGATGACATGTTATCGGATTTCCTACTAAAACCGTTTTAACGTCATAGCAAATTCATCGTTGAAATACATATCACAGAGAAACGGATTTATGTGGCTCTTGTGTCACGCTGCACTGAAAAAAAAAAAAAAATTCAACGCTTGTATCCGGAACTAAGAAGAAAATGTTCTCCGTAAAAGTATTGTAATAGTTGCTATTGCTACATCTATTACCTTTCCACTCAAGCGTACAGAAAAAAAAAAGTGAATCTCGTGCAAAGTGCGTTCTATCTTTCTTTTATTAAGGTTAGTTTAAAGGAACGCTAATAACCAAAAGTTGACAGCACATTTCCTCTGTTTGCAGTGTATTTGATAGGGAGCGAAGATATTCAAAATAATTCAATCAATTTCAAGGGAGATATATATATATATATATATATATATATATATATATATATATATATATATATATATATATATATATTCAAAGTTACTCGAAAGACCAATTGAATCAGTAATGAGAGATTTTTTAAAGTGTAATTTCATTCCCATCCGAAGATGGGCTAACCGCAGAAGGTAACGCCTTCTCTGTGGCCATGAGCATTCATTTATTGGTAGTTTCATTGGGAGATGGGTATCAGAATTTATTTATTTATTGATATATTTATCTGGTTGTCCCGCAACTAGAGGGGGGGCCAGGGGAGGCATGCCCCCCTAAACTTTTCACGTCCCCTCCAGACCTCAATAGGGGCCGCGGTGGCTCAGTGGTAGAGCGTTCACCTCTGGTGCTTGGGGTCCCGGGTTCTATCCCAGTCCCCGCCAAGTGAACTTTGTGGTGGACAAACACCGTGTGCGTGGGTTTTCTCGGGTTCTCCCGTTTCCTCCCACTTTATTCATTCCACCATTTCATTCATTACTCATCATCACCGTC